>NC_090437.1:339750389-340066298 GCF_031143425.1 Pleurodeles waltl
ACAAGAATTATACCAATTATGGCGGGACAGTGTGGCTTGTATTCTTGATAGTAACAGCATAAATGAGGGAGTACGCATTTGTGTCATAGCCAGGGAAGATGTTCTAAATAGATATGACAAGGGGTACCCAATGAGGGAAGTGCACCCTGATATGCCCACTGCAGCTGCAGTTGCAGCAGCAGCTGCCGCCGGACGACCAGCTCCCGTGCCGGTGGCCCAATTTGTTCATATACCATGGAAAAGGGAGGAGGTAATGGCTATAAAGAAAGACTTGCCAGATCCTCGAAAGAATCCAGCTGGATTCTATCGGGACCTTAGAACTGCCATTCCCACCACAACTATGACACTCAAAGACATTGACTATTTTTTTGGTGTTTTATTGGGTCCTGAAGTTTGGCATAAAATTAGAAGAGTAGATGATGCACCTACTTTGGGAAATACATGGGGGGGTTTAGAAGCACGGGAAGCACAAAGGGCACCAGGAACCCTGCCGCATCAGGATATTTTAGATTTACCTAACCGGATATTGACTAAGTTAGAAACTGTTATACCTCTTCAGACTGTGGATTGGGGAAAACTTGCCACTTATAAACAGAAAATAGGTGAAGATGTCCCAGATTATTTTACTAGAATTGAACAAGCTTTCATAGATTTTAGCGGTCAAGACCTCGCCACCGTAACAGGTGTCACACTATTTGTAGAACGCTTTGTTAATGGTCTTCTACCTGAAATATCACAAAAATTAAAAGCAACAGAGAGTTCGTGGATGACGAAGGGACAGGCAGAGATTTTACAGATGGCACAATACTATGAGAGCAGGTACAAGGAAGAATTAGAAAAGAATGAGAAGTCAGTAAAAGAATTGAAGAAAAAGGTATTATTACAGCAGGCATACCCCCAGCGGGATACAACCCCTCAGCAAAGGGGTGGCCCACCAAGGGGACGGGGAAGGGGTCGAGGCCGAGGTGCATCTGCACCACCCCAAGACCGCCGATTAAATATCAACCAATGTGCCTACTGTAAGCAGGATGGACATTGGCGTGATACTTGCCCATTACTGGAAGGAAGACAAAGTATGTCACTTCATAGAGGGAACGCGGCAGGTAATGCACGAGGACGAGGAAGAGGTAGAACTGATCAGAATTCGCAGAATGAGAATCAGGTCCCGCGTAACACTAATATTTTTGACAATGCATTTGAACGACAATATTATGCTGATGATTTCTTTTCTGAATCCTACAATTATTAGGACAGCCACAGACAGGGCCAGGGGCGAGTAAGTATTCCTGTAGATCAGAATGGTCCCTACATTGATGTAAAAATCGAAGGAGAGGGCCATAAGTTTCTTCTAGATACTGGTGCCACCAGAACATCTATTGCACATTCTGCAGTCCCCGGGGCTCCCCTGTCTGGGCTTCATACCACATCAATTGGGATTTCTGGAATCCCCGTGGTGAGCCCCATCTCAACACCTATGAGAGTAACTGTAGGCCCATTTACAGTACACACGCCACTCTCTTTAACATCAGGTTGCAATGAAAACTTGTTTGCATTAGATTTGTTAAAGAAATTAAATGCAGTTATTCACTGTTCAATGGATGGTGTCTATGTAACTATGGATAGTGTTTCCCCAACTCGGTGCATGTTCTCACAGGAATACGACTTACCCCCAGAGCTAAAGGAAATAGACCCTCGCTTATGGGCCAAAGGCAAGAATGATGTAGGCATTATGGATATCGACCCTATTGTAATAAAAATCAAACCAGGTGCCCGGTTACCTCGTGTTCCTCAATACAAATTACCTAAATCAAGCGAAAAAGGGCTCAAGGCAGTCATATCTGATCTTGTGCATGCAGGTGTCATAAAGGAAATAGTGAGCAGCCCATGTAACAGTCCAATCCTTCCTGTTGTAAAGAAACGAAATGATGCTAATAGATTAGATGGTGAGCAATCATTTACTGATAACACAGTATATCGATTAGTTATTGATCTCCGAGAAATTAATAAAATAGTAATTCCCCAGTTTCCCGTGGTCCCAGACATGAATAGTCTTTTCACCATGATTCCACCCTCTGCGTGTTTTTTCACCGTAATCGATTTGAAGAATGCGTTCTTCAGCATTCCAATTGCCGAAGAATCTCAATATTTGTTTAGCTTCGCGATTTTTGGTAGATCATTCGCGATGACAAGAATTCCTCAGGGATTTGTTGAGTCCCCGAGCATATATAGTCAATGTCTTAAACGTCAATTAGACCAATTCAATCCACCTTCAGGCTCTGCATTGTTGCAGTACATTGATGATATTTTAATTGCCTCAGATTCCATGACACAATGTAAGACTGATACTGTTGCATTATTACATCATTTAGCACCTCTGGGCCATAAGGTGTCCCTTCCAAAATTGCAGTATTGTAGAGAGGAGGTCACCTATCTAGGACACCTCCTCTCTAAGGAGGGAAGGAGATTACATCCAGACAGAATTAAACTGGTTCATACAATGACTGCACCACGCACCCCTTCTGAAGTCCGAGCATTTTTGGGATTTACATCCTTTTGCAGACAGTGGATTCCAAATTTTTCACTTATAGCAAAACCATTGACTGCTCTGACACTTTCAGATGTGCCCTCTCCTGTACCTTGGACTGACAAATGTGAGGAGGCTTTTCAAGATTTAAAAAAGGCGATGTGCTCTGCTCCTGTATTGGGTAATCCGGATTACAGCAAACCATTTGTTTTATTTGTGCATGAAAAGCATGGCTGTACATTGTCTGTTTTGACACAGGATCAAGGTGGGAGACAACGCCCTTGTGCATACTTCTCTTCCACCTTGGACACTGTGGCGCAAGCTTTGCCTACTTGTCTTAGAGGAGTGGCTTCTGCAGCAGCTGCGGTGAAACAAAGTGAAGGGTTTGTTGGTGGCAATCCGCTCACTGTGATGGTTCCTCATGCCGTTGATATTTTGTTAAACAAGACACAGACGCAGCACCTCACCAGTGCTCGTCTAACGGGTTACGAATTAACATTGTTCAGTCCAAATATTACTTTGAAGCGGTGCAATGTCTTGAACCCAGCTACGTTACTACCCCTCCCTCAGGACAATGTGGAATTTGATCATAATTGCATTTTTGCCACTAAGGAAGAAACCAAGGGACGGGTAGACTTAACAGACACTCCCCTATCTGACCCACAGGGAGAGCTGTTTGTAGATGGGTCTTGCTTCAAGTTACCAGATGGTACGACCACTGCAGCCTATGCCGTCACCACAGTCAAAGCAGTGGTTGAATCTCATAGAATCCCGCAAAATTCGGCACAGGCTGCAGAATTAATTGCCCTCACCAGAGCTTGTGAAATAAGTGAACATCTTAGTGTTAACATCTACACTGATAGCCAATATGCGTTTGGAGTAGCTCATAATTTTGGGCGACTCTGGGCGAATAGAGGCTTTATCACGTCACATGGCACTACCATTCAGCATGGCAACTTGATTGTGACACTTTTGAATGCTCTCGGCCTGCCCCGTCAGGTCGCAATCATTAAGTGTAGTGCCCACAAAAAAATTACTGATGATATAGGACGAGGAAATGCTTTTGCAGATGCTACAGCGAAAGCAACAGCACGAGCACCAGTTGACAATGCATATGTTGAGAGTAGCATCAAGGGAGAGCCCCAGAACGAAGTACTAGAAAATACCATGCAGTGTGTGAGAGATATTCAAGCAGAAGCAACAGCAGAGGAAAGGGAACAGTGGGAGAAGAACGGTAGACTAGACAGTGAGGGTTGTTACACAGATGACACAGACAGAAGAAGATGGATGTTACCTCATTGTTATGTACACGCTATGGTTACTATGGCCCACAGTCCTGCACACATCAGTGCCCAAGGCATCAAGACAACTTTGGACCATGTTTGGAGTAATCCTCTGATATCCAAAGCTGCTAATAACCTGGTTAAAAGTTGTATGGTGTGTGCAGTGCACAATGCAGGAAAAGGGACCCCTACGCCCCCTGGCCACTTTGCCCCTCCTGATCTCCCCTTTGAAGCTATACAGATGGATTTTATCCACATGGAACCGTGTAACAAACTGAAATACGTGTTAGTGGTAGTATGCATGTTTTCAAAATGGATAGAGGCCTACTCATTAAAAGACAATGGTGCCCTCTCTACCGCAAAAATATTACTAAAAGAATATTTTCCTAGCTACGCATTGCCACGATTAGTCTGGAGTGACAATGGCAGTCATTTTTCTAATGAGGTAATGGAGAAGGTCTGTACCGCCCTTAACATCAAACATCGATTTCATGCTGCAAATCACCCACAATCAGCGGGCCTTGTAGAAAGGTATAATTACACCTTGAAGAGCAAAATAGCTAAGATTTGTGCTGAGACCAACTTAAAATGGCCAGATGCTTTGCCCCTAGCATTAATGTCCATCAGGATGATTGCCAGTAGCAAGTCACGATTATCCCCCTATGAAGTTGTCATGGGGAGGCCAGCCAATATCTGGGGGGTACCACGACCAAAGAAGCTTTCTGAAGTGCAATATCCTTTGTTTGTAGATTACTGTAAACAATTGACTAAAGATTTGCGTTTGATCCACCAACAGGTCAAGGCCAGCCTACCGACTCCTCTTGAAGGCCCTGGTCACCCTTTTAAGCCAGGGGATTGGCTTATGACAAAGAATTTTCAAAGAACCAACAGTCTTCAGCCCAGGTGGCGGGGGCCAGCCCAGGTACTGCTTGCAACACAGACAGCGGTGAAAGTGGAAGGAAGGAAAAACTGGATACATGCTAGCCACTGTAAGCGTGCACCAATTCCACTACAAAGTACTCTAACAGCAGAATTACCATTGTCTCCTGATTACAGAGAAGTAGGGAGACAGGAAACACCTCCACAGGTTTCAAGTGCTACTTCTGCTCCTGAGGTGACACAGCAGCCCAGTGACGAAGAGTTACTGTTTGAAGATCAACAAACTCATCGATACAACCTGCGTCCTCGCCCATCTAAATGAACAGAATTTTGAAGGTGCGTAAGGTGGTGACCCCTACGAAAAGCTACATTTACATCACCCTGATAGCTCCTAGCTTGGAATTGCAAACTGAGGTCTTTTCTGAATGGCCAAGGAATCCTTTGCTCAGCAGAATACGGCACGCCTGCCTTCATGAAATACAGTTCCCCGCTTTCACCGCCACCGGCATTTCTGATGCCATTGATGTACCAGCATTAAAACGAGCTATCCTCACTGTTGTTACGCACACTTTGGGCGACGAGGTTGTAAATGACTGTGATGACTAAATTTTCAGCATGAACAGGAACACGGGTGACTAGCCTGTGCAACGACACCAGAACATTGGTTAGAACAATTGTCTCAACAAGAACACAAGCATAGTGGGATGCAGCTTGTGCAACGCTATTATCTGGGTTAAAAGCAGTGGGTAAATGGAGTTAACAGTTCTGTGACTGGCGAGAAAAACCAAGTACCAGTTCTACGGAAGCGGCCAGCCATTAGGGTTGGTGCGGTTTGTAGTCCCAGCGGTAAAAAAAAAAAAGGTGCCCTTTTCTGTTTAATACTCAAGCACATCACTGATTTGGTTGAAAATTGCTGGCCTCCGCCCTCATTTTTGCTGAGACACTGAACGAAACTGACAAACTATACTGAAGACGAACTTTGAAGTATCGCGACTTACTCTCTGGGAGTTGAGACTCACCAGGAGTTAAAACTCGAAAAGGAGAAGATAAGGGACCTAGGATCAAGCCAACATCTATTGTCCTGTATTTGAAAAAAAAGACTTGTTCATGGACCAACCAGTGCAGCCTAACTGCTAGAGTGGAAAGCACGGCGGTGCTGAACCCTAGTGGGTGTGAACATTGAAGGAAAATTTACTTATCTGTATCTATACGTATATGATTATTAGTATAGTGATATCAATATTTTGCATTTACATATTTGGTAATTGTGTGGGTATATTCTTGAACACGCGTAGGCGGTTGAGACGAGTAAAACGGTATCATAGAAAGGTTGTAGGACCAAGGAGGAGAGCACAATAAAATTATGAAAATATATCCATTTGGCAGGACAAATATCCCTCTAGAGAATAGGGAAGAGTGGCCTTATAACTATTTCTACAAAACAACAATGAAGTACCTAGTGACCCTTATGTTAATATGTATAATGTCCAGTGGTGTTGCATCATTGTTGCAAAATCCTACCTTACATCCATTGATAAAGGTTCATGGAAAATTAGCGGAGACATTAAGTCTCACTGACTGCTGGATTTGCCGGCACTTGTCTAGACACCCCGAGGATCCTATAGGCCTTTATGAAGTACCAGTATCACCAAGCGAATATGAAAGAGGGGAAGTGTGTCTTGTACCAAATACCACTTGGAGATGTGACCAACAAGAATATCAATGGTACCCTAGGTGTGCGGTGCTCCCTAATACCCAGGCAGAATACAAGCTCTCCCCGATGCCTGGAGAGAATGCCACACTTAAAATGTTTCCCATATGTTTTGGTACCTATTTTTATGGGCAAAACCCAGAGGCAAAATACATGGGAAAGATCCCTCCTGAACAGTGTGTTTACACTTTGTTATTTGATATAAAAACAGGGAATTGGGATCTTGAAGGAGAGGAGAAAATAGACAGAAATTGGACAGCGTTAATTAATGGGACTCATCAAAATTACACTGTAAATTATTGGAACCTGACTGTGGGAGAAAATGAGATTCTAGTAGATCCAGAAGGATTGTTATATGATCCCTCCAGAGAACAAGATAGAAATGGGAAAAATTCACCTGTAATATTGTCCCGGGTTTTCCTTGGCCCCCTCTGGACGGCTAGATGTTCATATGTTGCACCCTGGGCAAATGTATCATTGCTAAATACAATCTGGGAAGATTACAAGTATTGCAATAATTCTGAGCATGACACCCCAGAGGGTGTAGGATTGCCCCGAATAAAATACAGCATTATAAATTCACAAATCCAGGGAGGCATGTACTTCGTATGTGGAAGAACTGCATATAAAGTACTACCTCTAAACTGGGAAGGGATATGTTCACTGGCATATTTGGCACCCAACATTACTGTGATATCAAATATATCATCTTCCCAGCCCCTTAACATGGGGAGTTTTGCACATAGGTACAAACGAGGGACACCCATACTGGAGGAGCGAAAGAACTGGGTATTTCAGGTATTACATGTTCTTATTCCAGGATTTGGAATTTTCGATTTACAACTGGCAATGATGAATATGTCAGCTGAATTAGCCATTGCATTTAATGCCACCAGGGAGGCCATAGGAAGTGTACAGATAGAGATAAACTCTGCAGCCCAATTGGCGATACAAAATCGGCTTGCCCTAGACTTGATTACAGTACAACAAGGAGGAGTATGTGTTTTAATCCAACATCAGTACCAGCAAAAGTGCTGTTATTTTGTCAACAAGTCATCAGAGATAGAATTGGATATTGGGAAAATAAAAGAAGCAGTACAGGTATTTGAAAAGGGGGGCCAATATGAAGGAGGCGATTTGAGTTTATCATGGTTATGGTCTTGGTTTGGGGGGTGGGGCTGGTTGTTTAAAGACATACTTTTTATAATAATAGCTATTGTATTAAGTTGTTTATTAGTACAGTGTTTACCTGCTCTCTGTTCCTGTTTAAAATTGTGTAAACTTCCGCCAGTGAAAATACTAGAAACAAATCGAGCTATGATGCAGAGAGAAGAGATAAATTCCCTAATGGCTATTGACCCCACTATCCTCACTACAGATACTGGTTGCTCATACCCATCGGTTGTTTATGTCCCCATGAATGCAAATTTCAAGGAAGTAGGAGTAAAATTCAACATATATGAGGAAATTTAGAACTATTCAAACGTTGATTATGTTCAGAAGAAAAAAAACTCAAAAAGGGTCGATTGTTAGAATCCATTTTGAATTGCTTCGTTTCTTTTACACGTGTAAGTTTGAGCTTTTGTTGTCTCTGAACGCACTGTCTATCACATATGTTATCTTATGTATATTTGTTTAGGTAAAATAAGCCTGGTTCCACGCCATAAGCTTGCAGCTGGTTTCTTTCCCTAACTGGGGCACTGTACTCATTATAATTGTGTGTTCAAATAACTAACTGACCTCGGCTGTGGTATTTTGGGGAGGGAAAGGCTGATATCTATACCTTTGAACCACGTAATCCTTTGAAGGGTCTCAAGAATGTGGGGAGTCAGGCAGCTGCAGAAGGGAGGCAAGGACAAAGCTGGGAATGGAACCGGTGTGTGGAAACTGATTAACTCCTTAAAATATCTGTATGACGTATATCATTATTTACACATTTTATGTATCCTTTGATGTATGAGTATAAATATCACTGTTAAACGCTTTATGCTAGCACACTTTACTTCGGGCCTGGGATGCCAGTGGTAAACCTGTCCTCTTTGCTGCAGCAAAAATAAACAGACCTTTGGTCATTGATTTTTCACTCCGGCTCTCCGTGTCAAAAACTCCTTTGTAAATGCATTTGTAAGTATCTGCAAATATGTGCATTTGACACATGGTCCATTGTGCTGCCACTCTCCCTCCCACCTGCCCAGCATGGTCAACCTGTTGTCTTTGGACCCTCCTCTCAGCCCTCAATTATGAGTCTGTGCCCCTGACCTTTGCCTGCTCACAGTATTCTAATGAACAAATAGATTCCTAACATTCTATACTTCTTACAAAAGTGTGGCACTCCTGACATTATCATCATGCAACAAAAATTGTGATCCCTAAAGCATTTCTTTCAGAAAATTTTTAAATGAGTCTTTTTCCCATTGCAGTTATGGTTGGTGCTGTAAAAAACCTAATATGAGGACATATTTTCTGAGTTCTTAAATTGTGATGAAGCCCTTTTCAATTATTTGCCTTCTTTGTTTTTTATCCAGTTGATCACTTGATTATTTGTTATACTTACAAGATAGAATTTGGGGTACAGTCAGAGCTGCAGACTTTGCAGCTGGGGAACTAGGTTTGAGTTTTGGTGTAACTTGACATCCTGTGATTTTGGGCAAATCACTTAGGGCCTGATTATGACCTTGGCGGATAGGGTACTCCATCATAAACGTGACGGATATCCTGCCTGCCATATTACAAGTTCCATAGGATATAATGGAACTTGTAATATGGCGGACCGGATATCAGTCACGTTTGTGGCAGAGTATCCCATCCGCCAAGGCCGTAATCAGGCCCTTAATCTCCCTATGCCTAAACCTGTGCACCAATGTAACCCAGTTTGTGGCTGGAGGATGGATGAGTGGATTGTCTCTGTAAAACTGTTTGATACTGAAACTCCTTTTTGCCTCCCCTCATTTGGCTTCATTTCCCTAAAGATAGTTGTAGCTAATTAAGCACTCAATGGCAGTATGGCATTTAAATTAAAATACATTTCTCCCCATTGTATTGCCATCAAGCAACAAAGGCATTCTTCTGGCTGGTCAACTACCTAATGGGCTTATCAAAATTCATGCTGCAATAGGAACAGTATGTTGTGGTCAACAAGAACAGAAGAGAACCATTTTGAAGTAAGCAAAACTGTTGTGAGCTGACAAGGTATTTTAAATAACGTCATAAATCAGCTTAAATATTGAGTGAAATTCAAGCAGCATTAAGTGTCAGCAACCTGGCATGTTAAACAACACAGTGCATGAGAAACAACATGTACAAGGGAGCTTGGAGATGAAGTGATTTGTCGAGGGTCAAAATATGGATTAAGTTGGGTAGCTGGGATCAGAGGGTGTGGGCAGTTCATAGCGCCAGCGCCAGATAAAATGTCCTCCATGTTGTTGCACCGATAGAGCTTCGCAGAAGCCTCAGACTGCACCCTTTACATTTTTGCTCTACCTAGAAAAATCAGTGTATCCAGATAGGAGTTTAAGGTATATAAGAGCTGGCGATGACAGTTATTCTGGAACCTCACTCCTTCCCTCTGTTCCTAGAAGGAGCAGTGTCTGCACTGCTCTCTGCTGCTCCCTCTCTCCTAGGGGTCGTAACTCCAGAGTCTACCTCCCCTGTTGGCACACCTCGGCTTCTGATACATGCCTGCTCCCAACTTATGCTTTAAAGGTTCTGCACTGACCACACATGGAGCTGCCACCCCGCTCTCTCCTAATTAGTAATTATCCCACTCTCAGACACAACGACCAGCCTTCGCTCCCCGCCACTCCTTCCACCTCCTCTCCTTCTCAACAAGGTCAGAAAGGCATAATTAAGAAGCAACTTGGGGAAAGAATGAAGTTAGAGGAGAAGCAGGTCTCAGCAGCTGCCAAGAGGTGATCAGTCTGCAGCCAGCACTATGGTGGGTGGAGCTCCGTGAAATATCACAGAGTTTTTAATTACCTCCACAGAATTTCACGGAGTACATCTCCACAAGTTCCACCCACCCCTAGTTTTGACTGGGATCCAGCTGAACATTCTGCAGAGCATGCAAAGGTGTTGGAAGCAGGAGGAGGTAGCTGTGTTGACTTGTCATTTCACAATCAGTTTGTTTTCAAGGGTGATGCCTAGATTGTGTGCATGGTCTGTAGGTATGGGTCTCAGTCTGAGATCTACTGACCACCATCTGTGGTCCCAGGGGTAGGTGCGTTTCCTGAAGGGCAGTACTTGCGTCTTATCAGAGGTGAGTTTGAGGTAGTTGTCTCTCATCCAGTTGGCTACATTGAAGTTTGTATTGGCACTGGAGAGTTCCTCAGTGAGCAATCGGATTAGTTGAGTTTCGTCAGCGTAGGAGATAATGTTGAGTCCATGAGATTTGACAATGTCTGCAAGGGGGTCATGTAGGTGTTGAACACAGTGGGTCTGAGGGAAGATCCTTGCGATACGCAGCATATGATGTCCTTGGGTTTGGAGGTAAAGGGAGGCAGCCAATGCTGTTAGGAGAGAGGTGATCCACTTGAGGGCATTTTGCTGTATGCCGATGTTGTAGAGTCTGTCAATAAGGGTGTGGTGGGACACAGTGTTGAACGCAGCAGAGGTCGAGGCTGATGAGGGTCACAGTTTCTCCGTGGTCAAGGAGAGATCTGATGTCATCAACTGTGGCAGCAATCAGTGGAGTCTTAGTGCTGTGGTTGGCATGGAAACCTGATTGTGAGGAGTCAAGTAGATGATTTTGTTCTAGGTGTTCAGTGAGTTGTTGCTTGATGGCTTTCTCAAGTACTTTGGCTGGGTAGGGGAGCAGGGAAATTGGTTGATGATTTTTGAGATCATGAGGTCTACGGAGGGTTTCTTTAGGAGGGATCTGACCCCTGTGTGTTTCCTTCTGTCCAGGAAGGCTGCCACAGAGATGGAATTGTTGATGATTCTGGTGAGTGCTGTATGAGATGGTTCTGAGGTTGAAGTCAATGGGGGCAGGGATAGGTGGGTGCACCAAAGTGGATGGAAGACATTATGGCTGTGATGATCTGAGTGGTGAGCAGAGACCAGGAAGTGCTAATTTGGCTGATGTGCATTGGTTGGTTGAAGCTGAGAGACATACAATGCGGTTTGAAATTGTTGTAATGGAGGCGATCTTGGTGTAGAAGTATTCCGAGAAGAAGTCACATAGTTCTTGGGAGTGGTGGATTTTGCTCCCTCTGGCTGTTGGGTTGCAGAATTCCTTGACTATTTTGGAGCGCTCCTTAATGTGGTTGGCTACTGTGTCGATGCAGGCAGCGATGGGTGCTTTCTTGATGTGTAGTTGGTAGTCGCTGAGGGCTGCTTTATAAGCAGCTCTGTTGAAGCGATCCTTGTGGTGCACAATCATTTCTCGAGTCGGTAGCAGTTGCGCTTGATAGTTCTACAATCCGGAGTGTACCAATTAACGTGTTGTGAGGTTTTGCTAGCTTTTGCTAGTCGCAATGGGGCAACTTTGTCAGCACAGTGGGTGATCCATGCGGAGAAGTTCTTGGTGGCTTGGTGAAGGTGTGCTCATGCTTCAAGTTGGGTGTTGATCAGGGTCTGTGCCCACTGTGTCTCAGTTACCTTGCTCCACCTGCAGTGGGAGAAGCTGTGATACTAGGAGATGGCGTGCTGAACATTGGAGATCATGAAGTGGACGATGGTGTGGTTGATGCAGGTGAATGCTGGGATGTGGCTGAATTTGAATTTGTCATTGGAGGTGAATACGTGTCGAGAGTGTGACCAGCTTTGTGTGTGGGTTCGGTGACCAGTTCAGTGAAGCCAATGTTGTTCAGGTTCAGGTTCTTGAGGAGAATGGTGGAGTTGGTGCTGTCATAGTCGTCAATGTGGAAATGAAGGTCCCCAATTAGGACTTAGTGGTAGGAGTTGATAGCTAGTGGTGCGATGAGGTTAGATATGTCGTCGCAGAAAACTGGTTGGGGTTCCTGAAGGTCTGTATACAAGGGTGACTCTTATCGTGATCTTGACGTTGGTCTGTAGTTGAAAGTTGAGGTGTTCCATGAGCACTGTGAGGTCATCATTAGCAACGGTGCATCGGATAGTTTTTTTGAAGATGATGGTGATGCCACTGCCAAGTTAGTTGAGGCAGTCTTGTGTATCATCTTCTAGCCATCGGGAGTTGCGTTGGTGATGTCAGGACTCAAGGAGGGGTTCAACTTGGTTTTGGTGATGAAGGCAAGGTCAGGGAAGAGCGTAGTGATGGAGTCCCAGATTTCTGTAGCGCATTTGCAGAGGGATCTGACGTTCAGCAGGATGCATTGGAGTGGTTCTGGGTTGTTTGTGGTCTTGTGGACGAAAGTGGTGCAGTGTTTGTAGAGCTGGAGGACCTGTGTCTCATAAGAAGTGGCAGTGGCTGCAGGTGAAGGGTCCTTTGGTTGATTGTGGGGAGGACATGCAGCTGCTGTTCCGGTGACTGGGGTCCAGGGCCAGGAACTCCTTGGTGGTGTAGGTGCATATGGCGGGAGGGCCAAGAGTTCTGGCGCTGGGCACGATCCAGGTGCAGACAGGCTTGCCTTTTGGGTGCTCACTATGTGGCCATGCTGCAGCCTTCATTAAGTAGGTCCTTGGGCAGAGTCACTTGGTGGCGCGGGAGGAGGGAAATGGTGGGAACAGAGGAAGAAGGAGCAGAAAAGAGATAAAAAATGAGCAGAAAAACTAGCAGAAGAGAGGGGAAAAAGGAACAGAAGGGAGTAAAAAAGGAGCAGAAAAGCAGAAGAGGGAACAAGGAGCAGAAAAACAACCAGAAGAGACGGGAAAAGGATTGGAAGAGCAGCACAAACTAAGGCAGCACAGGGTGGCTGCCGGCAAGCTGGACAGGAGTGTCACAGGGGGATTCTCATCTAACTATGATGTTAATGTGTGTGTGTGTGTGTGTGTGTATATGTGTGTGTGTGTATATGTGTGTGTGTGTATATGTGTGTGTGTGTATATGTGTGTGTATATGTGTGTGTGTGTGTATATGTGTGTGTGTGTGTATATGTGTGTGTGTGTATGTGTGTGTATATGTGTGTGTGTGTATATGTGTGTGTGTGTATATGTGTGTGTGTGTATGTGTGTGTGTGTATGTGTGTGTGTGTATATGTGTGTGTGTGTATGTGTGTGTGTGTATGTGTGTGTGTGTATATGTGTGTGTGTGTATATGTGTGTGTGTGTATATGTGTGTGTGTGTATATGTATGTGTGTGTGTATGTGTGTGTGTGTATATGTGTGTGTGTGTATATGTGTGTGTGTATATGTATATGTGTGTGTGTGTATATGTATGTGTGTGTGTGTATATGTATATGTGTGTGTGTGTATATGTATATATGTGTGTGTGTGTGTGTGTGTATATCATTCAAAATGCTTCTGAAAAGAAGACAATGTCACAGCCACTTACTTGCTACAGTCCCAGTGTTCTTTATTCAGGCAGAAAAGCACTGAAGAGACAAAACTAATATTCTCCAACGCGTGTCAGGAGACCCTGCTCCCATGATCAGAGATATTCAGAAACCCTTTTCCCTTTCCATTATAACTGACATAAAAGACACAAAAAATAGACTATCTTTACTATCAAAACAATTGCAGCCATCTTGAAACTAAGAATTCTACACTAACCCGTGTAAGTAAACATTGAAAATGAATACAAAATTAGTGCTTAAAATATCTTGCTTCACACATTTCCTCTTCTTTCCAGTCTTATTTCAGAAAAGATAAGCTTTCCACAATCAACGATGTTGTGCCCCGATGTTGTTGAATTGTCCATCAGATTAGTGGTGTTTTCTTGATGTGTATTTTGAGGGTTTTAGTCTGAATCCTAACACTGCACCAGCAGATAGGCGAGTCACTATCAACAGACCAAGGGGGTCATTACGAGCTTGGCGGGCGGCTACTGCCGCCCGCCAAGCGGTAACCGCAGTGCGGCCGCACTCCCGCGGACCCCATTACGACACCCCCGCTGGGCCGGCGGGTGCAAACCAAGTTTACGCCCGCCGGCCGAGCGGGGATGAGGCTGCAACATAGGAGCCGGCTCCTAATGGAGCCGGCGGTGTTGCGGCCGTGCGACGGGTGCAGTAGCACCCGTCGCGCTTTTCACTGTCTGCTATGCAGACAGTGAAAAGCTGGCCGGGGCCCTGTTAGGGGGCCCCAGGACACCCCTTACCGCCAGCCTCTTCCTGGCAGTGCAAACCGCCAGAAACAGGCTGGCGGTATGGGGGTCATAATCCCCAGGGCAGCGCTGCTTGCAGCACTGCCCTGGCGGATTATCACCGCCGGGGATAAAACGGCGGGAAACTGCCGGGCCCGGCGGTGCGACCGCCGCGGTTGTAATACTGGTCTCCGTACCGCCAGCCTGTTGGCGGTACGGACGCCACATTACCCCTGGCGGTCTCTGACCGCCAGGGTCGTAATGACCACCAAAGTGTTTGTGCGTGTGTGTATATGTATATGTGTATATATATGTGTGTGTGTATATATATATATATATATATATATATATATATATATATATATATATATATGTATATATATATATATAAAATTTGGTCAATTGTGGACTGGGTAGAAAACTCAACTGCTGGTGCTGGTGATGGAGGAGACCACCCTCGTATAAATTAATTCCAAAGTGCACCACAGAAGTCCAAATTAAAGTGTCTTTATTCAAGATTCAACAACCACCAACATGTTTCAACTCATATATAGTCTTGCTCACGGTCAGTGAGTCCTTCTTTGCTTTCCTTTTTATACACACATTCCATTAGCCAACAATGAAGCATTCTGGATGTTGGTAGGCTTTCGATAAAAGTGTGCAAGTTAAAGTTAAAAAAGTTCAATTATTCTGTGGTTCATGATCTCCTAATGATGGAAAACTACAATTTATACATTCCGTCCTCTATATACAATTTTTACCAAAACCAAAGAGTTTATTGATTGATTACCATTATGTATCAAGTTAATGATTCGAAATTTAAAGCTTAGTGCTTAAATGCCCATGATTTATCATATGGATCCATATCTTTGGCTACATGCCAATTACAATATATTTTCTTTGCTGGAAATAATTCCGTTTTGAATAGAACTAAATAGGGTACATGTGATTACAAACATTTACGTATAAATTAATCTATGTGATGTCCTGTGGTTCGTAATCTTATTATGTTGGCAAAAATAATCATTTCCGTCCATCGTCATTTCTATGTACAATTGTATACCTAAGCAATGGAATTAATTGCAAAAAATATATAAATCCGAAAAATAGACTTACAGCTAAGTGCTGAATTGCGTATTATTTGTCAGCGTTTATGAGCATTAATTGTAAGCAAAAAAAGAAAACTTATGAAGTGCAGAGGAGTGAGGTGGGCAAGAGTACATCCAATGAGCTGACCAGTGACTCAACTCTAGACAGTGCACCATGCTACTTGCGAGGGATGATGGGGCTACGGATCATGAATTCAGCATGAAAATCCTGCTATTGCATGGAGCAGAGCTACGCAATGTCACGTTGAGTTACATATCAACTGAGCTGTTGTAAATGTTATAACTCTCTTTTCTGTGTTCTGTGTCTTATTTTGCAGAAGTGAGCGTGTTGTGCAAGCCCTTCTTTGGGACCAGATGTCATTCTATGTGAGTCTTGGTCACAGGGTCTCAGGTAAAGATTGATTTGAGTATTAAGGATGGAGATAGGATGACTAGAAAGGCCCACAAAAGGAATGATCACATCTAATAACTCATATCAGTAACTTGGAGCGGCCTAAGCGAAACCATTGTTGAATTCAACACTGTAAATCTAATTAAAACAATTGAAAAAGTACAGAATTACGTAAAAAAACTAGTCTATGGAAAATAATTATCCTTACTAAGAACAGGCTATCAGCAAATATTGGAAACAACTCCTACCAACAGGGACAACACAGTCAGAGGTGGGGAAGATGCAATATCCTCAGCAGATCCCCAGTTTAAAGATAAACCATATACCGGCACCAGCAACAACACAGATATGACATAGAGGACGGAGAGGAAAGATGAGAGGTTAAGGAATGGGGACACAAGCTTTCCCCCCAGGCAAACAACAGAATGAGTTTCAATTTTAAAATTCCTAACCACTCAGATTCCAATGGCATCTATTTTCAATAGTTTGCCTAATTTTTAATTGGCTTGAACTTTAAACCAGTTTTATAGATAGATGGGTATCAATGACTTCAAACACACGCTAATCATCACAAGTATACATATGTTGGGCAGTCTCTGGGCTCCAGCATTTATACTTTCCATATTATATCTACAGAATAGCATTTAAACGCTGTGAGTGTATTAATACATCTTAACATGTCTATTAATTAGTTGTGAGCACTATTGCAGACTTTTATTTATTTGTGGTGGCATATCATCATTTTTCTCAGCTATGGAAATTTGGATTGTGTCCCAAAAAGTTAATAATACGCCATTCTCTCTGTATTTTTGCTCCTGTAGAACAGCCACAGTCTCTTGTTCTCACTATTTAAAAAATTTTGTCCTCCATCGGGAGAGGGGTGGAGCACTAGGAAATCCCTTTTGTCGAGCATTATTGTGAGGTCTGTGAATTTACATTTTAATTTTTGTTCTCTGTGCCTAGCCACATCACCAAGTAAACACGTTTTGGGTTTACAGATGGGGGACTTGTCAGTAAGGGCCTGATTACGACCTTGGCGGATGGGATATTTCATCACAAAATTGACAGATATCCCGTCCGCCGTATTACAAATTCCATTATATCCTATGCAACTTGTAAAACAGCAGGCGGGATATATGTCATGTTTGTGATGGAGTATCCCATACGCCAAGGCCGTAATCAGACCCTAAGTTCTGTTACACGTTTCCTGTACAGCAAGCAACATGCTTTTATGTAGTAACCAGGTCTTTTTCCTGAGGAGCTTTTCTAGAAATGATCATTGTTAGGATGGACAATCTGTATTGTCATTCTCAGAATCCTCCTGGAGTTTTCCAAGTGACTCCACTAAACAAATCCATCTAGATCCTTAAAATGGGAGTCATACACATATTTCAATAAGTTTTTCTGAGACTTGACTTCGTATCCAGAATTACATCCTCTATGGCCTGATTGCTGATGACCCAGAAAAGGTGCATTAGGTATTGCACCCGATATATTCCCACACCATAGGGAACAGAATTTATTGGGTGCAATATTAGCACCCAATTATGAATATCATCTGAAAAATGGTGCATGTCGGGAAATTTTGTGCTTTCTGATGGAAAATATACAATGGCAAAGGAGTACCCTCACTGCCAAACTCTCGTTCCACCCACCTAATTTAGAGATGGGAAAACTGACAGATTTTTGCCAAGGGAATAAAATTTACTCTGTTATTGTAAGCCATTTATTTCATCTTTGTTATTTACAAAATTCATTTCTTATCCAGATGTACATAAAAACAAAACCCAGCATTCCCTGTAAGGAATCCATACCCGTTTCAGATATATGCCCTTTGGTATAACACTGTACCAAATGACTAAATACCTAATGACACCTTGTCTGTCAGTAGTGTCACTGACTAGTCAGGTTTTATGTCTCCATAAATAAACTTACTACATATTTCATTAAGCCAGTCTGGATTGGCACTTGTACTTTAACTTTTCCTTTTACCTTGTCTTTGATTGAACACTCTTGATAAATTGGATCGAAACATCCATTGTTATACTACTGACTAATTACTTAAATTCATAGCAGTAAGAAAGTGATTTGTGTTACGCTTCAGACTGTGGGAGCAACCAATAAAGAAGGCAGTTTTCCTTTGATTCAAGAAGGCTAGGTAGTGTCTTTAAAAAAAAAAAAAAGTCACAAATCCTTTTCTCCACCCCGTAAGCAGCAGCATCATCAAACAGATGTCAGAAAATAATATTTTATTTAAACTTCTTAGCACTGTCTGGGATTCCACAAAGATGTTATCTAGCATTACTGTCAATCTAATGGGCCCTGCCCATAATAACAGGAGGTACAATCTTTTCCACAGGAACTCCTGACGCCATAGCTTGTCTTATACTTTACCAGGCATTTTCTGTCTGTCTGGGCCCATACTTACTCCATTCACTATGTCATTCATTCTGTCCTGTCTCTCAGCAGTCAGTATTGTGACTCCATTTCATCGATGATACCCAAAGGAATCCTGGCAGTTCACCAGTAATTCTTTAATTACAGAGGTTTAAGTCGACCACGGTCTTTTCACTGAAAAAATTGAATTGCTCAACCAGTTTGGGCCATGAATATGGAGCTTCGGACACAATCATCTGCAGCGTGAAGGGCATCCAAAAGTATTTTTGAAGTACTTATAGTTTCATCATCTCACTTCATGTTATTATGGATATTGTTTCCAGTCTTAGACATTTGTGTGACAACATAAAGCATTCTGGGTATTGTAGTCTTGGTTAGAACCCACTGAACTAATTAGACTAAGATGCCCGATACCAATTATGTGGAATTGATAAACCCAGGAATAAAAGCAATGTCCATAATGACATGGAGTGAGGTGGTCTCCCTGGTGTGGTCGATGCAGGTGAATGCTGGGATGTGACTGAATTTGAATTTGTCACTGGCGGTGAATACGTGTCGTGAGTGTGACAAGCTTTGTGTGTGGGTTCAGTGACCAGTTCAGTGAGGCCAATGTTGTTCAGGTTCTTGAGGAGACTGGTGGAGTTGGTGCTGTCATAGTCTTTGATGCGGAAATTAAGGTCCCCAATTAGGACTTAGTGGTAGGAGTTGATAACTAGTGGTGCGATGAGGTTAGATATGTAGTCGCAGAAAACTGGCCGGGGTTCCTGAAGATCTGTATACAAGGGTGCTTCTTATCGTGATCTTGACGTTGGTCTGTAGTTGAAAGTTGAGGTGTTCCATGAGCACCGTGAGGTCATCGTTAGAGACGGTGCATCAGATAGTTTCTTTGAAGATGATGGTGATGCCACTGCCGAGTTAGTTGAGGCAGTCTCTTGTATCATCTTCTAGCCATCTGGAGTTGCATTGGTGATGTCAGGACTCAAGGAGGGGTTCAACTTGGTTTTGGTGATGAAGGCAAGGTCAGGGAAGAGCGTGGTGATGCAGTCCCAGATTTCCGTGGTGCATTTGCAGAGGGATCTGACGTTGAGCAGGATGCATTGGAGTGGTTCTGGGTTGTATGTGGTCTTGTGGACGCAAGTGGTGCAGGGTTTGTAGAGCTGGAGGACCTGTCTCTCAAGAGAAGTGGCAGTGGCTGCAGGTGAAGGGTACTTTGGTTGATTGTGGGGAACACATGCAGCTGCTGTTCCGGTGACTGGGGTCCAGGGCCAGGAACTCCTTGGTGGTGTAGGTGCATATGGCGGGAGGGCCAAGAGTCCTGGCGCTGGGCATGATCCAGGTGCAGACAGGCTTGCCTTTTGGGTGCTCACTATGTGGCCATGCTGCAGCTTTCATTAAGTAAGTCCTTGGGCAGAGTCACTGGGAGGCGGGAGGAGGGAAATGGTGGGAACAGAGGAGAAGGTGCAGAAAAATTTGCAGAAAAGAGATAAAAATGAGCAGAATAACTAGCAGAAGAGAGGGGAAAAAGGAACAGAAAATCGATCATGAGATGGAAAAAGGAGCAGAAGAGAGTTAAAAAGGAGCAGAAAAGCAGAAGAGGGAATATATATATATATATATATATATATATATATATATATATATATATATATATATATATATATAAAATTCGGTCAATTGTGGACTGGGTCGAAAACTCAACTGCTGGTGCTGGTGACGGAGGAGACCACCCTCGTATAAATGAATTCCAAAAGATATTCAATGCACTACAGAAGTCCAAATTTAAGTGTCTTTATTCAAGATTCAACAACCACCAATGTGTTTCAACTCATATACAGTCTGGATTTCAAAGCGTCAGGACATCACAGGATAGGAAACAGGCAGAGCAGCCCTGTATCCCTTTTCTTACTGCAACTGCCGAATTTCAGCCGCACCACAGCTTCCCATTGAACATTCTAAAAGTGACAAGCTGATTTCACCAGCACGGTTCAGCTTCATACATGTGCACTTAAAAATACCCACGCCAGGTGAATTCTGCTCCCCTGAGTACATGCCCAGTTGAACTGCATCAGTGTTATATAAGGTAAAGGTCTACGAGAGATGCATTTCACTACACATTTCCAGAAATTGCTTTCATGTGCAGGGTCAACTGTCTCAACCCAGTGCTTAATTTGTAATATAATAAGTGCCGGTGCCCAAAGTTTTGTTTAGAAGCTGCCGCTATTGAAGGTCGGCATGCCGAATACCAAGGCTGCATAGTCTTGATTCTACCTTATGCCACTTTACTCCACACCCAGGCATTCCCTTGAACTTTAGCTCACGCTTTCAGGTTCCTTTTCATCCCTGATTTCTCCCTGTATCAATCACTGTTTTTCCATCATTCTTTTCCTCCTTCTTTCCCCCTTGTGTACTTTTCCCCCTCCCGCTCTGAGTGAAAGCCTGATAAGGAAAAAATAAATACTGTTCCCCTAAAATAAGTGCAGATGGGCCTCACCTGCAACCCCTGGCTCACATGAACTGTCTAAGCCACTACGTGGTCTTACTGGCCTGTAGACAGAGGGGTAACTTCAGGGGTGTGTTTGGAGTGTTACACTCCACCTAATAAATGTATTCTATCCTAAATGATTGGGTAGAGGTGATTTAAGTCGGATATTGTGAGATGTTTGTCGTATTCCACGTGGAATTTTTACATGCACACAGATAAACACGCACACACTCTCTCGTCTCTGTTGTAAAGGTATTACAATTGTTTATTATAAAATATTGAGTCTTAAGTACCCCTAACAATCCTCGTTGTCACTTTCTACTGCTCCTTAAGACCCCCGCCCCATGCCCTGCTTCTCACATACTGTATTTTAAGCAGCGTTATTGCTGACAGTATTTGGCTCAACAACCGCCCTCCGCCCTCCACATAATCTCACTGCCCAGGCGCCCGTGCTTGCCGATTGATGCTGGCCTACTAAACTACACTTAGATTCGCACTGATGCTTTTTGGATCATGTTTCCTCTAATATCAATATCTGACATCTCATTCAGTCTCTCCTAATCTCTCTGACGTTGACACGCAACTAGCAGGAGCAGTGCACCCCGCCGGCCATTTAAAACTCCACAAAGTGATTGGCTGCCGTGTTACGCACCGCGCGGTGCCAAAGCAGGCGGCACAGAACTCGGCCTGACCTGATTGGTTTGGACACTGCCAGTGACCTGGAGCCCCGCTCTGCCAGTATAGAGCGTCAAGAGTTGACAGAACTTGAAACAGAAAGCCCAACATTGAAAAGTGGCAATCATGGGCCAGCCCAGGGGATTTCAAAATGCGCAACTCAAGCAGTGCTTGAACTGAGCTTTCGGGGAAAAAAAACGAAAAGGAGGAAGAGAAGCCCAGCCGATTGGAGCCGATGTCTATATGACGAATATAGTGCGATCGGGCTCCTAGTGCCAAAAAATGACTAAGTTAGCGTTTGGAAAATTAAACGTCTGATTTAGACTATCACAGCTGACAGAAATATGTAAAAAAAAAAAAAGTCCTTACCAAAGCGGATGAGAAAGGGCATTCTAGAAATATTATTATTTTAAGTAGAAACCTGAATTAGAGGTACTGACTGTGGTTCTTTTATGCAGCAAATAGGTTCTCAGTGACAGAAAATGTTCACTCGTTTTTTTGTTTAAACTTGCACTCTTGACCCAAGCACGGAAACTTTTAGACAATTCCACAGCCATGAACTCTGCGTCTGAGGTACCATTAATTAGAAGTGTGAGCACTTCAGAGGTTCCCACCTGGCATGCTGTGCGAAAATTATTAGAGTGCGCGAATGGATAGTTACATATGAAAACAACACACTTCTTTTATATCCAGCCATGACTTAGGCCACGCAAACTATAACATTCCACAGTTTAATAGCAGAATTTAGCTTCTGGGCGACAACTAAATAGAAAGTTACATTTTTTTTATATCACATTTAAGGCAGAAATGACCAGGACATCAGATCACGTGCTAACAAAAAAACACCATTGAAGAGTGCCAAAACAAAGGAGCCTGTTGGATTGTGCCAAGTCTAGAGTGGATAGAATAGTGAGAGTATGCTTGCGTGTATGTGAGAATGTGATGTGCACCAGTGTTAGGTTGGTTCTGGTGTGTGAGGACGATTTCCTGCATTAGTTTATCCAGCGTAGTTAGTTACTGTACAGATAGTCTTCAGTGAACCTTCTGCTATTGTCTGCTTTGTTTCATCTGATATGGTGTCCACAACTGGTAATGAGCAGAAGCTGGAGCTGAGTGAAGTATTGGAGTTACACATTCATGCTGCCATAGGAATCAAAATGGCTCGCCACTATGTGTCTGCATTCGTGTCCCCGAGCCTGGTGCTACATTGTTAGTATTTGTAATTGGTATTAGTCCATTGACCTGCTGTGAAACGCATCCAGCATTCTACCACCAGCCCTTTCCCTACTGTGCCCTATTGGTCACTGAGAGGTACTTAGCATGCTGATCAGTTTTGAAGTGTGTGTAGGCTCTACCACCTACAGAAAAAAATGTACACACAAGGAAATCCGGTGGCCAATTTGTGCCATTGAGAAGGAGCCCATAGATCTAAAAGACAGGCATGTCAGCACGTACTTTCCTCAGTGTTGGATCATTTAAGATTGGGAATATTCTAGCACGCTCTCAATTCAAGGTGCATTGTGTTCAAGTGTAGTTATTTTATTAGTGAAATGCATTGATGCCTTTCCATACAATTGGACAACTTTGGCTACTTTTGTTAGTTTTTTTTTTTTTTTAGTGTATATCCTTGGACAGCGGTGACTAGTTTTTATGTTTATTTTTGCTGTTATTATTGGCTATCCTGGACAACGGAGACTCCCTTTCATATGTTATTTTTATTTTTATTACTGTTGTCAAACTATCAAGTAGTCAGGCACCTTTACCATTTATACCTGAGTATGGTGAACCACCCATAGAATTGGAGATGTAGTTGGATTTGTTCCAGGAGTCCGTGGAAGTGCTTGAGGATGGGGAATGTGCACCTCAAAGGCAACTGCCATTATTAAAACATTGCTTAGGAGCAGATTAAAGGAATTAAAAAACTTACTAGCTCTAGAAATCCAGGAAATGTGGATGTGTATGAGATTGCATTGAAACAAATGCAGGAGTGGTATGACAAAAAACGAATTACTCTTTTGGAACAATACAAATTTTATTCCAGAGACCAACATGAAGTGGAATCTTTTGATCAGTACATAGTGGTTTTAAGAGCTAAGGGCCAGATGTAGGAAACTGTTTGCGACTCGCAAACGGCAAAATTTTCCGTTTGCGAGTCGCAAAACGCAGTTTCCTATGCAGAAATGCATTTTGCAAGATGCATTTCCGACTCGCAAATAGGAAGGGGTGTTCCCTTCCTATTTGCGACTCGCAGTGGGATGCAATACCATTTGCGACCGCGTACGCGGTCGCAAATGGCATTGCAGTTACCATCCACTTCAAGTGGATGGTAACCCACTCGCAAATTGGAAGGGGTCCCCATGGGACCCCTTCCAGTTTGTGACTGGACCCACAAATATTTTTTCAGGGCAGGGAGTGGTCCAAGGGACCACTCCCTGCCCTGAAAAAATTCCGAAACTAAAGGTTTCGTTTTTTTTTTTTAAGTGCAGCTCGTTTTCCTGTAAGGAAAACGGGCTACACTTAAAAAAAAAAAAAAAACTGCTTTATTGTTCAAGCAGTCATGAACATGGAGGTCTGCTGACGACAGCAGGCCTCCATGTTAGCGAGTGCCTATACTCGCTATGGGGCCGCAATTTGCGACCCACCTCATGAATATTCATGAGGTGGGTCATTGCGACCCCATAGCGAGTCGCAGTCGGTGTCTGAGACACCGTACTGCATAGCAATTTGCGACTTGCAAATTGCGAGTCGCAGGGACTCGCAATTTGCAGGTCGCAAATTGCCGTTTTGCTACATCTGGCCCTAAGTTTCTTATATGTGACTTTGAACACATTACCTATGACCACGTTCTTATGGAGCAGGTGAAAATGAGGACCAAGTCCAAGAAGATTCAAAAGGAATTGTAGTCAGGAAATAAAACCACATTAAAACAGTCCGTAGAGACTGCAAGGTGTGTTGAACTATTGGAGAAATGTAATTAAAAAGTGAGGGGGGACATAAGCAGTTCGAAGGTAGCAAGTTCTGTGAATGCTGTTACAAAGTACAAAAATAAAGAGAAGGACACAAGTAAAAGGAGTGAGGCTAAAGGTGTAGTGAGCATACAATAGAGTAAGAAAGATCAAAGTTGATATAGGTGTTAGAGTAGTAGCTATTTGTCAGGCCACTGACACGATTTGCAATCATTTTAAGAAAGACCATTTCAGTTGTGTGTGTAAGAACATTAGAAAACAGATCAATCAAAAGTGGTGTGTGACTTCAGTGGCATGGTAGTGTATTGTGCTTGAGTGATGAGGCATGTGGAGGAAGGAAGAAC
This sequence comes from Pleurodeles waltl, assembly GCF_031143425.1. Taxonomy (NCBI): domain Eukaryota; kingdom Metazoa; phylum Chordata; class Amphibia; order Caudata; family Salamandridae; genus Pleurodeles; species Pleurodeles waltl. Next base: position 339,775,306 of record NC_090437.1, read on the forward strand.
AAAGGTTTAACTACATGTGAGTTGATAGACAATCATAAGTTAGTGAATGTGATAGTGGACCAATGTGCCTGGGACACGGTAATTGATGAAGTGTTTAAAATGACGTGGCCACACAGATTTGATTAGATATAATCATGTAAGTTCAGGAAGTGCACACAGGTCACAAGAACGAGGTAGTTGGTTATTTGTGGGCGAACCTAGAATTAAATACAAAGAAAACTGAGTGTGAGATGTCTGTGGCTCCAATAGGTCAGGCAATATTAGAGTGTACATATCATGAGGAATTGGGGGTCATATCAGATCCCAGGGAGAATTTGCCTGTATTTGTGGTCAGGGGAGAAGGTGAAGGTAGGAATGGCAGTTGTGATCCAGGAAAAGAGTTTATCAAGTTGTTTTGTTTCAAGTAGGGGAAATCCTGAGGTTTTAAACATAACATTAAGTTGATGGAGAAGGTCACTTCTTTCAGGTAATACATGTGAAATGTTCCATTGAGCTACAGAGAGAAGCTAAAGACATTTGGAAGGATTTGTGTGAAACGGACATTAAAGAATCAGCGAAGTGTTGAGATTGAATGTCTCCCATCTTGATTTCCTTAAATAGTTCCAGGGAGTTAAGGCTATGATAGAACTGCCAATATATGTGAGGTAGCATGTACACAGCATCACATATAACACATAGGTACTATTGCCAATGAGTCATTGTTATCATGAACTCGTAGTAATAGGGAAATGTTATCTTTGTGACCTTGTTGTTTCTTAGCTTAAACATTGAACAGCTGTTACGTTTCAGGAACCTTTTAAGTGTGGCAACGAACATTTGTTGTTTTCTCCAGTTATCTTTAAAAAATTGACAAAGATGTTGTTTTAAATTTCTTCTTGCCTGAAACACATTTCTGGATAAGATCACGTTCTGTTGTGAACAGAAAGATTGTTGTTCATAAGGTACCAGTATTTCCTCATAATCATTTTGATATGGTGGCAGCCATTGTGGTAATTAGTGATGAAACAAATAGATTCCTTTGGACTGGCTGGCTTATTTCTCTCTTATCAGAGTTGCAACTGTTCAATTAGCAAATTAGGAACCAGCAACCTCACGTATATTGGTAGTACTATGAGACCATTGAAGACCCAGATCTAAGAACTTTAGAGAATCATTCCCAAATCTGACACATCACATTTTTCTCAATACCATCAACTGCGCATAAATATAACAACTCTCTAAGAACCCCAGTGGAGGTAACTGTGAACTAAAAATACAAAGAGGAGAAAGTGAATGGATCCTTAGATTGGACATTGTGCACAATTGACTTAACAAGGAGGTGGAGATGAACAACTGGTGTTATTAAATCCTCCCTAAACTATACCCATCTATCCATGTTCATTCAGTGAGGACCCATGGCCTTTTATTCTTTTTTTTGTTTGGATTCTTACTTTGTTACTATGAGAAATTTTCTAACGCTTCTGGATGTTCCCACCCTTCAAATGCTTTTTTCCATTTAGGCCCTTTTTTCACCCTGTTTACCACCACTAGCTTCTCCATTCTATAATACCCTGAACACTACGCATGAACACTCCGAAATGTTGATGGCCTACTCATCAACACTTCTGCAGGTGTTGCAACTATATCTAAATAGCTTTTTTGCTCACCATGGGATATAAAACCCCATACGAAATAACAGACATGCCACTTGGGCCAATAAAGTCTATGAAAAATGTACAAGCTTCTTTCTTCTATTTTTTTCTTTTGTTACTTTTAACTATCACATTTTTTCTACATCCAATTCCACATCCTTTGCTCATAAACGTACACTGTTCTACTTAACAGTTCATGACAGCTGCAGTTCTGCACATATTCTTTGAATGATTCTAATCTTGAATCTAGGACTATGTGGTATTTCATTTCTAAAGTTATGAGGTTTCAAATATGGCCACAATGACACAATGTGTTTACTGTTATCCATACAAACAGCAGGGCCTTCCTGACTGGTAGTGATTAATGAATATGTAGAATTTGTCAAATATTATTGAATAAATCAAATCTTGATTCTGGGATTAGTCAGTATTTCATTTTTCAAATACTGACCTTTCAACCATGGTCACCACATCATGACCTGTTGGGTGTTCTCCATACAGTTACTGTGGGTCTTCCTGATTGGTAGTGTTAGAAATGGAAGTCTCTAGTTGGCAGTGGCTTGCACCCTGTCCAAGTAGGGACTCTTCTTCCTGGTCAGGATAAGGGAGTCACACACCTAAAATAACCCCTGATAGCTTGGCACAAGCGGTCAGGCTTATCTCAGAAGCACTGTGTAAACCATTTGCACATAACACACAGTAATACAGTGAAAACATTACAAAATAGCCAATATGTATCTGTGTAAAAGAAGACCAAAACGAGAACAATCCAACATGCAATTATAAAGATGTAAATTTTGCAAGAGTTAACTTAAAAATACAGTACCTTGAGGTTGATAGCTCCATCTGGGGCTATCATGGTGTTCTGAACAAAAAATACAATAGTTCAGGCTGACGTCGTGGGCCAGATAGGGTGTCGGGAAGACCCGCAAACAGTACCTTGGAAATGTAGGGGGTCATGAGTCTCACAATGAGATCTGGAGTGCGGTGTTGCTGGTTTTGGCAGGGATCGGAGGGCGTCAGTTCCAGAGATCGGTGTAGGGGTTGTCAGGCCCTTATAGTCACATGCATTTGCGATCAAACTCCTGGCTGATGGCAAAGTCAGGAACGATGGCATTGGGGCTGCAGTGCAAAGTGGAATGATGTCACATACGGTGACGTACAGTGCCTACAGGTCAAGGTGCAGACAGCGGTTTGGTGACGGCATCCTGCTGCGTCTGTGAGACCAGTGTTGCGGTGTTAAGTGGGGAGGTGTGACGTGTGGTGTCTTCAGGTTGCTGTACAGGCAGCATGTCGCCCTTGCTGAAGCACTGTTGTGGGTAGGCCAAAGGCGGCGGTACGATGCAGTGCAGGCAAGGGCATCCGTTGACGATGCTGAAGTCTATGGTGCCGGTGTCAGTAGACTGGGGCTGCATTGCGGGATGGTGCTTCGTGTACCTCATGAGTGGTGCCCTCAGGCCATTGTGCAGACAGCGACGTCAGTGTCAGGGTAGAGCGTCGTCGGGGATACCAAGGCTGCGGGGTGAGCGAGGCGACGTGGAATGTGGGGCCCACGGGTCAAAGTGCATGGAACACTCAGTGATGGTCTCAGGTGGTGGCAGCATCTGTGAGACCAGGGTTGCGGCACGGCTCCACACAGTGGCATCAGGTCACGGCGCAGGCAGGGGTGCTGTTGGTGCCATTGTGGCTATTTTTCTTCTGTTTCAGCACAAAACACTAAGTTCCCATTGCTGTAGGCAGATGAATTTGAAGTTTTTGATATCCCTGAGACTTCCAACATGAGGCATGCTCTACTTCAAGCCCTCGGAGAAACTTCACCAACAGGATACACAGCAAAATCCAGTCTTTGCCTTCTCCACAGGAACTGCTGGCCAACCCAGCAAAGGGACAGTACTCCTTCTCACAACTCTCCAGCTCTTCTCCTTGGCAGAGGCTCTTCTTGATCCAGAAGTTTTCTAAAAGTCTGGGGTTTTGGATCCAGTATATTTATACTAGTTCTGGCCTTGGAAGTAGGGAAACTTCAAAAGCAAATTCTTCCTCCTCATAAGATCCAGTTCTATCCTGCTCTGTCCCAGACACTGCCCAAGAGGGGGAGGCTACTTTGTACAGGGAGGGCCCAGCTCTATTCAGGGGCAGGTGTCAAATCCTCTAACCACTCTTAGCCCAGGAAGACCCATCATGATATGCAGGACACACCTCAGCTCCAGTTGTGTCATTGTCTAGAGTGAAATCACAACCAGCCTAACTGCCAGTCTGACCCAGACATGGATTCAGCAGCCAAGCAGAGGCACAGAATGGTTAAGCAAGAAAATGCCCACTTCCTAAAAGTGGCATTTTCAAACTGACAATCTAAAAAACAACTTCACTAAAAGATGTATTTTTAAATTGTGAGTTTAGAGACCCCATTCTCAATAGCTCTATCTGCTCTGAATGGAAAATTACACTTAAGAGGAATATAAATGCAATCCCCGTGTTAGCCTATGGGAGAGATAGGCCTTGCAATAGTGAAAAACACATTTGGCAGTATTTCACTATAAGGATTTGTAAAACACACTTGTATATGGCCCACCTTTTAAATACACTGCATCCTGCCCATGGGGCTACCTTGGGCCTACCTTAAGGGTGACTTACATATAGTTAAAGGGAAGGTTTGGGCCTGGCAAGTGGGGGACACTTACCAGGTAGAACTGGCAGTTTAAAACTGTACACACATACACAGCAGTGGCAGGACTACTCATGTGGGTGGCACAGTCAGTGCTGCAGGCCCACTAGTAGAATTTGATTTACAGGCCCTGGGCACCTCTGGTGCACTTTACTAGGGAGTTCCTGGTAAGTCAAATATGCCAATCATGGATAAACCAATCGTCAATACAATTTACACCTGGAGCACTTACACTTTAACACTGATCTCCAGCGGTAAAGTACGCAGAGACCATAAAACAGCAAAAATGTATCAGAAAAAATGAGGAGGAAGAAGGCAAAAAGTTTGGAGATAACCCGGCAAAAAGGACCATTTCCAACAGGTATTGATTAAGTAACATACAGACCTCTCCAACATGGCTGCAGCAAAGCCCACACCATACAGTTTGAGTTTTAGATAACATAAGTACACTAACACATCCAAGAGTATGAGGCAAATTCTACCACATCAAAACAGTATGGGCAAAAGTTGCATTTTTTCATATGTTCATTTAAAGTGCTTTCTGTATTTTTCACTTTTCATGTAAGACATGATGATGTTCCTAATTCTTATATTTTCATTTATTCTTGATAATGAGAGGCAGCCTAAACTACAACAGCGGAACAACGAGGGTCGTTGTGGTTTAAGCTGCGGAACAAAGCTTTCCTGAACAATGACCCTGTTTTTCTTGACCTTAACCATGCATGTCCGGGGTGGTTTTAGGTTTTAATGTCAGTGGTGGGGGGGTCGTGGTAATTTGAGGGGTGGGGGTTGGGGTGTTTTAGGCTTTAAAGGGGTGGGGGGGGCCGTGGTAATTTTTAGGGGTGGAGTTACGTGGTTGGAGGGTTGGGGTGGTTGTAGGGGTGGTGGTGGGGGGGTCATAGTAATTTTAGGGGCTGGGGTAGGAAGGTTCGGGTAATTTTAGTTTTTAGGGGTGGGGGTTGTGGTAGTTTTAGGTGCGAGTGTGGAGAGTTGGGGTAGTTTAGGTTTTAGGGACAGGATGGGGGTTGTGGTAATTTTAGGGGTGGGGCTGGGGTGATTTTAAGTATTAGAGGGGGGGTGTAGGGGTCGCAGTAATCTTAGGATTGGGGTGATTTTAGGTTTTAGGAGCGGGGTTGGGAGGTTGCAGTAGTTTTAGGGTTCAGGGGTTTCGGTCGTTTAGGTTTTAGGGGCAGGGTGAGGGGGTCACAGTAGTTTTGGGAGTGGTGGTAGTTTAGGTTTTAGGGGGTGGGGAGGTTGGGGTGCTTTTAGGGTTTAGGAGTGGGGGGGTCGTGGTAATTTTAGGGTCAGGCGTAGGGGGGGTTGGGGTCATTTTAAGTTTTAGGGGGCAGGGGTGTGGGGGATCGCGGTAATTTTAGGGGTGGGGTAATTTTCGGTGTTTTTAGGGGCGGGTTGGGGGTTGCGGTAGCTTTAGGGGTTGGGGTAGTTTAGGTGTTAAGGGTGGGGTAGGGGGTCGGGGTAGTTTTAGGGGTGGGGAGTCGGTGTGGTTTTAGGGGTGGGGTGGGGGTCGGGGTAGTTTTATGTTTTAGGGGTGGGGAGTCAGCGTAGTTTTAGGTTTTAGGGGCAGGGTGGGGGGTCGAGGCAGTTTTAGGTTTTAGGGGCAGGGTGGGGGGTCGAGGCAGTTTTAGGTGTTAGGAGAGGGGTCGCAGTAGTTTTGGGGTTCGGGGGTTGGGGTCATTTAGGTTTCCGGGGTGGGGTCACAGTAGTTTTGTGGGTCTGGGTAGTTTAGGTTTTACGGGGGAGGGGGGGTTGGGGTGGTTTTAAGTTTTAGGAGTGGGGGTCGTGGTAATTTTAGGGTCAGGCATGGGGGATTGGGGTGGTTTTAGGGGCAGGGGTGTGGGGGATCGCGGTAATTTTAGGGGTGGGGTTATTTTATGTGTTTTAGGGGCGGGTGGGGTTGAGGTAGCTTTAGGGGCAGGGGTTGGGGTAGTTTAGGTTTTAGGGGTGGGGTGGAGGTCGGGGTCATTTTACGGGTGGGGAGTCGGCGTAGTTTTAGGTTTTGGTGCAGGGGTGGGGGTAGTTTTAGGTTTTAGGGGCCAGGGTGGGGGATCGGGGTAGGTTAAGGTTTTGCGGCATTGTGGTAGGGAGTCGGGGTGGTTTTAGGGGCGGGGGCTCGATGTAGTTTTACGACCGGGTGCGAGGGGGGGGGTCACCGTAGTTTTGGGTTTCGGGGATTTGGGTTGTTTAGGCTTTAGGGGATTTGGGTTGTTTAGGCTTTAGGGGCGGGTGGGGGGTCACAGTAGTTTTGGGTTTTGGGGTTGCTTAGGTTTTAGGGTGGGTGGGGGGTTGGGGTGGTTTTAAGAGTGGGGGGTCATGGTAATTTTAGGGTCAGGCGTGGGGGGGTTGGGGTGGTTTTAGGGGCAGGGTGGGGGCCGTGGTGGTTTTAGGTGCAGGGTGGGGGGGGGGTCGCAGTAGTTTTGGAGTTTGGGGGTTGGGTTCCTTTAGGTTTTAGGGGTGGGTGGGGGGGGGGTCACAGTAGTTTTGGGGGTCGGGGTCGTTTAGGTTTTAGGGTGGGTGGGGGGGGTTGGGGTGGTTTTAGGAGTGGGGGTCGTGGTAATTTTAGGGTCAGACGTGGGGGGTTGGGGTGGTTTTAGGGGTGGGGAGTCGGTGTAGTTTTAGGTTTTAGAGGCAGGGGTGGGGGGGTCGGGTAGTTTTAGGGGCAGGGGTGGGGGATCGGGGTGGTTTTAGGGTCAGGGTGGGGCAGTCCGGGTGGTTTTAGGGGCGGGGGGTTGGGGTAGTTTTAGGTTTTAGGAGCGGGGGTCAGGGTGGCTTTAGAGGCGGGGTGGGGGGTTGGGGTAGATTTAGGGGCGGGGTGGGGGTTGGGGGTGGTCTTAGGGGTGGGGTTGGGGGGGGTCAGGGTAGTTTTAGGTTATAGGTGCGGGGTCCAGTGGGGTCCCATGCTGGAACCATACATACCATTCCACGCATGCCTTTACCAGGAGTGCCTTTACAACGAAAAATCATTGTTAAGGCATTCGTGGTAAAAGCATTAGTGGTAGCAATGTAGTTATTGTTCCGACCGCATTATTCAGGCATGCGTGGTTCCAGAACACGTTGTTTCAAAATACATTTCTTGATAATGCATCTTCAAATAACGAGGATACATTATGTTACCACTAAGGTGACATACCAACGTTTCTGCTTGGCTGACATGCTATCTTTTTTTCTTGGATGAGTCTCCTTGATCTGGACTATACATAGTTGTATAATGACCTCCCCAACAGGGTTGTCACAAATGCTTGATCTTCAACTTGCTTCTACCCACCTTGGCACACATGCACTTTCTGAAGTTATAAGGAATACACCCTTCTCACACATAAGTATCGAGACCTAAGCTGCTTCTTACATGCAGACTGCAACTTACTTTGGGAACTCTGTAACAGCAAAACCTCTCCCTGTCCGACCCCCGAGCTACAGGTCTCTCCAGAGGGATTCTCCTCTCCTTTTCTCACATAGGTCACTTTCTTTTCTGTGACTACACGAATAGAGACAACCTCAATAAGGCTTATTTATTTGCAAAACCTTTCTGTTTCCTTTATAGCAGTCCTTGTGCTTTACAACGGGCTCTTTTTAATTCGACTAAGGAATTTATGCAGCCCTTATAAAAAACTTTTCCTTTTCTAGCATATACCGAGGCCAGTTATCAGTAGTTACACTGTGTCTTTGTTTACTATCTAGACTGAAGAGAGACTGTATTATCAGTAGTATGCATAGTATTATCTAGCTATGTTCCCCATCATTGGTCATATCCTAAGGTATTTTTCCCACTCTAATGTGGCTTTCTTTTCTTTTTAAAATATCTAGGTGTAAGTAGAAAACATAGGACCTGCCGCATTTTCTACAAGTTCCTCATGTATATCCTGCCTGATCTTAGTATCAGGTGATGTTCTCAAACTGCAGTCCTGTACAGCTGTTGGCCCTTATTCTTCAATTAATCATAAAGTTAAATACACATACACAGATGCAAGCCTTCCCGTACATCTATAACCTTGTAACTGGAATCTTCAATAGCACTAAAAATTAATGTGTATATGTATTTTTCAATATACCAATAATTAAATATGACACTTAATCAATCCCATCTGCCCTTTTGGCTTATCTATATAACCCCCTAGAAATATTATACTCTATCCTTTTATCCCTCCTATTTACTGAGACAATTATGCATTGTGCCTGTGCCTCACAATTTGTATATCTGCCTACTATGTCTTGTTGATAATGATATTTTACAGCCAACTGGTCCTCTTTCACCAATATCAGTTTGTTACTTTTTCACCTTAAAACATTCGCTGGTGGAACAAGTGTTGTAGATCACGTGTGACCACAGCCCACACATTTTAATATGATTGCTGTTTAGATAACAGGTCGGCTTCGATCATTCAAGCCTTGAAAAGGCCTAGGTGCCTACGTGTCATCAAGGGGCAAAACACATGTTGGCTGTCAGACATACTTCCTTTGCCATGATGTACACAAATTAAATACTGATGGGGAACCTGAATATATATAAATATATATATATATATATATATATATATATATATATATATATATACATCATACACCAGAATCCATTCAGAAATGTGTTTATCCTGCGTCCTGTCATTCTTTATGTTAATTCCAAGCATTTTAGACTGCATGTATGGGGAACCAAATTCACACTAAGAACCAATCACAAACCCCTTGTTATTATGTTCCGGGTAAAGGTTAAAACTTACCTCCTAGATTGGCTAGATTTGCCTTCGGTTGAAATGGCAGCTTAAACTGGACTCACATACACTGCAATGGCAGGCCTGAACCATATTTACAGGGCTACTCATGTGGGTAGCACAATCAGTGCTGCAGGCCCAATGGTAGCATTTGATTTACAGACCCTGGGCACACCTGGTGTACTATACTAGGGACCTACTAGTAAATCAAATATCCCAGTCATGGAGAAACCAATCATCCATACATTTTAGACAAAGAGCAAATGCACTTTAGCACTGGTTAGCATTGGTAAAGTGCCCAAAGTCCTAAAGGCACCAAACACAGGTCAGAAAAAGTAGGAGGAAAAGGACATTTTTTTTTTTTGTTAACCTTGCATAAAGAGCCCGGTCCAACACAACCCCCTTCCAGCCTGAAGCCAGGGTAGACCAATCAATACCTTGATGGACTTCCCTGCTTAGACTGATAGAACATGGACCAAGGCCTGCAACATCAGGGGCAAGTTACAGTTCATCTTTCTGAACCCAGTTGGATTCCTCTGTCCATAATCTCAGTGCTTGCTAAGCTAACCCATGGGGAATCCTTCTCCTCACCTGCGGATCCCATCTGTGCAGCACCTAACCTTACTTTGCTCACAGGTGTATCCCAGTAGGTAGACAGTATCACAATGGCCAATGTAGTGGTGTGACCCATTACACCCTCTGGGTGTGACACTTGTCCCCAATCTAAAGGCAACTCTGTCCACCAGGACAGCAACCAACAGTGGCCACTGACAGCTGTCACTGATGAGGACCAGGCCTCAGCTCTTCCATGGCTCTCTAACCTCTGTGGTTTCACAGAGGGGGTAGTAGCCCCAGGTGACTGGCATCCTTTGCCCACGCCCCTTCCCACCAGTTCAGGGGTGGTATACTGTGACTGGTCCTCCAGCCCAGGGTCTGTACCCTTAGGCCAGACAAGAGACATGGGGTGAGTCCACCCCCCCCCGCTCCCCTTCTCAGGCCTTCTGTACCCTCCTTTTGGGAGTGGTACCCTTAGAATCCAGAACTGGCAGGGTGCTTGTAGCAGCCAACCTGCACAATTCTTCCACTAGTTCAGGTGTGCTATCCTCCAACTAGTCCCCCCAACCCAGGTTCTGCACCCTTAGGCTGAGCATGTGCCTGGCAAGCTAGAACTTCCAGGGGAGTACAAACCTCCCCCCCAGGGAAACACATTCTGCATGTGTTGTGTGACAGTCTGTCTTGCAATGGTCTCCCAAACCCTGTCCATCTGACAGGTGGCATCACCTGGGTCATTCCTTGGGTGCTCTGACCTCAGAGTGGGCAACCCCTGACCCACTGGTTCTTTGTCTGGGGACTGTTTCCCCTTCCCATGCCTCCATCTGGTCTTCTGCACCCTTCTATCTGGAGGGGTACTGCTAGACACCAAGAACTGTTGAGACACTTGTGACAGCCACCCTCCAGGTTCTCCTGACATTATGGGACTCCCATCAGGGGATGTTCTCCTGTTATAAACCAGCTCCCCCTTCCTGTGCCCCCCTCTGAGAGCAATCCAAGCACTGGGGGTGAAAATAGGGCACCCTGAACCTCTGCCCACTCCCACCCCTTCTCCTACTCCTGGAATGGACATGGGACCCTTCTCTCCCCCTTTACTAAACTGGGAACTGTCTGGGTCACTGCAATCCTCCCCCTCACTCTGGTGTGGAAAACCAGAGCCATTGTCCTAAGGACCACTCCCCAATCGCATCCCAGACACTCTGGCACTCACTCAGAGGTCTACCTCCAGTGCAAGCTCCCCGAGGTCAGAGAACCCGCACTCCACCAGGCATATGCACAGCTCTGGAAAAATGTGACTGAACATATGCTCGCCAGGATGAAATTGTACAGCCCATCATGTGTGCTAACCATGCTACCCTTCACCCAACCAGCTAGGGCTTTGGAAAAGTAACCACACCACTCCCCATCTGGTGAAACAGTATCTGACTGCCCTTCAAACTCAGCCTACCTTCCTCTGGGGTGACTCCATACTCCCTAACCAGGGCTTCCTCTGTGGGTGTGCATCTCTCCCCAACACACCCTTCTAGAGCCAGTGAAGTGTTCCTCTGACCACCAGGAATATGACTCTCTGTGCCAGTTCCGCAATCCTCCCCAGGGACCCTGAGCACCTCTTGAGGTACCTCATATGTCTGAGCCTGTTGGTGTATGTCCCCCCCTTCCTTAGAAAGCCATGTCTCTGGGTATGTAGACCTTTTCTTCCGTCCTGGACATGGTACTTTCGCTGCCACCATCTGAGGTGAACTCAGTCCTCCTGGCTTCCAAGTCCAGCTCGGTTAACTTCAGCTCATGAACTAAAAGAACTAGTCTCATTTACTCCAAAGCTTTTTCTCCCTCCTGCTTCAACCTGAGCTTTACAAGCTCCAACTCGAGCTTCCTGGCTCTCTGCCTGTTTTTCAGCTCCTCTGGAGACAGACCTGGAGAAGAAACACTGCTGCTTGCCCTGGAAGATGCCTTCCTCCCTAGCAGATTTTGATCCACAAAATCACCATGCAATCTCTGCGCCTCTCTATCCACAATAGAATTCTCCTCCTCTTTTTGCTCACCGGTCTCCTTTGCTGCCAACCAGTCCCTCTGTGCCTTTTGTAGCTCCCCGTCCTAGTGAGGCCTTTAATAGGACATTTGAGCTCCTTGCAGAACATTTGGAGCTGAGGTACCGACTAGGTCTCACAACCTCTCCAACTCAAACACCAAATCTGCATCTCCAACTGCTGGCTCACCAGACTGAGACATTTTGATTGAACCTCAAAAGTTGCAAAGAGAAAAAATCAAACTAGTATGTTGGGGTGTAATGGTCTGCGATATGAAAGTAGTGTACACCAATCATTGTATGTAAAGTACAAATACGTCTTATCCCACAGCTGCTCACCAATGTTAGAAATAGGGTCTCTACTTGGCAGTTGCTTGCACCCTGTCCAAGTAGGGACCTTCACTCTAGTCAGGATAAGGGAGTCACACAGCTAACATATCCCCAGCTCACCCCTTTGGTAGCTTGGCATGAGCAGTCTAGCTTATCTCAGAGGCAATGTGTTAAGTATTTGTACACACATAGTAACACAGTGAAAACACTACGAAAGGACTCCACAACAGTTTAGAAAAATAGCCAATATTTATCTGAATAAAACAAGACCAACGTGGCAAAAATACAACATACACAATCCAAAATATATATTTTTAAATGTATAAGGAAGTCTTAATCCATGGGAATCAATGGATGTGCCTCTTTAGCACAAAGTACCTGGGATGCGTCAGAAACAAAGACGATACAGGCCACGGGAGGGTAAGGCACTAAAGAAGCAAAGCGATGTGTTGGTTGTTCAGGGAGGTGATGGCGTTGAAGATGATGTTCCTTACTGGTATGGGAGGTGATGTTGATTCTTTCCTTGCAGGAAAGAAGATGTGTTGGTTTCTGGACACGTAGCCTGGGTTCCTTAATGCAGTGCAGGGTTGATGAAAAAGTGGTGCCCAGATAGATGCGTGGAAAATCGAGACCCGCTGTGTGGAAGGGACCACAGTGAAAAAGGTGCTGCATTGCTTCATCAGTCACAATACAGGCTCTGCGTCAATTGTCCAGCGGTGGAACAGGCGGTGTGTTGATTCTTCTAGCAGCAAGACAGGGGCTGTGTTGATTTTTCCGGTGCAGTGTGTCGATTTTCTCCTTGATATCACCACCTTGCACTTCCAAGGAACCAGGGACTGGAGATTGCACCACAGGGCAAGTTAGGACTCTCAGCAAAAGAGCCCAGGCAGATGAAGTCTTTCATGTCCCTGAGATATCTTAACAGGAGGCAAGCTCAGTCCAAGCCCTTGAAGAACCTTTAGAAGCAGGATGTAGAAAGTCAAGTCCAGTCCTTTCACTCCCAGGACATCACAATAAAGCACCAGGCAGAGTGGCAGTCCCTCTTGCAGCATTCAGTTTTTCCTGGCAGAATTTCCTCAGTCAAAAGGATTCTAACTATGTGGTGTCAGAGTTCCAGTACTTATACCCATTTCTGTCTTTGAAGTAGGTAAAGTTCAAAGTGAAGTCTTTGTAGTGCACTAGACTCTGCATTTCTCTGTCCTGGCCCCAAACACACTCCAGGCGGTTGGTCACTGCTTTGTGTGAGAACAGGCACAGCCCTATCCAGGTGCAAGCGTCAGCTCCTACCACCACTCTAACTCAGGAAGACCCATCAGCCAGGTGATGGGCCATCAGAACATGCAGGGCACACCTCACCTCCGTTTGTGTGTCTGTCTAGAGTGAATGAACAGCCCAACTGTCATCCTGACCCAGATGTGTATTCAGCAGACAGGAAGAGGCACAGAATGGTTAAGCAAGAAAATGCCAATTTTCTAAAAGTGAGATTTTCAAACTTACAATTCAAAAACCAACTTCACCAAAAGATTTAATTTTAAATTGTGAGTTCAGAGACTCCTAAATTCATATCTCTATCTGCTCCCAATGGGAAATTACACTTAAACGATATTTCAAAGCAATCCCTATGTAATCCTATAGAAGAAATAGGCCTTGCAATAGTGAATAACAAAATTGGCAGTATTTCACTATCCGGACATGTAAGACACACCATCACATGTTCTACCCTATGAATACACTCCACCCTGCCCATGGGGCTGTCTTGGGCCTACATTAGGAGTGACTTACAGGTGATAAAAGGAAAGTTTTGGGCCCTGGCAAGTGGGTGCACTTGTCAGGTCGAAACGGCAGTTTAACACTGCACTCACAGGCATCGGCGGCTGCTGCAAATCTCAAGGGGAGGGGAGGGGGAGGAAACCGAGATGGAGTGGGGATATTAAAAATAAAAAATAAACGTACCTTGCTGCTGTCTCGTTCTCCTGCCACCTTGCGCTCTTCTTCCCTTCATGGGGTGTACCAGCATTTGCTGTAATGCCAGCTCCCCAGCAACCTTGGGATTGCTCTCATGCTAAAGCTAGCATGAAAGCAGCGTCAATATTGGTCTGAGCACCAGTGACTGCTGCTCAAACACAGCCCTGGGGTCTGTGCAGTTTCTCGAGCCTGGCTGTTAAACACAGCTTGGCTGGCGAAACTTAAGTGCGCATGTGTGTTTGGCTGGCCTGAGATGGCCAGCCGGTCGGCCGAACACACATGCGCACTTTGGTGCTCTCTCCCCTCTTCCCCTCTCCCATGGCCCAGCCCCACCCCTCCCTGTACTGCTGACTGAGCCAGATATGAAAAATAAAACAATAGTGCAGGGGGACGACACTCCTTTGCCATAGCAAAGGCCCCCCTGCTCACAGGCACTGCTATGGCAGGCCTGAGCCATAATTACTGGGCTATTCATGTGGGTGGCACAGTCCGTGCTGCAGGCCCACTAGGTGCATTTGATTTACAGTCCCTGGGCACACCCGGTGCACTGTTCTAGGGACTTGCTAGTAAATCAAATATACCAATCATGGAGAAACCAATCACCAATACATTTTAGACAGAGAGCATATGCACTTTATCAGTGGTTAGCAGTAGTAAAGTGCCCAGTGTCCTGAAGCCAACACAAACACGTCAGAAAAAATAGGAGGAGGAATGCAAAAAGTTTTAGTATAACCCTGCAAAAAGAGCCAGGTCCAATAGAAACCAAAAAAGAGGAAGCAATGAAACAGCCCCTGGCAAATGATTCACATGGAACCTGGAACACCATTCATCATACAATCAGCTTGCAAGATCTCTTACATTTTGGGGAGTTACTGAAAATCTAGGCCTTCAAAAAAGTAGATCAGCAACCACACTGGTCTTTGAGTAAGGCAGAGAATTGTCTCTAGGAGGCATACTGATCTGCTTGATCATAAGAGGCCTCTTGTAGCCACAACTGGAATTTCCGATTACAGGAACACAAAGCACAATTTTACTTGCTGAAAAATCCATCTGATACCTGCAGCCTCTGTTGCTCGATGACCTGGTATGGCATTGGGCAACATGGAACTCTCCTCTCTAGCTTCAGCTCATGTCCCCAGGCTGGATGCCCCCCACTTGTACTACTCTGATCCCGCACAGGATCACCACACTTTCATTTACCACTTTCTCAAAGCTGGCGATAAATAACCAACAAGTATGCGAGGGGCTAAAGAGACATTGGAGGTTCGGAAACAAAGTCCTGGTCCTGTGTATAGTACCCCCATCAAATATATAAATCAAAAAATATACCCAGTTCCTTTGAAAGAATAAGTTCCTATAATTCACAGGTTCCTGGAAGTCCAAATCTTTTGGAGCAAGAGCCCTCACTCACCATTTGGTGACATGCTTCATCATTGGGCTATGCTCTTTATCAGGCCGGCACTGCAATGCCTGACGGGCCCCACAGAGGGGCTCTTTGCCGGAGTGTACTAATGTAGGATTGGTATGCAAAGGAAATGCTGTTAAAAATGACTAGAGGTGAAATGTAATTTATTGAGATATCTAACCTCGGTCATGATCAAAAAACAGGAGTGAGGGGAGGGAATAAGATATGGTCTAACCTCCCCATAAAATAAACAAAAAGTGTTGGTAGTTGTCACTAAATCTCTAAATTTGGAGTATAGTGAAAGCAGGTACAGGATCCCCTGTACTACTCTTAAATAATGGTCAACACGTTTCTCGCTTGTTAGTCTATATGATCTGGTGCGATTCTTCAGGACCAATAAACCTACCTAATCCTTAAATTATATATAACCCTTAATCGGGAATATCACATTAAGCAGGAACCCTCCTCACATTAGTGGATGGGCCCCATCTGGTAAAGCACCAAGCTTGCGTGGTCCAATACGGTTTCTGAAGTGTCCACGTCTCGCGGAACCACCTAAACCAGCTCGATGCTCCCGGAACTTGCTCCAAAAGATTTGGACTTTCAGGAACCTGTGAATTATAGGAACTTATTCTTTCAAAGGAACTGTGTATATTTTTTGATTTAGATAAATACCAACCGCATTACTGTTCCCTGAATGGGACTTCACATACGGATTTGAACCTGGCAATTCCAACTGCGAATGTGATTGCCCAATAATGCAGATCAGCTGGATTTAAGTGTGGAGGTAACAGCCAGAAACATTAGTTCTGGACCTCCAGTTATCCTGCACCTAAATCCAGCTCAACTTTAATTGGTGCCCACACAAGATCTGTCATGCTCCCGGCCCACTATTCAAGATGCAACATCACCCCCTTAGGAAACACTATCTTGACCATCCACATTAATTGCCTGAGACAAGTTTGTGAAGTAGGCACATTAACCCTTCCACTCAACGCCACAATAAATTACTGCATAAGGTCACAGAGAGAAGGTTGAGTCACAAGGCAAATAAGTGTAAAAAGGGCACAGTGAGGTTTCAATCTGCAAATATCTATAAAAACATGTCCCGGTAAAGGGCAGATAGCAGGACTGTTGCCAGTGAGATCAAATGTCGACTTTTTGATGAAAAAAAAGGCTTGTGTTAGATGTAAGATCATGAGCATACGTGCCAAAGTATTGCTGGTCCCAGATCACGACTTGCGTGCAGAACATCCTGACACAATTCACACAGTTTTTTTTATGAATAGTCGTGCCTTACTCCTGCCTTAAATGTGAACTATTTCTGAATATCAAGCCCTGATTCATGAAGCATTTTCTGGAAGTGATTTTCAGGAATAAAACAAGATTAGTCAATTAAATCGTAGGCGTGCCTGTTTTACTCTTGAAGATCTCTGAGCTAAGTAATTCATCAGCCTGAAGCAAGACCCTGCAAATAATAAATTCAGGTGAAATGTGGCCTCATGTTTCCTCTCCTGGTATTTGTGTTTACTGATCTCTGTTTTCTAGTGTATTGGTACAATTGTGTCAAAGAAAGCCCTGAATCCGGCATCCTGCTGTCACAAAACGAAATTGTGGCCCTAAATTTACGAGATTTTTATCTCCAGATTTGTATGGCCTTCTAATGTATTCCACAGTGTAATCATATTAATATTAACTGCGCCCAAAAACCGACGAGCTGTTAAAAAGTAATGCTGGCTACCTTACGATAGATCGCTACATTTAAAAAGAGTGGGGATGAAGCGGAGAGCTCTAGTGATGTCTGCAAAGGGCAAGATTACTTCAGCGAAATATGCCGTCCATGGGTTATTTTTCAAGGTCTCTCCTCTGCCAGCTTCAAGGCGCTGTAAGGCGTTACTTTTTATCGATTCTGTATTGGCAACTAAAGTTACATAACAAAATGTGAAAAACTTAAACAATTCTGAATAAAAGTAGATTTCAGCAGCCGAGAGCAAACTATGCGCAGTGTTTCTACAGTGAGCAAAATGTACAGCTACTGATTCTAGGCACAAGAGCTCTTTGCCCAAGCGACAGATACCACTCTTCGGGCTTCACCTCACAAATCAGGAGGCTGGCACCCAGACAATTAGGCCTGCCTGGAACACGAAAGCCCCCAAAGAGACCACACTGACAGATGGAAGCAACCACACAAGCTGTGCAGGGGGGTCCTCGGAGGGTCTCGATTTCCAAACCAAATAAGAACGCAACCAAACTGGCAGCTGAAGTGGCAGAGGATATGTCTTGGCAGGTCTCACTGAGTGGTTGGGCACTGCAATACTTTCAATATCTGTGCCTAAACAAACAGCCCAGTCTCTTGCCTAATCTACGGAGACACAGTGGGGCCAACCATGCGCATGAAAATGGAAACAAAGCTCTCCTTCACCCCGTCGTGAAAACTGCGCACTCCCCCACAAAGCCAGCCTCACACCCCCAGTGGAAGGGAATGTTCGAGAAAGGTGTTGAGGCACAGGCCCTGAAGACAGGTAACTGACAGAATGACAAAGTGAACTTAGAAGAAAATGTTTAGTGAAGGGCTACACAGCCAATCAAAACACTCTATAACGGCATCGTACCGCACCAATACAAGACATATAGTCCAGCAGACAGTGTAATTTTACAATATTTGATTAAGTAGCCCAGCATACACAGAGTATCACGGAATCCCCAGATAATAACTTGTTTAAATAGATTATTCGAAACAGTAAAATACTTTAAAGCAATTACATTCACATTACATTATAGCAGACACAAAATACGACATTACATCTCACCAGTGAGTGAGTCGTGCTGCGGCATGAGTGAAGTGAGTGGGCGCCACCTCCCCTGAGATACATATCTAACCCTCCTCCTCCTGCTTGCGTGCGCATATTTTTTATGTAAACTGCACCCTATCAGGAAACATTGTAAAACATGTATAATGCCAGAGCAGTAAAAAAATGAAAAGGCACTAAAAGAAGGTATATTGGAAATCTGTTGGTAAATATAATTTACATTCATATATATGCATTTCTATAAGTACAGAATCCAGAGTGAGGTAATAGCTAAACCTGTGGCACATACCATTAGAAATTCCACCTACAGATGTGTTTCCTCAGAATTATTATTTTATTACTGCTGTTTTTCTTTACCTGTGCTATATTCCCAGGCCTCCTGAGCATACCTCATCCAAAATATGCTCTTTCATTCCCTGTAGGTCCCTTGTTAATATCAGACCTGCCTGGCATTCAGGTCATCAGGCTGCCATTGGAATGTTTCAGATATTAGCAGACAGTACATTACAGTAGGAGTACTGGCGCTCCCTTTCGGTCACCCCTGTGCTGAGGTATTTCACTATGGAGTTTTTTGTTCATCATAGTCAGAATGGCTCTAGTATTTTTGTATGTAATTAAGGCAGGTCACTGGCCATGGCCCACAGGTTTGCCTCTCCCATTGTGTTATCCTCCAAACATTTCCCAGGAGTAATGAAAGCCCTTAAGAATATTTGAACACTTTATGCAATTACTCACATCTAACTGTATTTTGTGAACAGGGCCCAGTGGCAGAGGTTGCCCTATAGTAAAGTATGGGGTAAAAATAATGTTAGTATTGACTAACAATTATTGAAAGAAGTATAGAACTAATAAAAATAAATTTTATTTTATTTAAGAAAATTAACGTTATGTTAATTTTTAAAATTAAAAAAGATTGTTAAAATGTTTTACAATAAATATTTTATTTTTTAGATAATGTCTTTAACATCAAATTAAATGTATTTATATTTTACCTACTTTAAATAATGTATTTTAATTTAACATTAATTCCTATGGTGTTTTCTTTTAAGGACATAATGCAACAATTCCCCTTCCTGGGGGGTGCTGCAATGCAAGTGGTTGGCCATGTGCAATGCTGAACTTATTCCATCTCTGAGTTGGAGTATATTTGCCACTGTTTTGTACCCTTTTGGCTGTAGTAACTTTAGAAGTGCAGTTTGTGAATAGCAATTGTCTTACACTTTTGTGAGTGGGTTTGTGACCTCACTAAATCCCTCCCTAAACCTCTCCCACTCCTCCCCAGTCCCTTCCAAATTAGTAGTATGTCTCTTTTTCCAGCCACTCCCCTCGGCCTCTAACACATTTACTGCAAAGTAGTAAACTTACATGTCTGAGGATCTCTCAATGATAAGGAATGGGACAAGGAAAAACATGAGAAAGTAAAGTTTTCATGAACTATTAGTAAATCCCCTTACTCTGATTAATTCTTCCTTGTCTCATTACTTACATTACTGCCCCCGACCCAGCTCCCTTTTTGTGGCCTTTGTCATTGTTTTTCATTGGACTTGAAACAAAACAGGTTTGGTATTGTTATGTATGTTACTGTTATGCATGTTATTGTTATGTATCTGTCTCTGATCAGAAATACAACTCCCGAAACATCAGAAACTAAATGTCTATGCGGGCAGAAGTTACAAGTGACATTATAGCATTAAAACCTGCTGCTGAGGGTGATGCAAGGTGCTAAGCAGAAGTTCTACACCAGCTACTATTGTCCCTCTCAAGTGATTTCCATGGAACCCCAACATTCCAGTGTTGTAATGTTAATTAACACAATTGTACTTATTTTTCATTTCTTTTTTAATGTAAACGTATTATGCTTGGTTTATAAATCACCACTCGAGCAGCAACATTGTTACCGTCAATATGATACAACGGTCTGAATTTTCAGACTGCACATGTAACACCGCCATCTACTGTCCATAATGCATAATACATTAAGAACATAGCATTTTCTGGTTCTTTTCCGAAACGCGCGTACTTTTATTAGGACTTGAGGTGCTCCATGTGCGGGGTAAAATATGGGCACATCTGCAGAAGCATTCTCAAATTTCTGTGCGAAAAGAAGGTAAAATCTACAGGAGGAAAGTAAGTAAACTGTGCGAATGTCAGCAAAAAGCCAACCACATTATAATTTCTTAACTCGGCGAGAAAAATAACGAAAACGTTCATCAAACTGCACACATTTTATGTAATATTATTACCCTGAATACATAGGAAACAACTCTCTTCAGCTATCTCCAGTGAGTCCTGAAGTCAAGGTATCTGTGGTTCAACATCAATGTCTTCCTCTTGCATTAGCTGCTCAGTAGGTTGTCGGCGTCCGGATCAGAGGATGTCAGCATCCTGGCATATCAACCCTTGCGTCCCTTGCTGCCGACTTCGGAGCTTGGGTAAACAGGTTTGAGTCTTGGGTGTGGGCCCGACACCATGTGATTCTGGGCAAATCATGTAATCTCCCCAACATCCTGTGACTCTGGGCAAATCGGGTAATCTGCCGGTGCCTAGCGCCTTAAGACTCTCACGGGTGATTTGCCCGCTTTACAAATCCTGGATTTATTTATTTAATCATGCCTCAGCCTCCACCTTTGCCTGCTTGTACCCCTAGCAAAGCGTACTTGCCTGATGTTTCCTTTACAGGGGATGAAACAAAGGCTCAGTGTGGGGACTGAGTGACCTGGGCTGCAGGCGTACCTATAAAGTTTTACAAAACAGCCACTCTCCAGCCTTCTGCATCCTAGATGAACTGCTGCAAAAATAACGAGTACTTCACTCTGTGCTGCAGTCCTGCTAGACTTTCTCCATAACGGCTCCAGCCCTTGGCCTCTGACAGTCCTCCTTTTATTCTGTTCCTGTTTCTTACCACATTCTCTTTACCTGGAAAATCAGGCAGACATAGAAAACCCGTGGTCATTTCTAAAAATTAAAAACATCGACAGCATTTGTGGGTGGTTAAGGCATTTGCATTACCTACAGAAAAGTCTGCTCTGTGGATCAACAATTACTTAACTTATGGTGGTTTATAGTTGTATTTATCGATTTTCTGTCACGTCTCATACATACCAATAGAAAAGTGTTAGTGAATATTATTAACCAAATATGGTGCATAAAAGGAGATCACATTTCATGAGAAAACCTACTCATCTACTTGATAAACATAACAATTTGAACAAGGCTTTTTTCTATGTTCACAGCGGTATGACGTGAGAGCTGCAATGATTTTTCTGACTCGTGAAATTCTGATATTAGGTGTGTCTAATTGTTCCATTACACTCCAATCATGGGTAAAATTAGGATAGACACTAATGTCTGCATTATTTTATACCAGCAGTAAAAATGAGCTTAGTAGTTAAGTTCTGATTCTGAAAGATTTTTTCAGTTGTACGTTATACTAGTGAATGGAAACTCATATAGGGCCCAATTCCGAAAGTTCAGTTTATATAGAAAAATGACTGAGTGTAAATTATGGATTCGTTCTCAGAAAACATGAATTTGCGGTTGCAAACATATTTACCCCTATATAATATTGCCCAAGTCTGGTGTAGTACTATCTGTGAGTAAATCTGCTGTCGCCAATGAGGAGGAAATGTTTCATTGAGGTGCTGCTATGTACAGTTTACAGTAACTTGTGAGTTTGCCAAGAAAACGAGTAAACTCCACTCCTGGGTGGGAATGCGAATGGAGCATCCCCCAAAATGATGGG
Organism: Pleurodeles waltl; assembly: GCF_031143425.1. Lineage (NCBI taxonomy): Eukaryota > Metazoa > Chordata > Amphibia > Caudata > Salamandridae > Pleurodeles > Pleurodeles waltl. The sequence continues at coordinate 339,797,153 of NC_090437.1, forward strand.
GTTTAAGGAAAAAGTTTTGCCCATGTGGTGGAAAATATTTTTGTTGTGGAGAAAAAAGCTAACAAGTGCAAATATATATGAGACCTTTTCGTAGGTGCAATATACACTATGTAAATATATATATATATATATATATGTGTGTGTGTGTGTGAGTAAGAGAGAGAGAAATATACTTTGCATAAATAGAAAGTCACAAATGTTATCCAGTAGTAAATCTTGAAATCCTGCTCTTAATTTTTTTGTGAATTCCAAAAGGTTTCGAGTTCTGCATATAAATGAAGAAATACAACTAACTGCGCATAATTACTATTTTTAAAGACTATAGGTCAGAAGGCAGACCTAGATATAGCACAAATGATTCACAACGTTATGTACATCAGTGTGTTCTAGCAGATAATCTGTGCAACATGTGCTCAAACACAAAATCTGAGTAGATGTGTAAAAGAGACCTTTCCAGAGATTGTCAAAGCATCAGACAAGCACATTCATGGCATATAAGATCGAAACCCACAGCATAGCAACGTTCTTGGCAACTTATGTTGAGTGGACTGCCATACTTTGAAAGTAAACCGACTCATGCAGTATCTACAATACAAACACACAAAAGAGATGCACAATTTGAAAGAAATGTTGCTCAAGAGATTTTATCCTGTTTTATAGAGTGGTAAATCTCTGTCACACTGCTGAGACAATTGCATGTGGAACCCTGAAGCCCATTTCTTGGTTACGAACAAAGTGCTACATCTCTGCCAATAAATCTCTGCATTGAGAGATGCTGGAAAGTATTTCAGCAAGTGGCTCAGGTGATTAACGAGCTGCCAGCATGGACTAGTGAACTTCCAATTTGGAACCTGAAATTCATGCTGAAAACAAACTGTATTGCATAGACCAGGGAGGGCAGGCTGTGTTTATTTTCGCAATGGGTTGACTTTAGCTACACTTTTAAAATGCGCACCCAGTATTCTTTAGTAGCAAATAGCAGAACGCCATCATTCAGCAATACCTATGTCACAAAATGATTGCTTTATAGCCTGACTAATAGCGCTGCTACACCTTAACAAAGTAAACACTGGAAGATAAAGTGATGAAGACACTTTCCACTTACATCATCGGCCGTGCGGCTGAAGATTGGATGTGTGAACCACTTCCATATTTATTGTTTATTGATTCCAAGAATAACCAAACCTATTTTTTTCAGATCATGCTTCGGGGATCATTGGTTAATGTACTGAACTGTGGCGGTGTTTGAAATCATTTTTAATTAAACAAATTGGATGAATGATGTAGTCATCTGTCACAATATTTTCAATGCTGGAAGTTATCCACAGACAGTTTTAACTCAATAAACTAATAAATGAATGCTCTTGGTTTACATAGGTATGTATGTTTATTACTGGATTAAACAGCATATTGTCAGGCAACAGGTGTCACGCATGCATTATTGTCCAACTCGCTATATTTTTCATAGTATTTGCTCACAGAGGTGTAAACATATAGGAAATGCGGGAATATCTCCTCGTGGTTCAGTCTGCCTGGATGTATACCCCTGTAGTGGTGGCGCTGTTGTAAATTGCTTTTATTGTCATGCCTCTATAGGACTATATTTAGGAGGGTTATCAGGACACATGTACTCGGCTCCACCTATTTTTGGCAATTTGGCATAAATTGTGTTATACCTTTACAAGAACTGTATGATGATAGGGAAGGTTATTCCGAGTTTGATTGTAATACGCGGGATGGACTTTTCCTATATATATATATATATATATATATATATATATACATATATATATATATATATATACACTTAGAAACAGACTGCATATTTTAACCGTTTATTATTTATTTTCTCCAGATGAGACTTCCTGGTCACGACGAACCCACTGGCCCCCAAGCAACGTAGCTGATTTTGTGACTTATTTATGTGATAGATTTTGGTCATGGCCTTGAAATGTCTTCATTAAAGATCACTGTTAAACTTTCCAAAGTGCCTTTAATGATACAATTGTAAAACCTTGGTTGTAGGAGAGCGCTCTGGATAACAGTACTCAAAACTGGTCTTAGTGATCTAACCATCTGGTTGGGAGACTGATGAACAAATATTGCAGAGCAAGATGAACAGTTGCTGACGTTAGGGAGATTAAGGCAGGAATCTCGCACAGTGAGCATGTACATCTACTTTTCAAACCCAGAGCCCATTAGTTGAGACTTCAATTGTTTTGACATTTAACTCAAGATGGAGGATCATGATGTTTCTGATGGTAGAGCCTCAGCACCCTCTGTTGCCAGAATCCTATGACCTGTAAAATAAATAGAGGGCTTGACCCTGTGGATGCATTTTTCATCCTTCGCAGGAATTAAATGCACAACAAGATTGGTGGACCATTGGACCCAGAAAGATATGTGGTGAACCATCAACAACATTTAAACACCACCCCACCAATTTAGACACCAGGACCAATGTGGCCAAGGAAGGAAAAATCCAATCCGGAATAAAGTTAAAGAATTTATTACCAACACAAGCTCAAAGTCATGTAGACAATGTGCAAAACCAAGTTGTAAAGATAGATAATCACCAAGGGTTGCCAAAGGCGTTGGAATGGATTCAAGCGAACTAACATTAATAAAACTAAGCAGTCAAGAGGAAGAATACATAAAGTTAATAAGAATATCTGTTGTACAATTATCACCCGATGCTCAGAATTTAGCAGTGGCAATAATCTTTAGGCTGGGCAGAGGGCAACCCTACAACTAACCAAATCAGAGAAATACATGTGTAGGGAGAAATGCATGTGGGCAAACAGCAAAAAGTACATAAAGGAGAAAATAATTTGGAAAAAGATAATCTTGGACTGCAGAATGCTAACTAAGGTGACAAAAGATATATAATAAAAAGAAAGTGTTAGCATATCAGAAGCTCAGACATGAATCTTCTGAAGGGGCAAAATAAGGGGTTACTAAATCTAAAAAGGGCATTTCAAAGGTAAGGGCAAATGGCAGAGAGGAAGATACCTCTCCATGGCTTACAGCATTCAGGGAATTTTCATTAGCAAGACATCAGCAAGGTATTTGCAAGCATCAGGAGCTCTTTGCAAGCTCTGAGGACCCCTCAAGACTCCTCCAGACTGAGCAAGACTGACTAAAATATGAATGTCCATTGGTTTATCAATTCACAAGGAATGTTATGATTTGTCAAAGGTATCAGTTCAGAACACCTCCTTTCTGTGTGACTCCAAACAGGTTTGAAAAAAAAGTATACGATCTCAGTCCATGTTGCTGCATTATAACGTTTCCAAGGACAAATAAATTCACTCTCCACGTTTAAACAATGAACTTATTACAAAAGGACTTTGCTTCTCACGGGACCGAAATCTGAAAAAAGACTTCGCAGTATGAAAAAAAGAATTCAATACTTTTACATGACTGCAAAATGCAAGCTCTGTAGGCCACATTTATGCTAATACAAGAAAAAATATAACATTCATTTAAACGATATGTTTTAGTAAAGCACATATAATAAGCAAACTTATAAATTTCAACATTAATATATTTCATCAGTATGAATAAAACATTTCATTTAAAATGAAAAGCTTTGATATTACATTCCATAAAATATAACAGAGAACTACATTTCTCTCTTTCAGCGCACATTTTTAAAGTCATTCATTTTTCTTAAATCACAAGGAATTCAATATTGTTTCTATACGATCTGTTAGTTTGGAGTCTAATTTACATTTAAACATCAGTTTTAACCTTCTAATGTGATTTCATTCAAGAGGCATGTCAGTGCAGCTTTCTTCATTCGTTTTTCTCTCTCTTACTCTCATAAACTAAAACTTGTCACAGTCTGATGACTTTTGTGACATGAGGAACAGCACTAAAATGCACTCTCTCAACCCTCTTAAGACCAAGCGGCATAGGCCTTGTGTACCAATCAAAAATGATTTATCAAGTGAAAACATAGGGGGTATCTCAGCCTGGTTGTTTATTAACAGACCTATTTTATAAATACAGGCATGTAATTCACTTCTACCTAGCAATCAATGCCTAATGATTTAGGCCTAGAATTATGAAGCCCTTGCATTGCCATTGCATCACACAAGGTGGCACAAGGCAACACAAGTGAGATTTACTGAGCCATCAAAGCCACCTTTCATGGCTGTGTGGCTTAGTAAACCCAAAGTAATGCAAGGCAGCTCAAAGTGTTGCCTTGCATTACTTTGAATTGGGAAGGCGTTCCATGGGCGAACCATAGTTTTTCCCATGTATCTGCCCAAGGATTTTGGCACATTCCCAGATTAACTAAGACTAGTAAAGCTGGGAATGGGCAAAATGCTACACCTTCCAAACAGAGGCTTAACAAAGAGAAATATCTTTATTTCTCCTTGTTATTTCCTCTTTCTATGTATGCATTCTGCAGCACACATAGAAAGAGGAAAATGCCTCTGAGGATTGTTTTTGTACAGGATGTTAGCCCTTGCGCACCATGGTGCAAGGGTGCCTACCTTGACACTTGGCAGCCAGTAGTGCGCCACGCCAATGTTTGAGCAGGAATTTCTTTCATATCTTAGTAAACATGGCGTAGCACAGCAAGTAGTCCTGCTGTGTTGCGCTATGTTAAATCTTATTAAATCTGGACCTTAGTCTTTTTCATAAATTATTATAAAATAGAGACTGAGTAGAAGGTAATCCATTATGATCAGTACCCCTTCCCCCATGTAAAGATGAGGCCAGGAAATTATGGAAATCATAAGCATGCAAAAATCAAACACAAGATGTAACCTCCATTGTAGTGAAAATGTGCTCAGAATCTTAACTGGCTGCTAGAATATAACACTACATCAAAGAAACATTTTACAAACACTCACACAAAGATGTTTGTGTACCTAAATTGTACTCTTTGATAAGAACCAAGGCATTTGAATATTTGAAGAGCACCAATTCCATCATTTGGATGGGAGGAAGTAGGAATTAATTTTGCAAAAAAAAGTCCAATCAGTTTTTTTTGGGGGGGAGGGGATGAGGAGACTATATGAAGTGTATGGGGATTTGGGTACCTGTCCTCTAGTGCCCAGATTTTGTTTATGATTGCAAAAGATTCTCTTGTGTGTTTGTGATTGTGTTGCAGCACTGGTTCCAGGGGGAGGCTCCTCCGTTAGGGCGGAGGAGCGTCGGCTCCTGTCAGAAGCCGCAGCTGCAAAACCTTTACTAGGAAACGATAATAAACTGCATTTATTATCATTTTCTTGTAAAGGGGCAGGGCCACGGGGTGACGGGCAGTGAGGGGGAGTGCAAAGCACTCCCCCTCAGAGTGCATGTGTGTTTGGCCAGCTGTCTTGGGCCAGCCAAACACCCATAGGCAGTAGGCTCTCTCTGGCCCAGCAACACAGTTGCCAGGCTGGAGAGAGCTTGCACAGGCTCTCAGTCTGCCTGGGAGCAGCCAAGCTGGCTGATTGCTTTAGGCAGCATGAGGATTGGCTGAAGGACAAGCTGGGAGCTTGTTCCTGTAGCCTGCAACGGAGGAGTGGCGCGGCGTTGAGTGAAGGTAAGTGGGTTTTAAAAATAAATAAATTAATGTTTATTTCCCCCTAACCCCCCACCTCTGCGCCACCCGCCCTGCCCCTTCCGCAAGCCGCAACTGCTGGTTCCATGGGTTTCCTCAGGATGCAAATTGGCCGATGGAGTTGAATTTGAAAAGGGCACGAGTACTTGGTGTGGGAAGGAGGAGTTTGTATGCTTTCAGGAATATCTGATCCGTTCTGTGACTCACAAAAAGCTCAAATGTCTCCTTTTTGGTGAAGTCCACCAGGTTTTGGCAGTCACATCTCAAGATGTGAGAAACATCATTGTTTTCTTCTGAAATTGCTTGTTCTGAATTAATCCAGCTTTTTTTCTGGAAGCTGTGTCCATTTGGTGGGATGTTTCTTTTCCATGCTGGATACGAAGAAGTAACCCGCAAAGAGTGTATGATAATCTCAAGAGAACAAATAAACATTGTCCCCCCAGCTCATGGAAAAAACTGCTCATTACAACAATTTTTTTTCTATTTCATAAACAAAAACGGCTAACCTTATATGGTGGCGTGCCTGCATGTTAGTTTTGACAAAAGAGAAGCCTTTTCACCGGAAAGGATCCCTCCCAAACAGCGGGGATGTTTAGATTTGGCAGATAGTGCCCATTCACATCAGCAGGTCCGCCAATCACTAGAAGAGATCTAAATGACCTCTCAACAGGGCTTTAAATGGGCTGGTGCTGTCTGGAACTGAGTACCGGCACTTTTTTTATTTTGAGAGGAAGAGTACCTGCATTTCTCAAGATAAAAGTAATACTTTTAATTGGAGAGTACAGTCACTTATCAGAAACAAGCAGGTACTCCGGTACAGAGTCCCTGCACTTCTATTTTTCCATTTCAAGCACTGCCTCTCAAAGTCAACAATTTGAGAGCCCATGATGGAGAATTTTAAATGTAGAATCTTCAATATGCGACAAACCTCTACTGAAATATTATGTGTGTCCAGACAGATGCCAGATGTTGCAATGAACAAATGTACGGCAACTAATTTTATAAACCCAGAGATGGCAAGACAGCTTTGTTCCCTTCCTGTCTGGACTGCAGGCCCTCAAATTAACCTGACAATTAACCCTAACAAACAATCACAAATAATTGATAAAAAAAAGATCCAAGAGAGCCCAGTTTTGGGGAATCTGATAATGTAAGTAAGTCAAAGAGGAGCATAGCATAACATAACATAGCTGATGGGAATGGCCCTTTCTGTGGGTTTTTCCTGTCTTTTTGCTTCTGACCTCCTGTTTTTGCCAGGCACTTTACCAGTGCTACAGTGCACATGCTCTCTGTCCAAATTGGATTGGTGATTTGTTTCTAAATTATTGGCATATTTGATTTACTAGTAAGCCCCTAGTAAAGTGCACTAGAGGTGCCCAGTGCCTGTAATTCAAATGTTACTACTGGGCCTGCAACACTAATTGTGTCACCCACATGAGTAGCCCTGTAAACATGCCACTGCAGTGTCTGTGTTTGCAGTTTTAACTGCCAGTTCGACCTGGAAAGTGCACCCACTTTCCAGGCCCAAACCTTCCCTTTTACTACATATAAGTCACCCCTAAGGTAGGCCCAAGGCAGCACCATGCACAGGGTGCAGTGTATTTAAAAGATAGTCTACATACTGGTGTGATGTACATGTCCTGACAGTGAAATACTGCTACATTTGTTTTTCACTATTGCAAGGGCTATTTCTCCCATAGAGTAATGTGGGGATTGCCTTGAAATAACTTTTATGTGTAATTTCCCATTGGGAGCAGATAGAGATTTGCAGTTTGGGGTCTCTGAACTCACAATTTAAAAATACATCTTTTGTTGAAGTTTGTTTTTAAGTTGTACATTTGAAAATGCCACTTTTAGAAAGTGGCCATGTTATTGCTTAACCATTCTGTGTACCTGCTTGGCTGCTGAATCCACATCTTGGTCAGACTGACAGTTGGGCTGTTTACGAATTCACTCTAAGGGAGCTGAGGAGTGTCCTTCATACCCTGATGAGACTTCTTGGACAAGAGTGGTGGGAGGAGGTGACACTTGCACTCGAATAGGGCTGTACCTGTCTTTACATAGAGCAATCTCCAACTACCTGGAGTGTGTCTGGGGCCAGGGCAGGAAAAACAGGGTCTTGTGCACTACAATGACTTTCCTTTGAATTTTGCCTACTTCAAAGGCAGAAATGAGTATAAGTGTTGGACCTCTGAGACCACAACTTCAGAACACTTTTGGACTAAGGACATTCTGCCAGGAAGAAGAGCTGGGTTCTGTAGGAGGAACTGCCACTCTGCCTATTGCTTTGTTGTTCTGGCCTGCTGCTTCTGTCCTGGGAGTGAAACAACTGGACTTTGCTTTCTACATCCTGCATACCAAGGTTTTCCAAGAGCTTGAGCTGAGCTTGCCTCCTGCTAGAAGTCTTAAGGACATCAAAGATTTCATCTTCCAGCACCTGGGCTCTCTTGCTGAGAGTCCTGACTCGCCAAGTGGTGCCTAATCCAGTCTCTCGGCGCTTGGAAGTAAGTTCTGGTGAAACCAAGAAAACAAAAAAAACAAGTGCATCGACTCCAGAGCGAATTTGGAATTAGTGCTGCTTTCTGACTCCATGCAGCTGCCTGCACCAGGAGCCGTGGTCCCCACTGAGTGCAAGGTCCGACGCCCCAGGCCTGATGCCTCTGAAGTCCCACCTCAGTGTGAGTCTGGTGTGCCATGTTCTTGAAATCCGGGACACCCAACTCCTCTGCAGCACCTGTGGCTCCGTGGTGTGAACCCGACACCGCAAAGTCGATGTCTCGCATCTTGACCTGCTGGATTCTTTGACCTCTCTGGGTCGTAAGAAACTGACACCTCCCCTGCAACTGTAAGGATATGATGACTCACTCCCCTGCATCGCAGTAGGGAACCAATGCCTCATCCCTCTAGTAGCAGTAAGGAACTGATGCCACACTGGCTCCAGCAATGCTTCACCTTCCCGACTCCTTGCAACATCTTTGTTTCATCATTTTCCAAAGGTACTGTGCCTGGGGTTCATGCGACTCCAAGGCTCGCCCGCACTCCCCAGCAAGTGGCGTCACATTTTTGGGAATGACTCATCAACTATGTTGTGAGCTATTGTGTTTCTAAGCACGTTTTAGAGATTTAACCTTTAAATATTTGTATCATTGCTTGTATATGTTGGATTTATGTAGTTTTGGTCTTGTTTTACTCCATTAAATATTGGCTACTGTTTATAAACTGGTGTGGAGTAATTTTGTGATGTTTTCACTGAGTTTCTGTGTGTGTGTGTGTACAAATACTTGACACATTGTCTCTGAGATAAGCCTCACTGTTCGTGCCAAGCTACAAAGGAGATGAGCAGGGGTTATCTTAACTGTGTGACTCCTTTACTCTGACTAGAGTGAGGGTTCCTACTTGGACAAGGTACAAATCATTGCCAACTAGAGACCCCATTTCTAACAATAGCATAATATAACACAGCATATTGCAACACAGCTAAATAAAACAATATACATTGTAGCATAGGACAACACAGCCTAACAATACACAAAACATCATACAACAACATTCCATAACATAACACAGCATAATTTAGCACAGCATAATTTAACACAACATAGGATAACATAACATAACCTGTTGCATGATCGTACTCTAACATACTAGCTTTATTCCCTTACCATTTCTCAATCTTGAGCCTACAATGAGACAGTGCATTTTCACTCGTTATTATGCCATTCATGATTTTCTTTAAGTTTTTCAGAGGACCGTACTACCCGTTCATTTAGCAATTTGTTTACAGGTCATACATTTGAGTGTAGTGCTAAAGTTCCCCTGAAAAGGTGTACACCACTAACCAACTATTTGATTCTATAGTGTGGGTGCCTCCAGTGAGGCAAGGGAGGTGGAGTCTGCTTTGAATGCATTTCTTGTTGGCCATAGAGTACTTGTAGTTACAAAGTTGTAACGTGTTCATTTTATACAAAATTCTTGACAAATACTTGTTTTCTTTAATTAAACTCATCAGAGAAGTATATCAAGCTCATGCTCACAAATTTGTTTGTAGTTCAGTCATTGTAAATGACAAGTGTCTGAACAGCTACACAAGTTATAAAGTGAGGTTTATAAGACTCGCAGCCAAACCAGACTGTGCATCTATATTTATCCTGTTTCACTTGGTCTCAATATCTCAAATTGTTTGCTGTAACTAGCAGAAAGGGTTGAAATTAAAGATATTTCTTTCAAAAATGCATCATAAAGGTTAACCTGGAGGCCTAAGATACCTGATAGACAGGCAGGTGACCCACTTGAAATTTACTGATTAACATTCAATCGCTAAAGGTGGATGGTAACAAATATAGAGGTTTAATAGTTAGTTACATGCCAAACAATCCCATCAGTTAATTGTTAGGATTTTTTCTTTATAACTATATTGTGATGGGAATGTCGTCTGCAAAGTTTACAATCGGGTTAACCCTGCCTGAGTGTCTGACTACATGTATGTGTTTTTTTTAAAGCAATCGGTCATAAATCAGACACAGTGCACACAAGCTGCTGGTGCTAGTGGTAGGAGGTGGACCGATCTTCCTCAAATTTATAATTCCAAGGAAAAGAAACCACTGCACTCTGTTTCCCCTAGGTGGTATTCTGGTTTTCATCTTTTCCATAGCCTTACACATTCTAGGATGTGTGCATATGCCTAGGTCACTCCCTTGACATGAGTGAGGTCCTGGATCTGTCCAGTGAACTAGAAGAATGCACCACACATTCCTTCATTGCACTGACCGTGTAGTACTGTCACAGTCACTGGATTAGTAAACAGAGCAGAGGGTGGAGTGTACTGTGTTTTGCGTATACATAGTTGTGAACAGACCTTTTTATCTGTGTCAGTGGAGAGGAGGCCTATTGGCCAACTGATGTAATGTTCTGGTTCTGTGTGGTAACCCAGATCCTAGCGTTAACTACCCAAGTGTATGTTGTGCATGTTTGTTTGTGGGCTGCAAATGTACATGTACTGTGTGCATCAATGAGCTAGAGTAAAAGGGGTCAGTGGGATCTAATTTGGATCCCCCTGCTTGGTCTTGTTCACAAAATGATTGTGAGATTCTTTTCTCATACAGTGTAAGTGCATTCCTGACAATCCTGAAGCTGAAAGGAGACAAGAAGAAGAAAAACCACGGCACATCGCAGATACGTCGAGATTTCTATTTATTCCTCTTTGGTGTCTCAGGAAAAACATCACCTGACCCAGTAAGACACAATGGGTACGGTGTCAAAAGGCCAATACAATTCTCATATTCGGAAAAACAGCCGACACGTGTTTCATAAGAATTGACTTTTTCAAGGCTGTGGACATTTACAGATGGAATACGTCGGTCACAAATATTGCTAGTATAATCAAATACTACAATGCCTGGTGTGAATTGGAATAGATATGAGTCTTGTGAGTAAAGAGAGAGGCCCGATGCCACAGATTGATGATATGCCTTATTTAAGCCACGAGTAAAAGTATAACACTTATACGACACCAGTGAAAATAAAAACATTCCAGTGATTGATATATACATTTTCTTGGCAACAAAGTGCCAGTGCCAACATGTAGAATGTGTGATAACAGGCAGAAAACAGTGAAAAATACATAATCAAAGGAAAAAGGAAGCCATGATGCATGCACAGTGTTGAGGATTCCAACCGCGTTCTGTGTCGAGTTGTAGTAACAGATGGAAAGATTATGACATCAAGAAAGGCACATACGCATGCAAGAAAGGGAAACAGACATACCTCCAACTTGTGGAAGTGCCAAGTTGTACTGTTATGCTCCGATGGCCACTAATGTTTTAGAAGGTGAAGCAACATGAAATGAAAAAAGTATACGAAGACCATGATAAGCCTAAAATGAAGAAAAAAGAACCATACACAAAGAAATGATAAAATGTAATTTGTGAGTTAAGCTCTAAAACAGATAATTGGAAATAAGGGCGATTAAACAGAATTGTATCCACAAAAAAAAAGTATTTATACTTTTTCAAAAACAAATAACAGATTGTCTGTCCCCCTTACAAAAAACTTTTTTCACTGCTGTCAATTCTGAAACTGGCAGTAAAAGAAAGTAATATAGCAATAAACCAAACAAAGCTATCTCCCTAATTTAAATCTGGGATCTCCAACCGACATATAGTAGGAGTTATATTGATGCAAAAGACCATTTATATGAATTTTAGTACATAGCTATTCGAAGTTGGAGAGCTACTAGAGGAGGATTTTTGCTAAATAGACAAAACACGGCCCGCTCAGAGAAGCGTAGACCGTTTCAAGAAATGGCATATATTGCGATAAAGTAATAAAAATACTTGAACGCGGAGGATAGTGATCTACAGAAAATAGTAGCACAAAACTGACAGGGAGAGCGAAAGGCAAACACACGGCCGCTCGTAAGGGAGTACGCCGTGTCAATATATCAAAGGAGACCGCTACGCAAATAAAGCATGTCTCCAAAAAATCTGGGTGAGATACAAATGAACACGTCTTACCTCTGAAGACAACGGAGAATGTTTGCTCAATCTGTTAGCAACGTTGCATCTACATTGCACGCCGATGAACAGCTGCTATTTATGTATAGCTAAAGGTGAAAAGAGAACACGGACTCAAACAAAGCTGATTCCAGTGTCTGCCATCTTAAGAAGGAATCCCAATGTGAAGAACATAAGGGAGAGAAATGGTGCGTGTGCCCCCAATTAAACACAGTGCCATGCAAATAAATGAGAAAACATCATAGCATAGAAAATATATACAAATGCGCAAACTAAGATATGTAAATTAGCAGTCATTTCCATGATCGATAAAAAAACAAATGCGATCATATATGAAAAGTGAGACATGATTATGGCATAGACAACATAGTTTGAATGCCACAAAGGTTGCAATACAATATGTGACAATTTGCAACAAAGTCCAGAATTATACATATAAGAGACAAATGTCATGATGGTGGTAACAATTCTAAAAAGGTTATATTGTTAAGGGTAGATGGACTACAGAAAAACATGTAGGTCTTTGTCAGAGTTAAGACCCTCCTCAACTGCCCATAGTCTAATGATCTATCTGCTCTCAAGTTGCCTAAGACGGAGAGCCTTATTACCACTCCTTGGGCAACTGCCCAAGGTGGCAATGCCATGTGTATGTATGCCCAATCTTTTTTGCAACGGAAGTTCCAAGTTATAATGCACCACAAAGGGATAATCATTGTTCTTGTTTTTGATTGCCCTAATATGTTCCTGTAGTCTTTCTTTAAACAGTCTGATGGCACTACCAACATAAATTCTTTTATAGGTACAAATGATGCAGTATACAATAAACTTGGTGTTGCAATTCATGAATTGTTTAATGGTATGTGTCATACTTGTATTATAAAAGAATTCCTTTGTTTTGTCCAAAGCAAATTTGCATACATTGAAGTGACCACATTTGTGAAAACCCAAAGGTGGTGAGGAAAACCAACTGTCGTTTGCAGCTGTTGGTAAAAAACTGTGGCCCAATTGGTCCCTCAGAGTACGTCCCACGCGGTGAATCATATCCGGTTTGTTTTTGAGACCTTTCTTGAGAGTCTCATCTGATAATAGTATATGCCAGTTGCTCTTGAGGATCTTAAACACATCTGAACTGGCACAACTGTATGTGGTTATGAACGATAAGGATTTCTTTTTGTCAACCTTTCTATGTGATTTTTTTGGCAAGTAGGGATGCTCTATTGACTTTCACTATCCTATCATGTGTGTTGCTCAACCATTTCTTGGAGTAGCCTCGATTCAAGAAGCGATGTTCTAGTGATTCTAGCTGTTTAGAGAATTCTTGGTCTTCTTGGCAATTGCGTCTGATTATGACAGCTTTGCCAAAGGGGATGGCTTTGATTTGAGAATGTGGGTGCGCACTACTTGCATGTAGAATCAAGTTGGAAGCCGTTGACTTTCTGAATAGCTTAAAGCAAATATGGTTCCCCTTAATGTAGAGTGTCAGGTCTGGAAAATCTACACTAACTGTGCTGGAATGGCTGGTAAAGTGTATATTGTAACAGTTGGTGTTCAAATATTTAGTGAACAAATCTAGTGTAATGGAGTTGCCTGATTTATAAGGAAATGGCTCCCTGTTGCAATTACCCCCCACTTTTTGCCTGATACTGATGCTGACTTGACTGAGTAGTGTGCTGGGACCCTGCTAACCAGGCCCCAGCACCAGTGTTCTTTCACCTAAAATGTGCCATTGTCTCCACAATTGGCACAACCCTGGCACTCAGGTAAGTCCCCTGTAACGGGTACCCCTGGTACCAAGGGCCCTGATGCCAGGGAAGGTCTCTAAGGGCTGCAGCATGTCTTATGCCACCCTAGGGACCCCTCACTCAGCACAGACACACTGCTTGCCAGCTTGTGTGTGATGGTGGGGAGAAAATGACTAAGTTGACATGCCACTCCCCTCGGGGCACCACACCAACCTCACACTGCCTGTGGCATAGGTAAGTCACCGCTCTTGCAGGCCTTACAGCCCTAAGGCAGGGTGCACTATACCATAGGTGAGGGCATAGGTGCATGAGCACTATGCCCCCACAGTGTCTAAGCAAAACCTTAGACATTCTAAGTGCAGGGTAGCCATAAGAGTATATGGTCTGGGAGTCTGTCAAAAACAAACTCCACAGCTCCATAATGGCTACACTGAATACTGGGAAGTTTGCTATCAAACTTCTCAGAATAATAAACCCACACTGATGCCAGTGTTGGATTTATTAAAAAAAATGCACACAGAGTGCATCTTACACATGCCCCCTGTATTTTACCCAATTGTTCAGTGCAGGACTGACTGGTCTGTGCCAGCCTGCTGCTGAGAGACAAGTTTCTGACCCCATGTGGTGAGGACCTTTGTGCTCTCTGAGGACAGAAACAAAAGCCTGCTCTGGGTGGAGGTGCTTCACACCTCCCCCCTGCAGGAACTGTAACACCTAGCAGTGAGCCTCAAAGGCTCAGGCTTCGTGTTTCAATGCCCCAGGGCACTCCAGCTAGTGGAGATGCCCGCCCCCTGGACACAGACCCCACTTTTGGCAGCAAGTCCAGGGGAGATAATGAGAAAAACAAGGAGGAATCACCCACCAGTCAGGACAGACCGTAAGGTGTCCTGAGCTGAGGTGACCCCAGCCCTTTAGAAATCCTCCATCTTGATTTTGGAGGATTCCCCCAATAGGAATAGGGATGTGCCCCCCTCCCCTCAGGGAGGAGGCACAAAGAGGGTGTAGCCACCCTCAAAGACAGCAGCCATTGGCTACTGCCCTCTCAGACCTAAACACACCTCTAAATTCAGTATTTAGGGGCTCCCCAGAACCTAAGAAACGAGATTCCTGCAACCTAAGATGAAGAAGGACTGATGACCTGAAGCACTGCGGAGAAGACGGAGACACCAACTGCTTTGGCCCCAGCCCTACCGGCCTGTCTCACCACTTCGAGAAAAACTGCAACAGCCACGTGTTCCACAGGGTCCAGCGACCTCTGAAGCCTCAGAGGACTACCCTGCATCTAAAAGGACCAAGAACTCCTGAGGGCAGCGGCCCTGTTCCAAAGAAACCAAAACTTGCAACAAAGAAACAACTTTTAAAGGACTCCACGTTTCCCGCCGGAAGCGTGAGGCTTTCCACTCTGCACCCGACGCCCCCGGCTCGACCTGCGGAGAAACAACACTACAGGGAGGACTCCCCGGTGACTGTAAGCCCGTGAGTAGCCAGAGTTGACCCCCCTGAGCCCCCACAGCGAGGCCTGCAGAGGGAATTCCGAGGCTCCCCTTGACGGCGACTGCCTGCTTCAAAGAACCCGACGCCTGGTAAAGACACTGCACCCGCAGCACCCAGGACCTGAAGGATCCGACCTCCAGTGCAGAAGAGACCCCTAGGTGGCCCTCTCCCTCGCCCAGGGGGTGGCTACCCCGAGAAGCCCCCCCCCCCTTGCCTGCCTGCTTCTCTGAAGAGACCCCTGGGTCTCCCATTGAAACCTATTGCAAACCAGACGCTTGTTTGCACTCTGCACCCAGCCGCCCCTGTGCCGCTGAGGGTGTACTTTTTGTGCTGACTTGTGTCCCCCCCGGTGCCCTACAAAACCCCCCTGGTCTGCCCTCCGAAGTCACGGGTACTTACCTGCTGGCAGACCGGAACCGGGCCACCCCCTTCTCCATTGAAGCCTATGCGTTTTGGGCACCACTTTGACCTCTGCACCTGACCGGCCCTGAGCTGCTGGTGTGGTAACTTTAGGGTTGCCCTGAATCCCCAATGGTGGGCTACCTTGGACCCAACTTTGAACACTGTAGGTGTTCTACTTACCTGCAAAACTAACCAAAACTTACCTCCCCCAGGAACTGTTGAAAAGTGGTGTGTCTAGTTTTAAAATAGCTTATTGCCATTTTTGCTAAAACTGTACATGATATTGTGTTGATTCAAAGTTCCTAAGATACCTGAGTGAAATACCTTTCATTTAAAGTATTGTGTGTAAATCTTGACCCTGTGGTTCCTAAAATAAACTAAGAAAATATATTTTTCTATACAAAAACCTATTGGCCTGGAATTGTCTTTGAGTGTGTGTTCCTCATTTATTGCCTGTATGTATGTACAACAAATGCTTAACACTACCCTCTGATAAGCCTACTGCTCGACCACACTACCACAAAATAGAGCATTAGAATTATCTCTTTTTGCCACTATCTTACCTCTAAGGGGGGAACCCTTGGACTGTGTGCATGCTATTTCTTACTTTGAAATCGTACATACAGAGCCAACTTCCTACACTGACCAAAAAAGGAGAACATCGTCGATGTACCGGCCCCTATACATGATGTACTGCGTGAGCTCTGGAGGACCTTTAGTCCACATATGGTGATGTTCATAGTATCCCATATATAAGTTGGCAAAAGAGGGTGAAAATTTGGCCCCCATGGCAACCCCTTGTTTTTGTCTGTACCAATCCCCCTCATGTAGAAAGACATTATAGTCCATGACAAGATCAATCAGATCCATTAGCATGTTGGAGTGTTGCAAATGTTTTGCTTCTCTCTTGTCCAAGAAATGCTGAATAGCAACCATACCTTTTTCCTTAGGTAGGCAGGTATACAGAAAAGTGACATTAAGTGTTGCTAGAATATGCCCTTCAGTCCATTCATAGTCGGCAATGAGACTAAGGAGATGTGTAGTGTCTTGGATATATGATGGTAGGTTGCAAACAAAGGGTTGTAAATGGAGATCAATGAATTCGGAAAGTTTTTCAGTGGGGGAATTAATGTCAGAAATTATGGGTCTGCCAGGTGGAAAGGCTGCCGGTTTGTGTACTTTAGGGAGAGTGTAAATGCATGGAAAACTGGGCGTAGGGTTGAAAAGATATTTGTATTCCAGATCTGTTAAGAGACCTCTGTCTCTCCAAAAGCCCAGTTTGATCTCTATGTCCTTAGTAATTCTGCCTATGGGATTACTGTAAAGCTTACAGTAGGCCTCCTGATCTTGAAGTTGCCTATCAATTTCTCCAATGTAGTCTTCTCGGTTCATGATGATGATGTTCCCCCTTTGTCCGCCTCTTTTATTACTATGGGGGTCATTCTGACCCTGGCGGTCGGCGGTGAAGCGGCGGTAAGACCGCCAACAGGCTGGCGGTCTTTTTTCATGTTTTCTGACCATGGCGGTTACCGCCATGGTCAGCCGCCGCTTCACCGTTCCGACCGCCACGGCGGTAACGACCGCCGGGCTGGAGACCTGGGTCTCCGGCCCGGCGGTCGTCACATACCGCCGGCGGTATTCCAACCCGCCTGACCCCGGCTTACCGCCATGGATTTCATGCAGTTGGGGACCGCCATTCAATCCATGGCGGTAAGCACTATCCGTGCCAGGGAATCCCTTCCCTGGCACTGATAGGGGTCTCCCCCAACCCCCACCCGACTCCCTCCCCTACCCCCCCCCACCACCCCTGCCACCCCCAAAAGGTTGCAGGACCCCCATCCCCCACCCCGATCCCCAACATATACACACACATACACACATACAGGCACGCATTCATGCACATACACACACCCCCCGCATTCATGCACGCATTCATCATGCACATACACACACCCCCCTGCATTCATGCACGCATTCATGCACATACACACACCCCCCGCATTCATGCACGCATTCATGCACATACACACCCCCCCGCATTCATGCACGCATTCACACGCCCCCTCAATATACACACACGCAGACCCCCATGCACGCACACAACTCACAACCCCCCCCACCCCCCTTCCCTAGCGGACGATCACCTTACCTGTTCCTGGTGATCCTCCGGGAGGGAACGGGCAGCTCCGCCAACACCGCGATGCCAACAGAACACCGCCACAGCGAATCACAGGTCGTGATTCGCTGGGCGGTGTTCTGTTGGCGTGGCGGTGGAGGTGGAGCTACCTCCACTTCCCCGCCTGCCGCCAGTATGGCTGTTGGCGGCTCTTCGTCCGGAAACGGGCGGAGCGCTGCCAACAGTCAGAATGGCCCATGCGGAAGACCGCCAGCACTGGCGGTCTTCCGTACGGCGGTCCCTCTGTGGTCTATTGAAAAGACCGCCGAGGTCGGAATGACCCCCTATGTCTCTAATATGGTCAAAGGAACGCAAAGCCTTGTGCTCCTGTGGACTACTATTGTGTGACCATGTTTTGCGTCCAAGCGGATATTGGTTTTCCAATTGATAGAGATCTTTGGTTACTAGTTTGTAGAAGACATCAATTGAATTGTCTGGAGATAGAATTGGTGTGTACCTAGAACGAGGTTTAAGGCCACTGTTACATGTTGCTGAGGTCATGATACCCAAGTCTGCTAGAATGTCGTCACTAGTGGGTACATTATTGCTGTTATCAATGTCCTCCAGAGAGAGTAGGGTCTGTATATCTCTTAGGTCGCCAATAGAAAGTTCACATCGGACTATAACCTCCCTGTTATCTAGGTAGGGTTGCTGTTTATAGTTGAAATGTTTCAGTAATTTACATTTGCGTATGAATTTGAAGAGATCAATGTGCATCCCTGTGAAGTCCGGAAATGATATTGGTACAAAACCCAAACCCTTCCTAAGAACACTCCGTTGTTCATCATCAAGTATTTTATCAGATAGATTCATGACACATAGATCATCCCTGAGGAATGTGTGGTTCCCTAGTTCTTCATATTGCGTGTGACTGATCTTGTAGTCACTCCGGTCTTGTTTGCTACCGGTTCTGACACCTTTTCTCTTCCCCCTTCTGGTTCTCTTAAGTGTGTAGCCTGTGCCATTCTGTTGTACTTCTGGACTCTGCTGAACCTTTCTATTTCCAACAAAAAAGTTGATTTGTTGTTGGTGGTAGTTCTTTGTTCTTGTAGCGAGCTACTGGCTTCCTCGCTGGTGATACTGGAGCAGCTGGACAGATCTGTGTCGCTAGCTGTAATATTGGACAAAGTCGATATTGCTGGTAATGATGACCTATTGTCCTGTCTCTCCACGTTCATATTATCAAACTTATGGACATATGTAAAAACCCTGCCTGTGACATAATCATTAGCATCGCGTCTTAGTTTGCTCATTTTCTTCTCCTTGATATATTCTTGGTGTTCCTGAAGTACATCTCTTAAGATGTTATAGTTTTTGCCTATTGCTTCCTTGAGATTTGTGTCCTGAATCTCTTTTTCTAGGACCTCAATGTCTACAAGTAATCATTCTCTCTTTTCTCTAGCGTCTCTGATAAGTATATCCATAATTCCAAAAGAGGAAGTTACCAAAAACTGTTCTTGTAACAAAGTGGGGTTAAGATCCCCAAATGACGGGAAAAGTATAACTCAGAGCCCCCTCAGAATTTGTTTGATCTGTATATATCTTTCTAGGATAGTGAAAATCCCACCTCGAGAGCTTTTTCATCCGTTCCAGTCTTACAAATTTCATGTTTAACCCCTCTTTCTTATTACTGGTGTTGTTATCGAGAGTAACTACATTTGTATTAGTATTGAAAAGTTCTTCTAGTGCCTTCCTATTATCATTGAAAGTCGACATCTTGCAATTTCAAACAAATCAAAAGTCATTAAACAAATGGAAAGATACAACCAAATTATCAAATATATGTAACAAATAACATAAAGCTCGGAGTGCGTCTCCGTACACACAGTATGTAAACACAAATAACAGCAAAAATTGTGGCTGTGTAAAGATGGTGCGCACTTCCAGACTTCCAGAAAGTAAGCTAATGTATCCGTGCAAAGTCCATAGTAGTAAAGTCTATATGGGAGGAAGGAGTGCCCAAGTGGTTTGGCACCCAGCCACAGGGTGCATGAGCTGTCGCCTTGAAAGGGCCACAGTTGATTTGTAAGAAGAAGAAAAACCACGGCACATCGCAGATACGTAGAGATTTCAATTTATTCCTCTGTGGTGTCTCAGGAAAAACATCACCTGACCCAGTAAGACACAATGGGCACGGTGTCAAAAGGCCAATACAATTCTCACATTCGGAAAAACAACAGCCGTGTCAGAATTGACTTTTTCAAGGCTGTGGACATATACAGATGGAATACGTCAGTCACAAATATTGCTAGTATAATCAAATACTACAATGCCTTGTGTGAACTGGAATAGATATGAGTCTTGTGAGTAAAGAGAGAGGCCCGATGCCACAGATTGAGGACATGCCTTATTTAAGCCACAAGTAAAAGTGTAACACTTGTACGACACCAGTGAAAATAAAAACATTCCAGTGATTGATATATACATTTTCTTGGCAACAAAGTGCCAGTGCCAACATGTAAAATGTGTGATAACAGGCAGAAAACAGTGAAAGATACATAATCAAAGGAAGCCATGATGCATACACCGTGTTGAGGATTCCAAACGCGTTCTGTGTCGAGTTGTAGTAACAGATGGAAAGATTATGACATCAAGAAAGGCACATACGCATGCAAGAAAGGGAAACAGACATACCTCCAACTTGTGGAAGTGTCAAGTTGTACTGTTCTGCTCCGATGGCCACTAATGTTTTAGAAGGTGAAGTAACATGAAATGAAAAAAGTATCCGAAGGCCATGATAAGCCTAAAATGAAGAAAAAAGAACCATACACAAAAAAATTATAAAATGTAACTTTTGAGCTAAGCTCTAAAACAGATAATTGGAAACAAGGGCTATTAAATAGAATTGTATCCCAAAAAAAAAAGTATTTATACTTTTTCAAAAACAAATAACAGATTGTCTGTCCCCCTTACAAATTTTTTTTTTCACTGCTGCCAATTCTGAAACTGGCAGTAAAAAAAAGTAATATAGCAATAAACCAAACAAAGCTATCTCCCTTGTTGTTTAAATCTGGGAACTCCAACCGACATATAGTAGGAGTTCTATTGATGCGAAAGACCATTTATATGCATTTTAGCACATAGCTATTCGAAGTTGGAGAGCTATTAGAGCAGGATTTTTGGTAAAATAGACAAAACACGGCCCGCTCAGAGAAGCGTAGACCGTTTCAAGAAATGGCATATATTGCGACAAAGTAATAAAAATACTTGAACACGGAGGACCGTGATCTACAGAAAATAGTAGCACAAAACTGACAGGGAGAGAGAAAGGCAAACGCACGGCCGCTCGTAAGCGAGTATGCCGTGTCAATATATCGAAGGAGACCGCTACGTAAATAAAGCGTGTCTCCAAAAAATCTGGGTGAGATACGAATGAACACGTCTTACCTCTGAAGACAACGGAGAATGTTTGCTCAATCTGTTAGCGGTGTCGCATCCACATTGCGCACCGATGAACAGCTGCTATTGATGTATAGCTAAAGGTGAAAAGAGAAAACGGACTCAAACAAAGCTGATTCCAGTGTCCGCTATCTTAAGAAGGAAACCCAATGTGAAGAACATAAGGGAGAGAAATGGTGCGTGTACCCACAATTAAACAGACAGTGCCATGAAAGGAGACCTAGACACTTGAATAGAGAGGGCAAGGAGACAAGGATCCTTTAGTAATTAAATTAGGCTTTTAGTTGAGAAAAGCTAATGATTAGTCTTCCTGTAGCACTGCCATTCAGTAGATGGTGGGTTTGATGGGTTTAAGTGCAATATCTGTTGTTTAAGGTCAAAGGGAGCCATTATGTCGTGGGCACTCCAGGCTGGAGAGTACCTTGCTTTGAGGAGCTTGGTAACAGTATTTGTTGGGTGCATACTTTAATCTAGACTACAACTTCATGATTCTCTTCTTTTAATTTTGAAAGGTAATTCTCTATTCATTCAATTTTCATGTTATCAAAGAAAAAAGCAAGTAGCACATGGGACAAATTATAACACATTGTTATACACAAGGCACTTTATAACTGGGTGTTGCTAAAACACAAGCAATTAACAGAGCTGGCTTGAGTTTTCATTGTTTCCCGCCAGCTTCACTACCTTCAGTCAACACATGTTTTGCTGCAAACTTTGCTGATCGTTCAGGGATTTATAATAAATACACACTGTATGTTGTGGCGCATGCACAGTGCCATTTCATCTTATTGCCTTAAAACTCTTTTG
Organism: Pleurodeles waltl; assembly: GCF_031143425.1. NCBI lineage: Eukaryota > Metazoa > Chordata > Amphibia > Caudata > Salamandridae > Pleurodeles > Pleurodeles waltl. Next base: position 339,819,248 of record NC_090437.1, read on the forward strand.
AATCTGCTTTAAGGAGCATCACTATACACAAAGTATGTGTCTAGAGAGCACACTAAAAAAGGCACTTGAAAAGAGAACTATTCCAGACAGATTCTGAAAGTGAACACAATGAATCACAATGAATCCACATCTCTTGTCTTCTCTGTCTCTATTAAAATGAGACCCATGGGCCCACTTGTGATTCCAGTGTCATGTTCTATATAACCAACAAAAGGAGTCCTTGCTGAATTACAGAGAGAACTGCCTCATAACCAGGATTGTTGTCTTCCTGACAGCCAGCTTCCCAGAGGTAAAGGGATATCACCAAATTCTTGCCTTGCTAGAAGTAGGTGCTCATTTGACTTGAAGTGCCACAAAACCAGCCTGCCTGCTGAGAAAGGGAAGGAGCATGCTAACAATGCAGGACCATTCAGGGAGAGCCAGATGCAGCAAGACCCCAGTGCTGGTGGGATCTGTGAGACAGAGGACAGAGGAGAGAGAGATATGTATTCCCTAAGTGTTATGTTGTGATGAGATTGTTTGTAGTGTGTGTTTCCCACCCAATAGGGTATACAGGCATTAGTACAAAATGTGAGGACTGTGCTGACAGAGCTTGTGGTCTAGGTAAAAGCTATGTCTTCAGTTTCTTGTGGAACCGAACTGAGGAGGTGGCTCTATTGTGCAGAGGTTGGTCACTCCAGGCTTTTAAGGGAAAGGTATGAGAAAGCACAACTGCCAGCTCTGCGAAAGAAGTGTGCAAGCAGGAGGCTAGCTGAGTGAAGGTTTCTTGTGGGGTGTGGAAAATGATGCAGCTGTTTATTGAGGAGGGACCTAGATTATGGAGGGCTTTATATGCCCCTGTGAGAAGCTTGAAGAGCATGCATTTGTGGATGAGGAGCCAGTGTAAATCTCTGAGGTGCAAGGTGTTGTGTATGTGCGTTGGGTGTCTCAGTGCATGTCAGCAGTTGTCAGTGGGCAACAGACACTCCTCTTGGTAGTTGCAAGTGAAAACTACAGAAACATGGCTGCCACATGAAACTGAAAAAAGGATTGCAAGCGTGGCTCACCTGTGGCACTGTAGGTCAAGAACTAGTCACTGACTGAATCTGTGCTGCTAGAAAACAAGAATTGTGGCCATGGTTGTTCCACGCTGCTGTGACCTGTAGAACTGTTGTGTCTCTTGTGATCCTCTACATCTCATTTAAGGACTGAGGCTTGCCTGTGTTCTGCTGGGCCTAAAGAGACTGAGGCCTAGCCTGAACTGCTGTCTCTCAATCAGCATTTGCTAAGTGCAGCTCTGTCACCCCTATGGGTATCTGGGCACTGAAGCGGCTGTGTCTCTGTTGAAGGGCCAGCTTTTGAGTTTCTTCCTGAAGTTAGCTAGTTTAGTTGACGTTCAAAGGTGGAGAGTCAGGTCGTTCCAGGATTTGGTGGTGATGTAGGAAAAGGAGCAGCCACCGCTGCGGCTGTGACAGATACAGGGGGTGTGCGTGTGGCTATTACAGATACAGGGTGTGTGTGCGAGGGAGGTGGAGTACAGGTTTCTTGTGGGCAGATGGAATGTCAGTCAATGGTTAAGGTATGAGGGCCCTTGGTCATGTAGTGCTATGTAGGTGAGTATGAGGATCTTGAACTGGCATCTCTTCTGGATGGGGAGCCAGTGGAGGTCTCTGAGGTGGGGGTTGATATGGGCCCTTATGGGGAGGACCAGGATGAGTCTGGCTGCAGTGTTCTATATGGTCGGAAGTCTTCTGAGAAGCTGGGTGGAGATTATGGTGTAGGGAGTCTTGCTGTAGTTGAGGCGGCTGGAGACAAGGGCTTGCATGACGGTTTTGCTGGTGTTGATAGGAATCCATTGAAGATCCTCAGGAGGGTGTGGAAGCAGGAGGTGGTGACTGAGTTGATTTGTCATTTCATAGTTGGCTGTCGAGGATGATGCCCACGTTGCATGTGTGCTCAGTCAGTGTTGTTGTTGATCCGAGTCCAGCTGGCCACCAGCTGTGGCCCCATACAGAGGTGTTCTTTTCAAATATTAGTACATCTTTTTTGTCTTAGTTCAGTTTGTGGCAGTTGCTTCTCATCCATATGGCTATGTTGGTCATAGCGTTGCAAAAGTTGGATTTGGTATTGGGGTCATCACTGAGTGAGAGGATTAGTTGAGTTTTATCTCCATAGAAGATTATACTGATTCCGTGGGACCTTACATCATCTGTGCGGGGAGTAATGTAGATGTTGAAGAGGGTGGAGCTGAGGGATGATCCTTAGGGTATGCCGCAAATGACATCCTTGGGTGCAGAGATGAAGTAAGGTAGTCGGATACTCTGTGTGCATCTTGTTAGGAAAGAGACATCCATTTGAGGGCATTTTGCTGAATGCCAATGTTGAGGAGTTAACCAATGAGGGTTTAGTGGGAGAGGGTGTTGAATGCCGTGGAGAGGTTGAGGAGGATCAGGGCTACCATTTCTCCATGATCGAGGCAAGTTATGTCATTGGTGGCAGCCACCATTGTGATTTTGGTGCTGTGTTTGGCTTTGAATTGTGAGTAAGATGTGTTAAGTAGTTGGCTTTGTTCGAGGTATTCGGTGAGCTGAAGGTTGATGGCTTTCTCAAGTACTCTGGCTGGGTAGGGCAACAGTGAGATCGGTCTGTAATTTCTTAGGTCGCTGGGGTCGCCGAGGGTTTCTTCAGGAGGGGCTTTACCTCTGTGTGCTTCCAGCTGTCCGGGAAGGTTGCTGTTGAGATGGACGTCTTGAGGATGGTGGTGAGTTCTAAGCTGATTGGGTTGGTTCCTAGACTAAAAAATTAGTCGGGGCAGGGGGTGCCCTGGGGTGAATTGATGACATGTCTGTGGTGGTCTAGGTGGTGAGCAGGGCCCAGGAGGTGACCGTTTGGCTGGTGTTCATAGATTGGATGGGGTTTTCAAGGCTCAGCATAGTGAGCTGGGTGTCAAAGTTGTTGTAGATGGTGGTAATCTTGTTGTGGATGTAGTCCGGGAGGATGTTGCAGAGTTCAATTGCCATTGGGCAGGAGAGTTCCTTCACTATCCTGAAGAGTTCCTTCGTGTTGTTGGCATCTGCATCGATGATGGATGATCCTCTGGCCTTCTTGATGTGCAGGTGGTAGTTGCTGAGAGCTGCTTTGTAGGGGGCTCTTTTGGAGTTCTTGGGGTGGTACTTTTGCTTCTTGAGATGGTAACAGTTGCGTTTGGTGGTTCTGAGCTTTAGAGAGTACCAATGGGCTTGCTTAGAGGTTTTGTTGACTTTTGCTGGTTTTAGCGGGGTGACTCTGTCAGCATATCAGATGATCCAGTCCAATAAGTCTTGGACAGCTTGGTTGAGGTAGGTTGATGCTCTGGGTTAAGTGGTGAAGAGGCCCTGCATTCACTAGGCTTTGGTTATCTTGCCCCAGCTGTGGTGGGGAAGGCTTTGGTGCTCTGTGGTGGTGTGTTACAAGTTTGAGATTGTAAAGTGAACACTGACTTGGTCTGTCCAGGTGAGTTCTGTGACATGGGTGAATTTGATTCTGTTGCTTGAGGTGAAGATGGTGTTTAGTGTGTGTTCAGCTTTGTGAGTCATTCTATGATCAGTTGGTGGAGGCTGATGTTGTTCGGAATCTCCAGGAGGGTGCAGGAGTTGGTGTTGGTGGGGTCGTTGATGTTAAAATGGAGATCACTGAGTAGGATGTAGTGGTTGGAGTCGATGGCTAGAGGGGCGATGAGGTTGGAGATGGCATTTCAGAAAACTGGTCGCAGCCTTGGGGGTCTGTAGGCAAGGGTGCCTCTTATTGTGGTCTTGGCATTGGTCTGCAGTCGAAAGTTGAGATGTCCATGAGAGGTATAGGGTCGTCATTGGTTACGGTTATCTTAGGATCTCTCTGAAGATGATGGCAATGCATTTGCCATGTTTATTGGTGTGGTCTCGGTGTACCAGCTTGTAGCCCTTTAGAATGGCAATGACGATGTCAGGGTTCGAGTGCGGATCGAGCAATGTCTCGGTGATGAAAGCAATTTCAGGCGAGAGATTGTTGCTGATGGTGTCACAGATTTCGGTGGCATGTTTGTGGAGGGAGCGGGCATTCAGTTGGATGCATTGGAGAGGTTCTGGCTAGTTCTTTGTCTTCTTAGCTGAGGTGGAACGGGGTGCTGGTCAGATGGGTGGTGCGGTGAGGAAGGAGGAGTGGCAGGTGATGGGTCCTTTAGTTGTTCTCAGGGAGGCTGTGAATCAACTGTTGCAGGGTCAGGGTCCAGGGCCAGGAGTTGTTTGACAGTATAGCAGAGGGAGGTGGGATGACCAGGTGGGATGACCAGGGGGTCTGGTGCTAGGTGTAGTCTAGGCACAGACAGGCACAGGCGGGCCTGCTTCACGTGGTTTCTTCATCACTGTGCATCAGTCTCCATAAGTAGCCCTGGGAGGTGGGAGGAACTGGGAGGGAGATGGGAGGGTGGGGAGCAGAGCAGCGATGGATGCAAATACCGTGGGGATGCAGTAGGCAGAAACCAACCAGGCTACAAGCCCAAACCAAGAGTGACAACCTAAATAAAATAAGTATTAAAGTCCAAGACAAAATTAAACTAAAACCCCAGAACACAAGAGTACTAGTCAATAACGTTAACAAATGCAAAAGCAAAATTCAAGCAGACCTGCGGGATTGAATCAATGGCATTAGTGCCTGGGAGAGCTCTCCTAGGTTCCTGTAGCTGTTGACGGCAGCAGGAGAGCAACGCAGTGACCAGAGTTCAGGGGCTACTCCCCTCTGAGCTGTTTTGTGTCTTGAAGCAGGGCCTGAAAGATACCCAGCACCCATCAAAGTGTGGGTGAAACAAGATCTGCCCATGTGGGGCTACTGAGACTCCAGCATACCTGTTTTGCTGACTTTGAGGGGCTCTGCTTTGTCTGTTCCCATCACTAATCATAAGCTGTGAACTTGCTGCAGCCTTAGAGGCCAATATCTGAACCATGGCATGCACACCTTCTTAGAAGTGGGAAAGAGTCTGCACTCTGCCTGCGGCCAGTTACCGCTTGACATCAGCTCACCTTCAACACATACCATGTTGAGAGAAAGACTGTATGAACTGTGAAAGACAGAGTAAATTAATTATTCCTAAAAGGGTTATATGCACTTGACACTAGTTTTGCACTATTACTATAATTCCTTCAAAACCATCTAAATCAGAAGAACCCAGAGGTTTCCTGTAGATTCCCTGATTGTGCAAAAAAGAAAAAGGGGACTGGGAGATTAACTGGTCCAGTGCACACACTCCCAATATATGATAAAAAATAAGTGCACAGTTCCAAAAAGGTGGAGGGTATTCTAACCTCTCAACACAGGCACACACTCCTTCAGAAGCAATAGCCCTCATGCATCATCATCGGGCTCTGCTCCACATCAGACTGGTGCTGCAATGTCTGACGGGATCCTCCATCGGACCATCTTGCCATAAAAAATTATTAGTGTCTTAGTACCAATAAGTCTTAGGTTACTAAGAAACAGCTGGAGCGATGCAAAATGAGAATTAAAATTGGCTCGGGTACCTCCTCAGTATAAAAATATTTTAATAAATGAGCAAGGACCCGGTCAAGATTAAAAACATTGGAAAAGTGATGGGGAATTGATGATCCCACACTTTACATCCTCTAGAAGTCAAGCACAGTAACTTTGACCACTGTGAAAAGTCAACATGTTTTACGCCTCAATAATTGTCCAAAATGGATCCACTGGCGCTTCATCCGAACTACAACAATCTTTCTCCATAGCATCAAAAATACAATTATAAATTGTTCATTCAAAAAAAGAGAGTAAAAATATTTTTTGACTCACTCCAGGTCTATGTCAACTAGCACAAAACTACTGCTAACCTGTAAAAACAAAGACATGTATGCCAAAAGTAAATATGAATCACATATGAAACGTCATTGTCGGAAGTGAAAAGTGACATGGACAAATTTGGAAGTGCAATACTACAACATCACTCATCCATGTATAAATGGCTCAATAAAATAAGTGCTTACCGGCCATTGTCAGAAGAAAAACTACTTCCACTGGAAACATCAACCAAAAATCATTCAGGATATCTACAGCGGAGTTTTCAAAAACACAACTTATCCAAATAAATTATGCATGGAACAGAACATAAGGAGAAAATATCAGAGTATATCCTTATGCAGATGTTAATACACTCATTATCTAATAGCATGGAAAATGTCCTAACTGGGATAATGCAATTACACTGTAAAGAAGAACAAGAGAGAAAGAAGAATAACAATTAGTGACATAGCAATATATTAAATCCATAAATAGGACCGTTTAAATCCCAGTCTACACTATTGTCACATCATGTGAAGGAACTATTGGTTCATTAAAATAGACCCCCATGACGAGTCACGGTAAATAAAGCATCCTCAATTAAATAAAGACCTCATTGCAACTGTAGGAAACTAATCAAAAAGACAGTGCCCAACCTAAATATTGAAAATAAGGTAAAGAAGAAACAAAACAAAACTTACTCGGGTGCCGTAAGAATCAACGATGCGTTATACGTCGTGGCCGCTTTTTCATATATTAAAGGATACATGCGAGCCAAGCGACATTTAAAAGAGGTGGGCTGTATGACAATCAGCCAATAAGGCGGGACGTCCAGGACTTCCTGGTTACGTCCATGAATATAGCGTCCGACAAGAAAAGAGAAAGAGAAAACGGACACGTAAATACGTGTTCGATTTCTTAACTTGGAAAGCGTCTACAACGATATTGCAGAACAGCGTCCCTCAGCGCTAGAAATAGAAGAGGGACCCTCAATGTTACATTAGAAGGAATACACAATATATTTATACTAAAATTGAATACTGATGTGGATGGTAAAAATTCTAAATTAGAAGCACTGGTAAAATCAAAAAATAAAATAAACAAAAACAAAATGCCAACTATTAAAAAACGAACTCGTTTTTGTGGAGGATCCAAATTATAGAGAGACCAAAGTGCAGGCAGCTACAGATCTACATGCACAAAGTACAGTCTCGATCCAATGGACCAAAAAATTAACAATTCAAGAATTGAAAGTGGAAATATCATTCCAATAATGCATATTGTTAATTAGGATGGAATAAGTCAAAATAAATTAACATCAATGTTTCAAATAATGATTGTCAAACCAGCCCTCGATAAAGCGTAATAAGATAAAAGTCATCTTTGATGGGATGAGATATTCATCCAGGGTATCTCATCATTCAGTCCCTGGATGTGGGTACCAACTTGAAGACCCAACGTTGTTCAACTTCATATAGAGACTTGTTTGGAGATTTCAGGGTCTGTAGTATAATCCACCACATTTAATCTGGTGTGTGTTGTACCTCTTGATAATGAATACTCAATTTTGTGGTCATCCGTCCACATCTTATATTGCTCCGATGTTCATTAATTCTGATTTTAACTTGTCTAGATGTCATACCTATATAACGTAAGTCACACGGACAACAAATCATATAGGTACAATTCCGAGTGTTACAATTATTGTGGCTCGATAGGTGCCAAAGACCAATTGGTTCAAGGGCAATAGTACTCATGCGTCTAGTAAGGGAGCATACATTACAGTTGCGACATGGAAAAGGTCCCTTCACTGGGGCAAGTCCCCGTAATGTTTTCTGGTCAGGTACGTCAATGGATTTCAAGGATCTGGTGTTGACAACCACATCTTTAATGTTAGAAGATCTTTTAAAAGCAAATAAAGGTTTTGGAATAGCCACACCTCCACCAGTAAGGATAGATCATCATTTGTTAATAAGTTTCTTAAGGGTGTTGGATACAGGAGTGAAGGTAGTAACACACGTCAAACGAGGTGAAACTTCTTTTGGTACAGAAATCAACAAAGAGTCCCGATTGTTGTTCGAGCCCGTTTATGATCTGAATTAATGATCCTAGAAGGATAGTGTCTCTCATGGAGTTTGTCGACCAAATCATTAGCTTGGATTTCAAATGAAGAGACATCACTACAGTTTTGGCACAGTCACAGAAACTGACAGTATGGCAAATTGGCTCTAAGTGCTTTTGGATGATAGCTCTCATTGAGTAAAAGACTATTACGGTCGGTAATTTTATGATGTGTACATGTATAAAGTTTACCTTTGTCAATAGTGATAGTAAGGTCCAAAAAGGTGACCCTTGTCATGGAAACTGTCGAGGTAAACTTCAAATAGGGATCTAGAGTATTAATCCAACTAGCGAAAGAATCAACTAATTGGACCTCTTCCTGCCACATAACAAGGATATCATCTATATATCGTCGCCAAAGTCTGATGTTCTCAAAAAAAGGGTTAGTCATGTTGAGAATAAAACATTGTTCAAAATGATATACATACAGACAAACCAGACTAGGAGCAAAAGTACTCCCCATTGAAGTCCCTCGGATCTGGTGGTATAACTTATCTTCAAATTGGAAAACTTTTTGGGTTAGAGCCAATGAGGCGCATTGCATAATAAAATGGACAGGGGTGGCTGTATTTGGTGGTTTATTAAGTAGAGCTGTCTCTATCACCCTAAGTGTCGCTTCTTGTGGAATATTTGTGTAGAGTGATTCAACATCAAGGGTAATTAAAGCTTGCACTGTGTCAGTATCGTTGATCAACTGAACTAAATTAAGGACATCTTTAGTGTCTTTCAAAAAGGTGGATGACTCTCTAACAATAGGTTGTAAGAAATTATCACAAAAAGTGCAAAGGGGTTCCAATACTGATCCTATACCTGAGACTTTCGGGCGTCCTGGTGGAGGTATGGTGCCTTTGTGGATTTTAGGTAAACAGTAAAAATAAGGGATATGTGGATTGTTGGTTTCAAAAAATTCGGCCTCCTTCTGAGATATCCAAGCATTAGATACTGCTTCATGGATCAGTGAACGAAGATTCCCTGATTGTGGCAGAGCTACCCTCAGCTCCCAGTTCACTAAATGGTAATGGAATGTGTAGTGTTTAATTCTGGTGCACATTATAGTACTTTCATTTTAAAGGTAAAGCACTGAGTTGGACAATCAGTAATTGTGCAGCTGTGTGATTGTTGAGTTCTGAGCTAAAGCACCTCTACACCACCTCCCTGAAAAGCCTGTGACTGCTCGCCATCACTACTCCCTAGAGCCAAAAGCTCAAGGGGTTGTAATTGCCCCACCTTGCAGAGCCACAATAGAAATGACTCCAGGACTTCAGAGGCAAATGATCACAACTCCCACAGTTTGAGACCAAGTAGCTCCTTCCTGCCCCAATGTACCCCAAATGCCTTCTGACAAACGCCATGTTTTCTCTGATCATTTTGAGTATCTTTGGTGGGAGCCTCAAAAACTTTCCCAACTGAAGAGGTGTATTGCTTGTCTGAGACCTGGATTCTAGGTTTAGACTTTTTGCCATCTGACATAATCAACAGAAACAGTTTAAGCTATCTTCCAATCACAGGAATCACATGACTTCCTTGTGGTTTTCCGCTCATATGACAGAAATTCTTTTGAGAATAGTCTGATGGCGGATGTGCCTAGCCCCTTCAGTGGCGAGAAGGAAAAAAGGATGAAACAGACCAGGACATGAAGTGTCTTGGAAGACATGAATGAAAGTCCCGTGAAACCCACGTTTTTTTTTTTACCCCAATATGATGCATCTAGATCATGGTCTGATCTAGAGGATGCTATAAAGTGTGTTGATGTTGGGACAAGTACTGTACACCGTTGTGCCATTTATGTCGAATTCCTAATATTCAAGAAAGAATCATGCATGCTACTAAGTGTGATATGTCAAGCTCAGCTTAGGACTGGAAGACCTTGCTAGACAGTCATTATAACCATTAAACTCTAAGGCTCTCTTAGAAGCCACAAATCAATGCCAGGGCACAGAGCTAAATCAAACCAGGGACAAAACATCTAGGAACTGCCAACATCACTAATGGACTGTCATGTTGGCAGCTGCCCGCTGGGTAAGCAAGGAGTTGAGGACAAAACTTTGCGTCTGCATATAAAGTGAACATCTTGTCTCCACTGCCTTTAGACTAAGTAGATGTGAAAGGCTAGGTGACCTGGATTATAATTTTGTTGACAGTTTACTCTTGGGATGTGTGTGCATTACTTTCCTCTTTCTCAGTCTGCCTTTTACACCTTGCCATTAAAGGTAAATTTTTCTCAGCCTCTCCTTGTCACCCTATGGAAATTTCAGGTGTTTTTCACTGGTCCCGGGCCAGCTGGGCCCAGAGGGTATAGGCTCCAGCCTGAGTAACTCTCGGGCTCAACAGCAGCAGTAGAAGCTGGAGTACATTTGTTTAGTTTTTGGAAGTTTTAATCCTTTATTCCTCTATCCTTCACAATATGGTAAATGTAGGAGGCTGGACTGGCTTGTAGTGAGTACCTAGGGGTACTTGCACCTTGCACCAGGCCCAGTTATCCCTTATTAGTGTATAGGGTGTCTAGCAGCATAGGCTGATAGATAATGGTAGCTTAGCAGAGCAGCTTAGGCTGAACTAGGAGACGAGTGAAGCTCCTACAGTACCACTTAGTGTCATATGCACAATATCATAAGAAAACACAATACACAGATATACTAAAAATAAAGGTACTTTATTTTTATGACAATATGCCAAAAGTATCTCAGTGAGTACCCTCAGTATGAGGATAGCAAATATACACAAGATATATGTACACAATACCAAAATATGCAGTAATAGTATTAGAAAACAGTGCAAACAATGTATAGTTACAATAGGATGCAATGGAGACACATAGGGATAGGGGCAACACAAACCATATACTCCAGAAGTGGAATGCGAACCATGAATGGACCCCAAACCTATGTGACCTTGTAGAGGGTCGCTGGGACTATTAGAAAATAGTAAGGGTTAGAAAAATAGCCCACCCCAAGACCCTGAAAAGTGAGTGCAAAGTGCATTAAAGTTCCCCAAAGGACATAGAAGTCGTGATAGGGGAATTCTGCAGGAAAGACACAAACCAACAATGCAACAACAATGGATTTCCAGTCGAGGGTACCTGTGGAACAAGGGGACCAAGTCCAAAAGTCACAAGCAAGTTGGAGATGGGCAGATGCCCAGGAAATGCCAGCTGTGGGTGCAAAGATGCTCCTACTGGACAGTAGAAGCGTAGGTTTCCGCAAGAACGACAAAGGCTAAAGACTTCCCCTTTGGAGGACGGATCCCTCATGCCGTGGAGAGTCATGCAGAAGTGTTTTCCCACCGAAAGACCGCCAACAAGCCTTGCTAGCTGCAAATCGTGTGGTTAGGATTTTTGGATGCTGATGTGACCCAGGAGGAACCAGGATGTCGCCAATTGCGTCTGGGGACAGAGGGGGCGTCGAGCAAGACAAGGAGCCCTCTCAGCAGCAGGCAGCACCCGCAGAAGTGCCAGAAACAGGCACTACGAAGATGCATGAAACGGTGCTCACCCGAAGTCGCACAAAGGAGTCCCACGTCGCCGGAGAACAACTTAGGAGGTCGTGCAATGCAGGTTAGAGTGCCGTGGACCCAGGCTGGACTGTGCACAAAGGATTTCCACCGGAAGTGCACGGAGGCCGGAGTAGCTGCAAAAGTCGCGGTTCCCAGCAATGCAGTCTGGCGTGGGGAGGCAAGGACTTACCTCCACCAAACTTGGACTGAAGAGTCACTGGACTGTGGGAGTCACTTGGACAGAGTTGCTGGATTCAAGGGACCTCGCTCGTCGTGCTGAGAGGAGACCCAAGGTACTGGTGATGCAGTTCTTTGGTGCCTGCGGTTGCAGGGGGACGATTCCGTCGACCCACAGGAGATTTCTTCAGAGCTTCTAGTGCAGAGAGGAGGCAGACTACCCCCACAGCATGCACCACCAGGAAAACAGTCGAGAAGGCGGCAGGATCAGCGTTACAGAGTTGCAGTAGTCGTCTTTGCTACTATGTTGCAGTTTTGCAAGCTTCCAGCGCAGTCAGCAGTCGATTCCTTGGCAGAAGGTGAAGAGAGAGATGCAGAGGAACTCGGATGAGCTCTTGCATTCGTTATCTAAGGAATCCCAAGAGACAGAGACCCTAAATAGCCAGAAAAGAGGGTTTGGCTACTTAGGAGAGAGGATAGGCTAGCAACACCTGAAGGAGCCGATCAGAAGGAGTCTCTGACGTCACCTGGTGGCACTGGCCACTCAGAGCAGTCCAGTGTGCCAGCAGCACCTCGGTTTCCAAGATGGCAGAGGTCTGGAGCACACTGGAGGAGCTCTGGGCACCTCCCAGGGGAGGTACAGGTCAGGGGAGTGGTCACTCCCCTTCCCTTTGTCCAGTTTCGCGCCAGAGCAGGGCTAAGGGGTCCCTGAACCGTGTAGACTGGCTTATGCAGAAATGGGCACCATGTGTGCCCATGAAAGCATTTCCAGAGGCTGGGGGAGGCTACTCCTCCCCTGCCTTCACACCATTTTCCAAAGGGAGAGGGTGTAACACCCTCTCTCAGAGGAAGTCCTTTGTTCTGCCATCCTGGGCCAGGCCTGGCTGGACCCCAGGAGGGCAGATGCCTGTCTGAGGGGTTGGCAGCAGCAGCAGCTGCAGTGAAACCCCGGGAAAGGCAGTTTGGCAGTACCAGGGTCTGTGCTACAGACCACTGGGATCATGGGATTGTGCCAACTATGCCAGGATGGTATAGAGGGGGCAATTCCATGATCATAGACATGTTACATGGCCATATTCGGAGTTACCATTGTGAAGCTGCATATAGGTAGTGACCTATATGTTGTGCACGCGTGTAATGGTGTCCCCGCACTCACAAAGTCCGGGGAATTGGCCCTGAACAATGTGGGGGCACCTTGGCTAGTGCCAGGGTGCCCACACACTAAGTAACTTAGCACCCAACCTTTACCAGGTAAAGGTTAGACATATAGGTGACTTATAAGTTACTTAAGTGCAGTGTAAAATGGCTGTGAAATAACGTGGACGTTATTTCACTCAGGCTGCAGTGGCAGGCCTGTGTAAGAATTGTCAGAGCTCCCTATGGGTGGCAAAAGAAATGCTGCAGCCCATAGGGATCTCCTGGAACCCCAATACCCTGGGTACCTCAGTACCATATACTAGGGAATTATAAGGGTGTTCCAGTAAGCCAATGTAAATTGGTAAAATTGGTCACTAGCCTGTTAGTGACAATTTGAAAGAAATGAGAGAGCATCACCACTGAGGTTCTGATTAGCAGAGCCTCAGTGAGACAGTTAGTCATAACACAGGTAACACATTCAGGCACACTTATGAGCACTGGGGCCCTGACTAGCAGGGTCCCAGTGACACATACAACTAAAACAACATATATACAGTGAAAAATGGGGGTAACATGCCAGGCAAGATAGTACTTTCCTACAGTAAATCTTTTGAATTGGGTATGCAGAATGACACAAACTTGGATGCAAGGGCAAATGGATACTAGTGTGAGCGTCAGTGCTTATGGCCTGTTACGAAATGTAAGGCGCCTGGGGCTGCTAGGAACACTCGCTCTTGGAGGGGGATATTGGATCTAAGTATTTATTTTATTTATTTATTTAATGCGTTTTTATATAGCGCGGACTTTACCCGAAGGTGTCAGAGCGCTTCACAATAGGCAAAGTAAAGATACAAGAGGAGAGGAATTACAAGTGAGCCTGTTACAAAAGCAAACGTTACATTACATGAGGCAATACGAAAGGAAAAAGTGACGTGTGCAGGTTACAAGAGCAAATAAAGTACGAGTAGAGGTAAAAAAATAAAAAAAAAATTGCAATAAATGGTAGACACTCAAAACACTAAAACAATAGTTACGTTACATGAGGCAGTGGTGGCCGTTGTGCAAGTATCAAAAGCAAACAAGATATAAGAGGTAGCAAATGATATGTTGTAAAAGGAAAGGTGCCGTGTGCATGATACAAAAGAGTACAAAATACAGGTAGAGGTATAAAACTGCACTAAATGGCAGCCACTCAAAACACAAAAACACCCTGGGAAGGCACTTCTATAGGCGTGGAGAACAGAATTTCCTATAATGGAAGGACTTCCTTCAGAAAACAGAGGGCTAGAATTAAATTTGGAAGTGTCTTTGAAGGAGGAGAGCTTTGAGGTCAGTTTTGAAGGCCTGGGAAGAGGTGGTGGTCCGGAGCTGAGGCGGAAGTGAGTTCCAGATTCTCACCGCGTTGCCTGAAAAGGATTGGGCCATCGATCTTTCTTTCCTTGAAAATGGGAGGTTCAAGCAATAACTTTTCTGCATTACGTGATGGTCTGGAGCCCCCAGAGAGTTTCAGTTTATTCACCAGGTAGCGAGGGGAGGAGGAGTGCAAGGCTTTGTGGGTGATACATGCAGTTTTGTAGATAGATCTTGCCTCTATGGGAAGCCAACGGAGGGTGGATAAAATGGGTGTAATGTGGTAGCTTCTTTTGGCCCCATATATGAAACGAGCTGGTGAATGGAGAATAGACTTCAGGGGGGAAAGGTGGGATTTGGGAAGGCCAGTAAGAAGAGAGTGGCAGTAGTCCAATCTGGAGAGAACCAGCGATTGGACCAGGGTTTTAAGGTCGTGCTCCGGGAAGAAGCGACGAATTCCCCAAAGAAGGCGCAGTTGGTGTCGAGCAGACTTTGCAATGGAGTCGATGTGGGAGAGTAGATTGAGTTTTTTGTCGAGTATGACACCAAGGGATTTTGCGCTCTCGACAATGATGGGCTTATTGTTCATTAGATTGATCTGATCCATCCATGATTGCACTGGGGGATGAGAAAGTGAGGAGGAGAGGAGGAGGAATTCTGTTTTGGAGGGATTCAGGATCAGTTGATGAGTTAACATCCAGTTTTGAATGGAGTCGAGAGTAGAGCTAAGGAAGGAGAGATCGTGATTGGAGGCCACCCTAAGGTAAATCTGAGTGTCATCCGCATATAGAAGATAGTGGATCCCGGATTTACTCAGGAGATTTCCCAACGGTTCTAAATAGAGATTGAACAGTGTGGGTGCAAGTATGGAGCCTTGAGGAACACCTTGACTGACCGCTAAAGGAGCTGAAAGACTGTTCGCTATTTTGATCATTTGGGATCTATCAGAGAGGAAGGAGGCAAACCATTTGAGCACAGTGCCCTCCATGCCCATTCTATGTTGAAGAGTGTTAAGGAGAGTGTTGTGATTGACAGTGTCAAAGGCTGCAGAAAGGTCAAGAAGAATTAGAAGACAAGACTCCCCTGAATCGAGTATCCGCAGCGCGTCATCAATCACTAGCAGCAGGGCTGTTTCAGTGCTGCAGTTTTGAATGAAGCCGGACTGGAAATTGTCAAGAAGATCATTTTCCTTGATATGGCGAGAGAGTTGTTTCGCTACACATTTTTCTGTGATTTTCGCAAGAAAGGGTAGGTTAGTGATGGGACGGTAGTTGTTGAGGTCGTTCGCATCAGCGGTGGGTTTTTTAAGCAGAGGGGTGACCTGCCCAGTTTTGAAGGAAACAGGAAGGGAGCCTTGACTGAGGGAGAGGTTGACCAAAGTGGTCCAATAGGAAAGAGAGTTAGTATAGAAGTCAATGGCAATGGCACTAGGGATGGGGTCAAGAGAATGGTTAGAGGGCTTTGTATCGAGGATGCATTTGAGGAGAGCATCGTCAGAGATGGGGTCAAAGTTTTGCCAAATGGTTAAGGATTTGCGCTCCTCTGTTGGGGTAGGATGAATGACCTGATCTACAAGTGACTTTACCTTTTCGTCAAAGAATACAGCGAATTTCGCTGCTTTCTTTGTTGAATCTTCCAATTTGGAGGTTGGGGGAGAGCTGTTTGGGTTCTTGATGAGGTCGAATAGTTTTTTGGGTCTATTTTTGGCTGAGTCAAGGAGGGATTTGAAGTGTGACGCTTTTCCAAGGAAGATGAGCTTGTGGTACTTGGATCTTGCTGAACGAAGCGTGGCCAAATTTTCAGTGGAGTGCGCTTGTCTCCATTGTTTCTCAAGGGCTCTTAGGAACTTCCTTTCTTCATAGAGGGATTTGTTGAACCAAGGTGCCGAGGGAGTGGGCCTTTTCTTTTTGCTTTGGAGAGGAGCGACATTATTGATTTCGACTGCAAGGACTGTGAGGCATTGGGAGGTGAGTTCGTTAACATCTAGGTCCGGGTCTAGCCTTGAAAGTGATAGCAAAGCCGAATCACAGAGGGTACTGAGGTCAATATTTTTTGTGTCACGGAACCAGGAAGTAGCCCTCTTAGGCTGGCCAAGAGTTATAGAGTGTGATAGGTGAAGAGAGAATGGGATGAGGAGGTGGTCCGACCAGTCTATATGAATAGGGGTAGCGATAGTCAGCAAGCCTGCTTTAGAAATAACAAGGTCCAGGATTGAGCCTTTAGAGTGTGTTGTTTCTGTGCAGTGTTGGATAAGATCGTTTGCAGAGAGGAAGGTGGCCAGCAAATTCGCATGGGTGTCTTGAGGCGAGCCCCAGTGGACATTGAAGTCACCCACGAAGATCTGATTGTCACTTTGCGTGTATTGGTCGCTGATGCAGTCCGTGAGTTCCTCCATAAACGAAGGGCTGCTACCAGGCGGGTGGTAAATAGCATGGAATCTGAGAGGTGAGCGGTGGAGCAATTGAAGCTCAAGAGATAGGCATTCAAAAGTGTGGAAGGAGCTGTTAGGAAGAGCCTTAAGTTGAAGGGAGTTTCTAAAGATGACTGCAACACCTCCCCCAACTTTGTCAATTCTGTCATTTCTAAGTATAGAATAGCCTGTGGGTACAAGGAGATCAAACATAGAGTGAGAGGTATCGTTGAACCAGGTCTCTGTGAGGAAGAGCATGTCAATATTGTGCAAGTTGATGGTATCAGAGATTTCAAGTTTGTGTTTTATTGCAGATCTGCAGTTGTGGAGCAAACAGCGCAGCTCTGACGCAACTGTTTTGGTGACGGGGGCACTTGGGCTATGAGGGGTGATAGGGATATTGTACTTATATGAGGGCGCTCGGGAGGGTTTAGGTGGGCGAGTGGTTCTGACAGAGGAGATGGTCGGAATAGTGTAAGTAACAGGGTTACTGGGAAGTGGAAGTGAAGGAAGGGTGGCGTTCGAGTGCTTGTGTGGAATTGCAGACGACAGGCTATGCTTAGCTAAACTGGGGTGTGGGGGTGAGGTGCATCTCGTGGAAGGGTGAATGTTTGCCAAAGGAATTGAGGTGTGTGGAAAAGTCGAGATCTTGGAGCTTAAAACTAAAATGGTAGCTACAAGTTGGGAGATGGCGGGGATTAGAGAGCCTAGTTTATTTTCCAGAGAGAGTAAGGAAGAGCACAGCATGTTGGGTGGCTCGATGGAAACAGGAGGGGGTGCACTAGGCAGTGTACAGCAGGGAGAGGTGGGGGAACGGGAGGGGAGTAGGGGTATAGGGTTCAGAGGTGGGGAAAGGTTTTGGATGAGAGCAGGAGTTGGTGCGCCAGGGGTGAGAGGAGAGTTGTCGTTGTTGGCGTTGCAAGAAGGATAGGAATTAAGGGCAAAATTAGGGGGCGATAGGAGAGGAGTGGGGCGGTGGGGCGGTAGGAGAGGGGAGGAGAGTGAGGAGTCATAGGGATTAGGGAGGTTTGGAAGGAAGGGACGGGAGGGGGTTGGATAGGTCCTGGTAGCTAAGTGAGGTGGCTGTGAGGGAGCGGGTATCAGGCAGAGTGGGGGGGATTGGGAGAAAGGGAAGTTGAAGAAAGGAAGTGATTCTGTTCGGTCCGAGGGAGGAAAGGGGTTACCAGGGGAGGGAAGGGGGTAGCACAGCATTGCTGGAGGAGAGTGGGGAGGGAGAGAGATGGAAAATATTTGTGGGGAAATCGGGGTACATAGTGAGGGGAGGAGTGGGCGGAAAAGCAGAGAGGAGGAGGGAACAAGGGGAACGTAGGGAACATAGACAAGGGGAGAGGGCTGGAGGAAAGGTAGTCTAAGGAGGGGGGTGGCCGGAAGGGATAGGGGGGAGGAGATGAGAATGGAGTGCCGGGACGGAGCAGAATGGACGAGGAGCGTGTTAGCTAGAGGTAAGGCTGAAGTGAAGAGGGGAGGGGCATACTGGGAGGGGGGGAAGAATGGGAGGGGAGGTCCGAGGGGAGAGAAGAGGGTCGACCTGTGCCTCCCCAGGGTGCAGCCTATTGTAGAGTGGGGGGGTCAAGGGAGGAGAAAGGGAGTAATTTGGTGGAGCTAGATGGAGAGTCAAGGGATAGCCCGGTCACAGGGGAGGGGAGTAGGGAAGGGAAGAGGCGGTCAAAGAGAGAGAGAACGGTGTCTTTGGCTTGGATCATAACAGTACCGTTATTATAGAGTGAGATAGTGAGGGAGCCGTTAAAACCCGCAGAGGGGGAAATTTTTAGCTGTTTCCCATGAGGGATAGAGGAGGAGGAGGTGACGTTAAAGGAATTGTAAAAGCTGGTAGACCAAGAAGGTATGTCGTGCGTGAAAAAAATTAGATCGTTTTTGAGCCCCCCATACCGACCATTGTAAAACTGATCGACAAAAAGGGAATCGGGGAAACATTCAATGGTGTTATGCTTGAAACGTTTTGCTGCAGCTTTAGTCAGGTTAGAAGGGTAGATGATTTTGTAGCAATTAATTCCAGACTTAATTCGAGCGGTGGTCATGTTGGGAAATTGTGGAGGAGGAGGGTGGTGGGGATAAGGGAAGGGTGTTACTAGGACGGTGGTGGTGGGGAGAAGTATGAGGGCAAGAAGGGGGCACGTAATCCAGACGTCGGGTGAAGGAACCTGAGTTATTGTGGAGACAGGAAAGTGAGGCGATTAGGGATAGGTTGTTACTTCAGAACAGGGCTGATTCAACAAGATAGGACTGAAGATGGAGTGGTGTAAGAGGAGAATCACTGTACTTATCATCCTGAGATAAAAACCACATAAAGCACAGCATCACAATAGGTATCAAACGCATTGTACGCCCAAAATCTCAACAGTCTAATATTAGACACTTACCTCCTAAGTATCACCAACATTATGGGCAAAAAGCACAGGGTGGAACATAATTTCACTAGCGTAACCCAAAGTATGCAAGACAACCTCACAATTATAAAACACACTTTAGAGGTAGCCAGAACAGTATTGAGGCATAGATCCTGGGAGGGCTGACCCCCCCTAACCCCCCCCCCCCCCACCACCATTTTCCCTCATTGACCCCCTTTGCTGGGCACACTCTTCGATCAGAGAGTGAGCAAGATACATAGTCCAAAGGTAATTAGCGCCAATAAAACAAAGGCAGAAAGGGAGAGCAGAGGTCGTCTGCCTCCGTCATCACTAGCTTCCCGGAGCCTTCTAAGCTCCCCCCCCACCAACCCCCCCCCCCCACATCCTGTCTTTCCGGGGCTGGGTTACCTTGGTGGCATCTCGGAGCTTTCTGGCTTCTCTTCGCCTCGTACGAGCTTCAGGAAGAGAATGTTACCAGGCACATGTCGTTTCCTTATGGTGTAATTAATGTCTGCCGTTTGTGTGAATTTTGGTCTCTTTTTTTCTACCTTTTCCCTTGTAGTTTATTTAACAGTGAACACTATTTGTGTGGTGTGAAAGGTAAACAACATGGATACATTGAAGACATATCATTAAAGTGTGTTAAAGAATAATGATGCAGATCAAAGTTGACTCATTTAAAGTAAGCTCAAGGCATCGCAGGCAGCTAGATGATGAAAAGGACTTGAATTTCATGGATGCAGCGTAGAACTACATAAGCTTACACGACCATCGATACAACCTTCAGCATTTTATTTTAGTAATAGTTTGTGCGTGGTTGATGTTGAGTCCAATACATCACAGACCTCTTTTGTTAAACAAAGGTTATGAAAAATTGTTCTGTAAAATAATGTACCATTTCTGTATTTATTAGGATTGACTATTTATAGACAGCAACTTTGTCCAAGAAATACACTTATCCAGTTCCCTCATTTCTAAAGGCGATATGCCAATGCTAAACCCACACATAAGGTCTCGCTCTGTGTGCACAGCCCACGCCGTGCTTTGATTGCTAGCACTCCGTGGCGATCCTCACCATGGGCGGCTGAGCTCTGCCCTGTTGGGCCAACCCTGTCACCAGCAGAGGAGGGCCAAACCCTGCTTTCATGGCACAGATGTTCAGCCGCCTAGCCCGCATTATCAGTGAGGACAGTAGTAAACAGTGAGAAGTCCAGGGAGAGGCAGGCGTCACTTCAGGGCAGATTTCTGAACATGAGCCAGGCAGAAACAGCAGATGTTAATTTGACATAATCAGATTACATTTGGAAAGCCATGTGCAGCTGTTGAGTTTACAACCACCACGTGCCTGGTACCGCCCACAAATATATTTCTCTCAGATGTCCAGTTGCGGATTAAACCATGTGGAGGCACCTAGGCTGACGAAATTTCGGTCCCTCCTCGCAAATGATCTCCTAATACGTTTTTAATTTTACCAACCCACAGTTTTATTACACAAAATTATATATAACACGTACCTAGTTTGCACCCATTTATTTTTACAAACTGACAGCTGACAGAAGATGAGCTTTTAAGAGACAAACTGTTATGTGAATCCGACATCTATGGTTTATGTACTTTAAGTTGTTAACGGGTACATTACATTAATACAGTATTTTCTCTACAGTGTCTTTAATGTAAAGTTTTCGTTTCTTTCAGTTTATTCATTTGTTTCTATCTTTTGGAAACAGTGTAAGAAAACCTGATTGTAGTTTTCTTTCAAGATCCAATCAATATTATTTTGATCTGTTGTCGCTGGGGCCCCTAAAAGAAGTGGGGCCCATAGGCCGGTGCCTACTTTGCCTATTTAGTAATCTGGCACGGAAGATGTCTCTGTTTCTGCCTTTTCTTCAATGCCCAATTCTGTTCTTCATCTTGAATCCCTCTCTCCAACATCCCATTGCAAGTGATTCAGTCAACCCAATATTATACAACCCAAATTTATGACAATCAGAAATACTATGGGTCTGATTCACAAACGTAAACCTAAACTTTTGTTGAAGTTTACAATGGTTTGCTATTTACAAAGGCATTTTACCAATAGATTGTTTACAACAGTGGAGTCTCAGGACACAAAAAGATAGGACTGTAAGTTTACCTTGTAAAAGAGTCCCTATGTTTTTGAACCAAAAATCCAAAGTTTTCTCTCCTTTTACATAAATGATGATGTCCTTATGGGAGTCTCCTGTGAACTTAAAATGTATGGATTAGGGGCACTCCTTCACCTGCCCTGCCTTTTAACATGCTGCTCTCCCACATTCAATCTTCGGGAGGCTGAAGGTACTCGCTGCTATTAAAATCAACATTTTGACAGCTTTAATCTGGCTGGAAATTGGAGAAGAATGCAGAAAAATGTCACCAAGAAATGAACATTCCCTTCTTTCATGTAGCGCACCCATATATAAAAAAAGATGAGTGTGTCTTACACATGGAACTCATGAAATGCATAATCACTGATACTTCAGAAAACCAGGAGTCCTAAGTTCTATAAAATATTAAAACATGAGTGTGTCTCGCCTGCAAAAACTGTTTTTATTTTAATTTTTATTTAATTATTCAGGTTGAAAGGTTAGTCATTACGACTTATAATCACGCAAATGAAATAATCAACACTTCCCTATTGACCTTCATTCATTTCTGTAAAAAAAAAAAAAAAGGGGGAAGCAGAAAACAGGAATAGAATCATGCAATACCACACTACACACTATTATTTTTCATTTATCTAAGCTTCGTAAGGTCCATGCTTTCAGATAGGCTGATACTTCTGGATTGCTCCCCCACTTTGCACATATAGGGCCAGATGTAGGTAGGTTTACTTTTGCGAGGTGCAAATTGCGAGTCCCAGCGATTCGCAATTTGCACCTCGCAAAAGGAAATGCAGAAAGGTGTCTCAGACACCTTCTGCGACTCGCTATGGGGTCGCAAAGACCCACCTCATAAATATTTATGAGGTGGGTCGCAATTTGCGACCCCATAGCGAGCCTAGGCACTCACGAGGTGTTGGCCTGCTGGAGACAGCAGACCACCATGTCCGTGACTGCTTTTCAATAAAACAGTTTTTTTTTTCTCTTTGCAGCCCGTTTTCCTTAAAGGAAAACGACCTGCAAATAGAAAAAAATACCGAAACCTTTTAGTTTCGTTTTTTTTCAGAGTAGGCAGTGGTCCATAGGACCACTGCTTGCTCTGAAAAAATAATATTGTGAGTATTCACAAAGGGGAAGGGGTCCCATGGGGACCCCTTCCCGTTTGCGAATGAGTTACCATCCACTTCAAGTGGATGGTAACTGCGAGTTGATTTGCGACTGCTTTCGCGGTCACAAATCAACTCTATATCGCGGTGCGACTCGCAAATAGGAAGGGAACACCCCTTTCTATTTGCGAGTCTGAAACACATTTTGCGAGTCGGTACCGACTCGCAATATGTGTTTCTGCATCGCGTGAGGGCATTAGCGCCTTGTAAACGGCGTTTTTCGCTGTTTGCGAGGCCCTAATGCCTTGCTACATCTGGCCAATAGTTTTTTAAGTTGATTTAACCTTCCCAATTTTAAGCATCCACGATTCAAATGAAGAAGCCTCTATTAATTTCCCATTTTGTAGGATTAATGACTTGGCCACCAAGGATGTTATGAAGAAGAGTTGTCGCTGTCTAGTAGATAGTGTCAAATCCAGAAGAGAGCTCCATAGGGATCAGGAGTCAGGATTACCTGAAACTTGCCACGGATTCACTGGAATACCTTTAGCCAAAAAAATTCTAGCATGGGACAAGTAAAACATACATGTAACCAAACTACTTGTGTATATAGGTTGGTGTATAATAAAGCATCCATTTTGAGAAGAAGGCCATTCTCTTGAAGTTAGCCCCCCTGCCAGCTTAATGTGCTAATTGGTTGTGAAAATGCCATCTTCTCAACTAAATCTTACACCATGTGGTCACTTCGATCTTAGCCAGGGTGGCTTGGACCAGACCCAAGGAAATCTGTTGTAATCTCAGTCCCTAGCTGTAGACCTAATAGACATATTCCCTTAATCGTATGAGGGGGTGAAATTGAGGGAGCCTGTAAACATTGTTACATAGCAAGAAGCTTGGCATCTGTGCGAATGCTTAATTTGTAAAAAAAAACAAAGACCACTGGTGATATAGAATGCCGTACAGCTGTATAATAAGGCTGTCTTGTCTTTATTCTAAATCATATAATTTTCTTCCTACACTTTTTTCCAACCTCAGTGTCATCTGTTCTCACATGTTGTTATACATGCGATAGAACACTTCTTGTTTCAACTAGTCACTTGCACTCCACTGTCCACAATCCCATGTGCTGCAAAACGTTATTTGCAACCGGTCAACTAGAATTACTACCATATTACTCAAGATTCAGATGCACTTACACAATTTCCAATTCTCTCCTAGATTTCACTGTGTCTTTTCCCGACAAAGTATACTTTCCGGTTCTTTTTCCCAGACTTCTTCATTTCATCTAGAGTATATTCCTACACAAGAGTAGGGATGGGGTCCAGTGTCATTTCTGTTTGACGATGTCTCTATTTCCATATCCATATGGCATCTTTATTTTTTTATTGGTATACAAGTATTGCTGCTTGATTTGGAGAGGGTAAGCCAGCTTCCCAAACATTTGCTTATGGGAACCAGACCTCCTCGATTGATTATATATTCATTCAGGCATGGTATTTCGAGATCTCTAAAGGCTTTGAGGTTGTAAGAATCGGGGAATATTGATCACCGTGGCTTACAAGCGTGTCTCTTTTCCATTCTGAGACATAGGAACAAGGTTATCCCTATGAAGTTATCCTTTCCAAAGTGTTTGACAACTAGGATTGATATTAGGTGTTAGAAATGGGGTCTCTAGTCGGCAGTGGGTTTGCACCCTGTCTAAGTAGGGACCCTCACTCTAGTCAGGATAAGGGAGATACCCGCTCAGATAACCCCTGCTCACCCCCTTGGTAGCTTGGCACAAGCAGTCAGGCTTATCTCAGAAGCAATGTGCAAAGCATTTGCACATAACATACAGTAATAAGTGAAAACACTACAGACAGACACCACACCAGTTTTAGAAAAATAGCAAATATTTATCTATATAAAACAAGACCGAATGTGATAAAAATCAAACATAGAGTTTTAAAAATATTAATTCTGCAAGCTTTACTCAATAATGCAGTTCCCTGAAGTCGATGGCTCCCCCTGGGGCTATCACAGTGTCGTGATCAGCAAAACGTACAAGTTACTTACCTTCGGTAACGAAATATCAGGTAGAGACATATTCTATTTGCTGATTCCTTACCTTAGAATTTCCCCCAGGCGTCAGACTGGATCCAGAGATTTTTCTTCAAGCAATACCTTTGTGCATCGGTAGGTGACGTTGGTCGACTCTGCAGGCATCGTTGGCATCGTGGTTGCCGTGATGATGTCAGGAGTAGTACATAGATGCCGCCCTCACGCAGTGATGTCTTTCCATGCCAGAGTGCAGAGCCACTGAGATTGGTGCGTCAGAGCTAAGGCACTGAAAGGAGGAATCCCTGTCCCTAGAAATCAGTTCACAAGCGGGGAGGATAGGTGGGCGTTAAGGAATCTGCAAATAGAATATGTCTCTACCAGATATTTCGTTCCCGAAGGTAAGTAACTTGTACATCTGATAGAGACTTCTAGTTGCAGATGCCTTACCTTAGAATAGATACCCAAGCAATGCCATCCTCGGTGGTGGGCTGCAAACCAAGATCATACTAGAAAGTCCTGCAGGACCAAACGACCAAAGTAGCCGTCTCAACAGATCTGACTATCCAGGCAGTAATGCTTAGCAAACATGTGCAGGGATGCCCACGTAGCTGCCTGACAGATATCCAGGACAGGAACTCTGCGTGCTAACGCAGTGGAAGCCGCAGTTGCTCTGGTGGAATGAGCACGCAAGCCTTCAGGAGGTTGCTTTTTAGCCAAGCGAAGCACATTTTGATGCAAAGAAGCACCAATCGAGAGATGGTACGCTTTTGCACTGCCTTCCCTTTTTTCGCACCCACATTGCCAACAAATTTATTCCAGTGACAGGCGTATACAGTTTTAGCCGATGGATGCCTGGCTGCCAAGATAACATTGTAGATTTCGGGTGGAAGGGCAAATGCCATCAACTGTTGCTGCTCAATTTCCACGCATGAAGGCGGAGGTCGGACAGGTTCGGGTGGAGAACCATCCCCTGCTGCTGCGACAGAAGATCCGCCTGAAGAGACAGTCTGAGTGGAGGATCGATGGACATGCTCAATAGCTCTGGATACCACACTCTTCTAGTCCAGTCCAGAGCCACCAAGATAACTTGGGCCTGGTCGTACTTGATTTTCTTTAGAACTCTGGGCAGAAGAGGGATAGGCGGGAACGCGTAAAGGAGGCCGGAGCTCCACGTGAGACGAAAAGCGTCTCCGAGCGAGTGCCGCCTTGGAAACTCCAACGTGCAAAACAGCTGACATTGCGCGTTCTCTGCGGAGGCGAACAGATCTAACCAAGGCTCTCCCCACATAAAAAAGAGACCTTCCGCCACTTCCGGATGGAGACGCCATTTGTGATCGACTGCGTCAGCGGCTGAGTTCGTCTGCTCTGGCGTTGAGAGAGCCCGCCAGGTGTTGAACCATCAGGGTAATGCGCTGATGTTCCAACCATGTCTAGAGGCATAGTGCCTCCTGACAAAGGGTCCAGAACCCTACCCCACCTTGTTTGTCAGAGTACCGCATGGCGGTAGTGTTGTCAGTGAACACCTGCACCACTATCCCTTTGAGCGAGGGACGGAATGCTTTCAACGAAAGCCTGATCGCCCAGAGCTCCAGCATATTTATGTGGAGCCCCAACTCCGCCAGAGACCAGTGGCCTCTGATCGCCGCCTCTCCCATGTGTCTGCCCCAACCCAGAAGTGACGCATCTGTCACTATAGAGAGATCTGGTTGGGGAAGGGAGAGGGATCTGCCGTTGACCAAAGTTGGATTCGAAAGCCACCACTGCAGGTCTTTCGCAGTCCCATCCAAAGACTGGAACTTCAGGTCCCACTGCAGGGCCCTCATATGCCATCTGGCATGTGTTACTAGCAGGATGCAGGAGGCCATGAGGCCCAGCAGCCTCGGAGTCAGTCTCACCGAAACCCAAGACCGAGGCTGAAAGATCTGAATCATAGCCTGAATGTCTTGGACTCGCTTTTCGAGAGGTTAAGCTTGAAAGTGCACTGTATCCAGAACAGCTCCAATGAAAGGGAGTGCCTGAGAGGTAGTCAGGTGTGACTTTGGCACATTTATAGTGAACCCCAGCTCGTGCAGGAGGTTCACCGTAGTCTGAAGGTGGAAGACGACTGTCTGGGGCGAAGGCGCCTTCAACAGCCAGTCGTCGAGGTAGGGTAAGACTGAGACCCCTAACCTGCACAGATGAGCTGCAACCACGGCCATCACTTTCATGAACACCAGAGGGGCGCTGGTAAGGCCGAAAGGGAGCACGGTAAACTGAAAGTGCTTGTGACCTACCATGAATCGTAGGTAATGTCTGTGGGCAGGCAGGATGAGGATGTGGAAATAAGCATCCTGCAAGTCCAACGCTACCATCCAGTCTCCTGGGTCTATGGCAGACAGAACCTGAACCAGGGTGAGCACTTTGAATTTCTCCTTCTTGAGGAACTAGTTCAGGTCCTGAAGGTCTAGGATAGGACGTAACCCCTTGTCCTTCTTCGGTATCAGAAAGTAGCTGGAATAACAACCATGACCTAATTCTGGCACAGGGACCCTTTCTACAGCTCCCTTGGCCAAGAGAGCCACAACTTCCTGGCGGAGAAGCACCAAATGATCATCCGGAAGATGATGGAAGAATGATGGAAGAATGGTGGCATGTGTAGTGGTGCAGATTCTAAAGGGAGGGGATAGCCCTTCCGAATGATCTGTAAAACCCACCCAACCGTGGTGATATGTTCTCAGTGGGGCAGGTGATGGGGATCCTGCCACCATCTAAGTGGGAGTGAGGGGACGGACTAGGAGGGTTTGGAAACTGAAGCGGGGGCAGAGGTGGACTGGACAGACCTCTGGTTCCCTTTTCCATGGCCACGTGGGATTCCACGTCCTCGGGCACGCATAGGCTGTCCAGCGTGCGTGGCACGGTGGCTGGGTTGAGGACGTGACAGGGCGCCCCTTCCGTGTCCACGAAAGGGACAAAAAGCAGTCTGTTGGGCGAGTGTCAGAGGAAAGACCAAGGGACCGAGCCGTAGCCTGGGAATCCTTGAATCTTTCCAAGGCCGAGTCCGCTTTGTCTCCAAAGAGACAAGTGCCATCAAAGGGCACATCTATAAGTGATTGTTGGACATCCCCTGAGAAGCCAGAAGTGTGTAACCAGGCGTGGTGCCGTAAGGCCACTGTCGTTGGAACCGATTTGCCCAGAGAGTCGGTCGTATCCATCCCACAACGGATAGTGAACTTTGCTGCGTCTCTCCCATCTTTCACTGCTTGGGAGACAATAGCACGGGCCTCCTCCGGTATCTGCGGCAGGACTTGCGCAACCGTGTCCCACAGGGAGTGGGTATAACGGCCCAAAAGACATGCGGTGTTCACAGACCGCAGTGCGAGGCTGGAGGAAGAAAACAACTTCTTGCCAAATTGTTCCAGCCTTTTGGATTACCTATCCGGGGGTGCGGAAGGGAACGTGCCTGAAGAAGATGAAGCCTGGATAACAAGACTCTCATGCATGGGGTGTTGGGACAGGAATTTTGGGTCGTTTGGTGTGGGCCGATGGCGGCGTGCGATAGTCCTGTTCACATGAGCCCCTGTGTTGGGTTTGGACCATGTACCCAAAAGGACACCGGTGAGGGCCTCATTGAATGGTAGAAGGGGTTCTGAAGTAAAACCCCCAGGCTTAAGCACCTCCGTCAGAAGATTAGACCTGACTTCCACAGTAGGTAGCTCAAGGACATGGACCCCAGCTGCCCTACTGACCACCATTCTGTAAGTCGCTGCCTCCGCCGTAGCCACAGTAGGAGGAGACAGCATGCCAGCGCAGGAGAAGTATCCAGACCACTGGCTTTGCCCAAAACCTGTGCCCAGTCCATAGCAGGGTCATCCTGGTATTCATAAGGGCCCAGGGACCCTCCCAATTTGTCCCCGTATTCATACCCATAGTAAAAGGAGTCCGAATCCGACCTCGGGTGAATAGGCCCCACCGAAGCCGATGGCGGTGTCGGCTGAAGCCACTCCGACTCTGAGTTGTTGGGGATAAGAATTGGGTCGACGTCGATAGTGGGCACTACTGATGTCTGGAGCATCAATAATCGACCCAGCGCCGGGGAAGGTCTCGATGGTGCGACCGGCGTCAGTTGGATCCACGCACGGATCCAGAGGGGACCTCAGTGGCAGGGGCCAAAGCCGCCAGCGCAGAACCCGATGGCCCCTCAGCCGAACGCCTTGGTCGGCCTGCCCAAAGATGAGGCGCATGGCCTCATAAAACTCCTTGAGTTGGGTGGGGGTCGCTCCGGCTCCGGGAAACTTGTGGAAGCGCAGAGTCAACCCAGATGCAGGCTCTGAGGATGGAGGTCTACTGTGTGGACACTCATCCTGTGTCTCGCCAGCCGAGCGACGGGGTGAAGTCTGAGAGCGATGGGACTTTTTCAACTTCCTATTCTTACCTTGACCCTAGGATTTCGGAGAAGACAAGTTGTGATGACTCCGCAACCGATCTCGAGACCTTCCTCTCGAGCGAGACCGGGACCTACGGGGAGTCAAGTGCCGGGCCGCCATTAGCTTTAGGGACCGCCTCCTCAAAGCTTTCAGATGCATGGCCCGACATTCGGAGCACGACTTCAGGTCGTCGTCGCGCTCGAGGCACCACAGACAAACGAAATGAGGATCCTTCACAGACTATAATAAAGGAGGGAATGGGGAGATTATTGGTCCAGTGTGTACACTCCCAAATATGACTAGTGAAAATTACAAAGTACACAGTTCTAGAAATGAAAATGTTGAAAAAGACACAGGGCTATGCGAGCCCTCACACACCCAATAGGATGTCAAGCTTCATCACTGGGCAAGCTCCTCGTCAGAACAGCGCTGCAATGTCTGACGGGCCACCCCTTGTAAAGGTGGTAGTTCTTAACCGAAGATCTTCTACCAAAAATGGTCAGATCTATGATGAACACAGACTATAGGTGTATGTAGGAGAGAGAAAAAAGAAAAGAGTAAAATTGGCTCAGAACCATCGCCATCATGTTTAATAATTCAGAAATAGGTTAAGGCCAAGATTAAAAAATGAAAAGCGGAGTGCTAGTGGAGGTAATGCTCAGCTGCACTCTGGTAAAGGATAATAGGTCTAGCCCCAGAATCTATGATGCTAGGTCAACGTGTTTTGCGTCTAGATGGTCACAACTGATCCAGTGATGCTTCTTCAGGACCACTATTAATACTTCTCCTATAATATTACTAAAGCCTGAATAGGGTATGTGAAAGTAAGTACTGGTCGGTCACTTACTTATATAAGCTGCACGGCATAGTCAGTCTAGTCAGAAAGTCGCCCTGTGGAGAATGAGAACAGATATTCATTTTCTATAAAAATGTAATGCACAGTGAGGTAAAAAAACACAGTGACTGCTACTATTAGTTGTATTGTACTTTAAGGGCTGACGAGCCTCTGTCCAATACAGGATCTGATGTAGTCAATTGAAATTTTTTTCACCCGACTAGGCGATGGGGCTTCCATTTATTGCTCACTTTCGACTATTAGGTTTGTTGTTGTTTTGATGCCTGGCCTCTCTTCATTATTATTCGACATGTGATAATTTTTATATCACTATACCTGAATCAATATACACTTTGGATGATCGCTTTGAATTTTAAAAATAGCCGGTGCATCTCACTAATATACTCCATGTGGCGTCGGCAGGTCATGGTGCAGGCTGGCTGCGTCGTTGGTGATGTCGCAGTGGTTTCTCCTCTTGAACAGCACAAAACACACAGTTCCCAGTCCTGCAGGTCGAGGAAACTGAAGTCTTTGGTGTCCCTGAGACTTCCAACAGGAGGCAAGCTCTACTCCAAGCCCTTGGAGAATTTTCTCAAGAAGGACACACTGCAAAGTTCACCCTTTGCACTCTTTTCAGGCAGAAGCAGCAACTGCAGGCCAGTCCAGCACAGCAACACAGGAAAGGGACAGTACTCCTCCTTCAGCTCTTCTCCTGGGCAGAGGTTCCTCTTGATTCCAGAAAGATTCTAAAAGTCTGAGGTTTTGGGTCTTCTTCTTATACCCAGTTCTGCCTTTGAAGTTTGCAAACTTCAAAGCAAAGTCTCAAGTGTTTGCAAGATCCTTCCTTGTCCAAGCCAGGCCCCAGATGCACACCAGGGGGCCGGAGACTGCCCTGTGTGAGGACCGGCACAGTCCTTTCAGGTGTGAACGACCACTTCTCCCTCCTCTCTAGCTCAGATGGCTCATCAGGATATGCAGGCTACACCCTCGCCCCTTTTTGTGTCACTGTCTAGAGAGGTGCAAAACAGCCCAACTGTCAAACTGACCCAGACAGGCAATCCACAAACAGGCAGAGTCACAGTGTGGTATAAGAAAGAAAATGCCTACTTTCTATAAGTGGTAGTTTCAAACAGACAACTTAAAAAACAACTTCACTAAAAGATGTATTTTCAAATTGTGTGTTCAGATTCACTAAACCCCACATTTTTATCTACTCTCAAAGGGGAATCTGCGCTTTAAGGATATTTAAAGGCAGCCCCCATGTTAACCTATGAGAGGGATAGGCCTTGCACAGTGAAAACCGAATTTGGCAGTATTTCACTGTTAGGACATATAAAACACACTAGTATATGTCCTACCTTAAACATACACTGCACCCTACCCCTGGGGCTACCTAGGGCCTAACGTAGGGGTGCCTTTCATGTAGTAAAAGGGAAGGTTGAGGCCTGGCAAGTGGGTAAACTTGCCAAGCCGAATTGGCAGTTTAAAACTGCACACCCAGACACTGCAGTGGCAGGTCTGAGCCATGTTTACAGGGCTAATAATGTGGGTGGCACAACCAGTGCTGCAGGCCCACTAGTAGCATTTGATTTACAGGCCCTGAGCACCTGTAGTGCTCTTTACTAGGGACTTACCAGTAATTCAAATATGCCAATCATGGATAAACCAATCAACAGCACACTTTCTATAGGGAGCACTTGCACTTTAGCACTGATTAGCAGTGGTAAAGTGCAACAAGACAATAAACCAGCAAAAACAGACCTGAACAAATAGGAGGAAGAAGGGAAAAAGTTTGGGGATAACACTGCAAAAAGGGCCATTTCCAACAATAGGTATATTATGCTTTTAAAACTATCTCAGGAGATGAAAGATCTAGGGCCGGGGGAGCCAAGTACCAACATGTTGGATTGGTACTTGGAGACTGTCACAGCGGCAGTAAACTGTTTGATTCCCAAGTTTAGGCAGTACAGTCTAGAGGCCTTAAAATACTGCTCTTGCCAGACCTTTATGCAGCCTTGGTTTTATAAAGAAGGTTTGAATCTAAGGAAATGTTTGAGAAAGGAAAGACCGACGAGAGCTCTCCCAGAGGGCTTCAGGGTTAAAGAAAAATGTGATGCTATAAAAAAAGGAATATGCAGCACTGAATAGCAGAAAGAAACATGTTTACTATCAGGCAAAATGGGACTTAATGATCAGCATAATCTACTCCAAAGATTTGCACACGTTTTGGAAGTTAGTCTGGAGTGGTTGCAGAATGTCAAATGAGCCTGTAAGGTGTGTGGTCCCGGAGAACGTTTGGGTCTCATTAGAAGGTATTATATTTAGGACCAGTGGGGTTCCTGAGAGAGAAAGATGGCCCACTCTGGGGGAATATTTACTGGGTTCTTTCTCAGAACAATCCCTAGATAACCTCCTTAAAACCTAATAAGGCAGCAGGTCCTGGCAGTTTAACCACCATTATAATAAAAATAAATTCTGAGTGGTGGGCTTGTTTCTTCTCCAATGTTTTCATCTTTGTAACTCAGAAAGGTAAATTCCCTCTAAGTTGGAAAGGTGTAATAATTTAGCCTAGTCACAAAAAAGGATTTGGATAACTCAAAAAATTACTGTTTGATAGGTTTGCTTGATATAAGAGTAAAATTGTATTCTCAAGTGATTTTACAGACACTGAAAGATTGTATTGAGTCCTATAATCTAGTCCCTATGGAACACAAGGGGTTTAAACAAGGCCATTCTATGTTAGACCATTGCTTCAGTCTATGGGCTCTTGGGCAGAAGGAATGGGAATGACAGGGAACTTTTTTTGTTGTTTGATAGATTTTAATTCAGCTTTTGACCTATTGGATCGCACTACATTGAGAGAGAAGCTGGGTCACCTGAACATTCCCCGTAGCTTGCGTGCAAACCTTCAGGAATTGCATCATCAAAATTGGGCTCAAGTAGAATTAAATTTAAATGGGTCTCTTTTTTTTCCTCGAATCCCGCTGAGTAATGGGCTAAGGCATGGTTATCTACTGGCCCCCACTTTGTTTGCATTATTCCTCGCAAATTTACTATGCATTCTTGATAATACTAAATCTTTCTCGACAAAGATGGGGGGCATACATATTTTGTGCCTCCTCTATGCGGAAGACTTGGCTATCTTAGATTTGACATACGTGGGCCTCCAGAGGAAGTTGGAAAGGTTTAATTTGTATTTTGTGGCTACTAAATTAGAGGTGAGTATGGAGAAAACAAAAATAATTACACTTAGGAAAAAGGTGAAAGCATATAAGTGTATATTAGATAGCGAAACAATGGAGGTGGTAACCTTAAATTGATGTTTAGGTATGATGTTTATTAGTAAATTACACTGGGCCCTGAACAAAAAAATGGCGGAGGCTTGTGCCATTGCCACTATCGGTGGCCTAGTCAAATTCAAAACCACATACGGAGGTCCTTCTCTGACCTCGGTTCTTACCGCCTATGATGCTATGGTTCCAATTCAATGCATATATGGGGCTGAATTGCTGGCCCTGGGTACATAGGTGAGCTGGGAGACATGTGAGGGTAAATGCCTGAAAATACTGCTAGGCTTACCCATAAGCACAATGTGCCCAGCGATAAAACTGACTACTGGAAGGGAATCCGGTGGCACAGAATTTTTAGCCTATAAAGCTACCATCTGCTCTTGGGATAAGCTTTGGAACTCAAAGGTTCTGAAGGTGTCAAGGTTCTGTGCTATGAATATATCACAAATGTATCTAAAGTGGGATGTGCAAGTCAGAGCTAAATTATCGAAAATCGGGACAGTATTGAAGGTGAAATAATTTAGTGTAATGGATGCATCCTACCTTTCAAAGGGAAAGTGGAGAGTGCCCTGTAGGGGAGAATCCAGGGCAACTGAAAACATCCTCAGCGACGAGTCCTGAGATAATGGTAGTGTGTACCCTTATATAGCTGCTTTACCATTCCCCCAGTTGTGCCTACTGCTATTAAAATTTAGTGTTGCGATGAATTTTTGTTTCCTAAAAGTGGATGAGATTGACACACTTTCTGATTCAGGAAAAATCTGGACCTGTGGTTTATATGTTGTAAATTTTAGTGTCCATCTCTTGTTAGATGGTTTGCATTTTTATAGATTATGATGTCAGTTTTTAAAAACGTTGTTTTATCAAATATAATGTATGTCATTGCAACTACTTACAAATATGGATTTTTTTTATGTGGCTTGTGAGGTAGCAAAATATTTAAAAGCTAGCTTGGGCTAGAACAATTGTGAGAGATCATTATTACTTGGGGTGGTAGCTTTCCTGTTGATTATAAGGAGGAGCGCTGAAACGGCAAACTTGTTCATTTGTGATGGAATGCTGTATCTTCTATTGTGGTCTGGTGTGGGACGGTTGGCATAGGTGGGTTTTAAAGTTGTGGGGTGGTGGGGGTAGGGTGTGGAAGTTCTATTGTCAGTGTGTGTACATTGTTTTATAGACCTATGTCTACACAATAATACATATTTTTTCCTAACAACAATGACCTGTAAGAATAATGCTGTTTTTGTTGCTCTGTTCCTACCTCCATACCGCATCTTTATTTTTTCATTGGTATATACCTATTACTGCTTGATGTATTGAATTCATCTACCCACGTTTCTGCTTTAGTTGTTGTAATCCTGTAGTCCTAATGCTCCTTGAATTGCTATATTCCTGGAGCCCTTTAGCTGCTTGGATTGTATTGAATTGCTGCTCGAGTTATTGCGGTTCTGTAACCATGTTTCTGCTTGGGTTTTGCATTCCTTTACAAAAGTAATCTTTATTAGTTTTAAAAAAAAAAACGATAAAAAAATAAACGGTAAATGTTATGAAAACATGGTTCATCTAAGCCAGTAACGAATCACGAAATTTAACCGAAGTTTTCAAAAAATGGATAGGCAATTTCCTAACAAGTCATCCTAACTAACAGTTGGCTTTTGACGCTCAGTTTATTCTCTCTGCATTCGCCTGTTCTCAAACAATACTTGTTTTACCCATAATTTATCCCGTTTAACAATGTTACTAGAATAACTATACACATTAGGGCTGCAAATTTCGGCGCCTAATTCTTTATCATTTTAGCCATGGCATCTTCAAACAGCATTCATTATTATGGTTGTTAAGTTTGGTTGCAGGAGTGGGCCAAGTAGATAACCATAAAAGGGAAGGAGCAGACTTAACAGTGTCTTCTAAGGAGTCGTATTCGTGTGGCAGGAAAAATGAGGACTATTTGGCAGAAGACCTAATAATTTCTGGTAAAAATGTTTTTCGTCAATTTGGAGAGGGCTTGTGTTAACATAGCCCCAAATACTAGGCACCACAACAAGCAAAAGGAATACATTTTGTGTATATATTTCGACCAAATGCTTAAGAGGTTTGTTACCTATTTTTGGGAAAAATTAAAAAACAGCGCCTAATGATTGTGAAAAAGAGTTCCTCCTTTTTGACACCCGGGGGCCTCAACTTCAAGCAAAATCATACAGTAGGTGAAGGAAGGAAAAAGTGGCCATCTTCTCCATCTCCGCATCCTCAATGGTAAATGTTCTCAACTCAGTGACTTTAGGTCTACAAATCATAACCTCAGGTTTAGTTTGGTGTCAATGGCGACATAGCCCATAAAGTAAAGAAATGCACCCACCAGCTTTTTCAAAGCATTAGCAATGTGCAGTAATAAAAGAATGTCATTGTATAGAGCAAAGTTGGAATGTGTCTTTGTTCGATTTGTGCCATACCTTGTCCTTTAAGGGCGAGATGAGTGCTTGAGCATTGTTATCCAGGAAAAAAAATGGAGCAAGAATTCACCACTATGAAAATCGATGCCTGAACTGTTGCATTTTCTACCTGTTTTGCTGCTTGATCCTTTGCTGGTGATGCTGCTTTACCAGAGATGTTGTATTCCTGTGTTCATGTTGATTGTGGGTCTGGTGGGTCAGTGACTAACATACCCACTTCAGACGCCTGTATTAGACCTCATAGCCACACGTTCAAATCTTGATTGTTCCATTTAGGTTTTCATCCTTCCAAGGTCAATGAAACGAGCGGGGTAAAAAAAAAATCTGTTACTCAGCACCAAGAGGTGAACACGCACTTTACAAATGTATGTTTATATGGCTATTTTAGTTGTATCCCATAGCAAGTCTTGATGCTTGCATTGTAATATTCCTACACTTACGCCAGTGCTTGTTATTGGACGTCTGTACAACATCTGCTGAATTAGATATTGCAATCCTAATCCTGTTTTGCTACTCTTAATTCATTGTATGCCTGTACCTGTATAGCTTTGTGTGTTGTTTCATTGCTGTACACATATTGCTGCTTGAGTTGTATTATGGCACCCATATTACTGCTTGAGATGGAAGAGTCACAGTCTCATGGCTGAAATATCAACCTGCAACAATATTGAATTTACTGTATCATCTGTGGCTATATAATTAAGGAAAGTACATGTGGAGTTAAGAATTGTAAATGTATATGCTTCCATATTCATA
Source organism: Pleurodeles waltl (assembly GCF_031143425.1). NCBI lineage: Eukaryota > Metazoa > Chordata > Amphibia > Caudata > Salamandridae > Pleurodeles > Pleurodeles waltl. The sequence continues at coordinate 339,855,106 of NC_090437.1, forward strand.
CTTACTTTGATGATATGGAATGATAGTCAATATTAAGGATGCCATATGGTTGCAGGTTTAAGTTGTTCACTGCAAAAACACGACATTCAAGGTTTGCTTAAATTTTTATATCCCTGTATCTGCCCCTCTGCTTCACTTGTTGGATTCCTGCACCACTATTCTTGCCTGAGTTGTTGTTTTTCTGTACATTTATTGCTGCTTGAATGGCTGTATTCCTGTACTTGTGCTGTTTCTTGAGTATTTGTATTTATGTACCCATACTGCAGCTTGCATTGGGGTATTCCTGCCCCTGTATTGCCAGTTAAGGTTTTGGGTTCTTGAACCACAATTGCTTCTTGCATTGTTGTTTCTGTACCCCTACTCTTTATTACTTGAATTGTTGTGTTCCTGTGCATATATTGTATCTTGACTTATTCTATTTCAGAACCCAATTAGTGCTTAAGTTGTTGTAGTCGTTTACTAGTTCCACTTGTAGTGTTTAAGTACTAATATTGCTGATTGCATTGCTGCATATGTTGCATTTATACTAATGCTATAAACCATTAGCCATGTTCTGTCATGAGTTGTTTTCTACTATTTTTGTAGACTTTACCGTTTTACTGCTGTCTTCTGTTGTCTGTGTTCATACTTGAGTTATTTCTGCAACCCCACAACTGTTTGAGTTGCTTTCTTGTACCTTTATTGCTGTTTATGACATCGTATTCCTCTAACTGTACTGCTGAATTTATTGTTGCATTCATGTACCTCTATTGATACTTGAGCTGTTGTATTTCTGTACCTTTTTACAAGCTTGGATTGTACCCTAGTAGCAACGATGCTGCTTGATATGTGGTATTTCTGTACTCATGGTGCCTTTTGAGGTTTCTTCCTGAACCTTTTAGTACTACTTATATTGTCTTATTCCTTTACACTTGCTGCTGCTTGAGCTGTTGTTCAATTGTTTGAGTTGTTGCAATCATAGTACCAATATTATTTCTTCAGCTGTTTATTATTATTTTAACTGTGGAGCTCTTTGAATTGTTGCATTCATATACTCCTGTTTCTGCTTTTGTTGTATGTCTGTATCCGTACTGCTGCTTGCAGTCTTCGATTCCTATATCTGCATTACTATTTAGCTGTTTTATTCTTATGTGTGTTGATGCGTGTGTTGTTTCATTCCTATACCTCAATTGCTGCTTCCTTTGTTACATTTGTGTACACTCAAGTTGTTATTTTTCTGTAGCAGTGCTGAAGCCTGTGTTGTTGTTTTTGGGTACCCTTGTTGCTACTTAAGCTGTATTTTATACCAGTTTTTCTGTTTAAATTGCTGTATTCCTGTTCTCATGTTACTGCTGGAGTTATTTTCTTGTGCCCATTTTGCTGTTTGAATTAATGCATTCCTGTATCCATATTACAGTTTGAGTTCTCGTTTCCCATATCATGTATTGCTGGTGCATTTCTTTTGTCTTGTTTAAGCTTTTTTTGTTGTAGTCCTGTATTTTTAGGTTGGCATTTTTCTATACCGGTATTGAAGTTGAGTGGCTCAAGTCCTGACACATTGTTAATGCTTCAGTTGTCATTTTCTTGAACGTGTTACTGCCTACATAATTGCATTCCTTTACGTATGGTGCAACTTCCATTGTGTTTATGTTCCCATAGTACTGGATGAATTGTTGCATTCCTGTATCCATATTGCTGTTGTATTCATATGCCTGTGTTACTGTTTGAGTTGTTGTATTCTTCTACTTGTTTTATAACTAGAGTTGGTTTATTTTTGTGCATCTGCTGCAGCTTAAGTAATTGAATGCATCTACCCCTATGGCTGTGCAGAGTGTTGTGTTCCTTTACCAGTGTTGCTGTTAGAGGTATTTTATTACGGTGCCCCTATAGCTGCCTATGTTGTTTTAATCCGGAACAAATATGTGTTTTATGTACGGGGGCGTTAGTTTGTTCCATGATCTAAATTACAAGGAGCAGTAAATTATGGTAATTAGAGCATATGAGGGTGCTCTGATGAATGTCAACAATTGTGACAGTCTAGTAAAGTACATATATCTGGGAATGAACTCTGTTCAAACACACGGTCTCATGACAGAGTCATACAACTCAGCTGAATTTAGAACTGTGGGTTACACAGCCCTTGTTTATTTATTTATCTGGTAAATCTGTATCAGCTTCATCAATTTTGGAAATGTGTGACATGTTGATATATGTTTGTCATGTACCACCCCAAATATTTCCCTGTCCATCACATCCACTCAGCAAAATATCATGTTTAGAATCACACCAGTTCCATCAGTAAATCCAGGTGCAGGGCCATAACATCATTGTAGGACCACTTTTGTAAAAGCATTTAGGTGTTTCCTAGTCCCACTAAATAATGTGACAGGATTGCAAAGTGCAGCTACATGTAATAGGTATGCAGCTATCCAATCTTTTATGTACCCACAGAGGCACCTATCACTCCCGCATACTCCTGTACATACCACCCTCTCACATACAGCCAATAGTGTAATCCCTCCAATAGCTGATGTTCACATTTTTTAAAGCTCTCTGTCATGTGCAACATCTGCACAGTATAAGCATGCTAATCACGCTGCTCAACATATAATGCTTCCAAATACTGCTGATAACTGTAGAGATGAAAGCTCCCTCAGTAACTCGGTACGTAAAATGTAGTATATTGAGAATTTCAACAGTGGTAGACTACCAGATACCCTATATTTCCCAATATACGCCACAACCCACACTTGGCTCTGTCCGATGTTAATGCATAAGCACGTTTGGAGTATCATTTATAGGCAAATGGCAGCTATATTTAGAAACCAACCGATCTCCATATCAACACAATTCCTACAGTATGTCTGGCCCATAAAACTGTACTTGCTGAGCGTAGTAAGCTTTTATTGCAGCAGTCTTAATGCCCTCTATTATCCGTTATAACAACTAGGCAAACATAACTGATAATATGTTTTGCATAAACATTTATTTAGCAGAAATTTATAATACACAATCACCTCAGGTATAGATCATCTTTACATGCTGACAATATGAGTGACATAATGTCTCACATAATACCTAATACATAATACTGTTAATTTGTTGAAGCATAAATATGACAGCGGTTATCATAAACAGGTCCTGAGAGGTGGGAGGAGGATAGCATGGGTGGGAGGTGAGTGGATTGAAGATTTGAGGAGGGTTTAACAGTAGCAGAAGAAGAGGGGGACTAGGCAGTAGAGAGCTAAAGGAAAGAGTACTTTGGGGAAAAGAGGAGGAAAGAAGAAGGTGGTGACAGGTGTGAAGGTAGAGTAATGGATGAGGAAACAGTATATCCTTGGATTGGTTTTATCATCCAGAGTCACTGGACTGCTTGTGCGAAGTGGCAAACATAATAGCACCCACAGAATCACAGCAAAAAAACAAAAAAGGAAATTGGTGGCCGCCATTTTTTAATAAAAACGCCAAGGAGAATAAAAAGATGAGGATAGAGGCTGCCAAGTGGGGCACCATACTCTTTCAGCCTGATATTAGCTGATAATGAGGTACTTGTCAGTGACTGGGGTCAGTGGCAAAACAAAACTTAAGGGGACGCCCCTGCAAAGTACATGGAGGGCCCCTTTTCCCTGGACTCAGTGAGGAGCTCACAGGCCAGGGTACTGTGCTGAGGGCCCATCTGGAGCTTGCCCTCCGCATAGTGCGGCTGTGGGGCTGTTATGCCACTGGCTGGTTTGCAAAAAAATGTAGCACAGGAGAGAGTCTGTAAAATGCAGCTTCAGGAGCATGTCCATCTATAAAGAAGCCGTGCCCTTGGAACAGCTGTCTGTGATGGTGTGAAAGGAAAATAAACTGGGGTCCTTCCTTTGGTGTTTTTTCTTTCATCCAGTCTCTTTCAATGTGTTCATACATAGTCAGAATCATGGACAGAGGCACTGGTAAAGTATAATTTGTCAAAGTTTCTATAACTTTTTTTAAAGTAGGGGACCTGGGACTGCAACACATTACTACTTCCTTCAAATGCTATAAATGTGCCACCATATTCCATCATGGATGATGTACCATGACACTGGGCTCTGTCCCCCTCCCACGGGTAATCGGGTAATATTGAGTGCAATTTGTTTAACCACACACTTACTAGCAGATAATAGACGGATTTTAAATATTGTCAATGTTGCACAAAAGTGATTTCCCAAGAACACATGTCTCCTGGTTCCACAGTTTGCAACTAGTACACTAAACCACAACTGGGTGGCAAATGTCATCATGTTGTGGACCCTGCCCGCCTTAGAATTACCACCATATTTAGGTAAAGTATTAAAGCCAAGTTTAGAAGTTAAAGGTTTTAGTTCCAGGGATAAAACACTCCCTGGGAACCACATTTAGTTCCGTATTTCTGCTATCTGCTACCCCGGGGCTTGCCCAACCTGTAGGAGCTCTATGTAGTAATTAATATCCCTATTGCTCACATTTCTAGCCCTTCCTAATATTTTCATATAGTGGGAAAAGTCTAAATATATTGTGATGCCTTGTCTTTTGGACTTGTGGCAGTAGGTGGTTACTGAGTACTTTGTCGTGGTGCATCTGATAATTACCATTGGTGTTTCAGGGATTAAGAATATTTAATTCTATTTGGATAAGAGAGTAATTAATTTTGCATTTTGTAAAATTGTCTCTCGAAAGTGGCAATAGGGAGCAACCAAGGATACTCCAGGAGAGGAGAAAATACATTGGAACTCAAATACAATAGCGCAGTTGTCTCGCCCAATAAATGTAATATCCAGCCAAATTATAGTTTTGGGGTTGGCCTGGTTTCAATTAGGGAGTTATGGAATGAAACACCAAAATGTGATTTGTGAATTATAGTTCCCAAAAGTCGTTGTGCAGCGCCTCCACATAAACTAAGTGTCATGCCAAGCGACAATGCTAGGTTGCCACTCTAGTGACGAGCTGGCTACACTGCGTTCTCTGCCACCGGCACCTTCACCTACTGTGCTCTTTCAGTGTATTGCTGGGAACCCAGATTTGTAGTACTTCAGGTCAGACAAATGAACATGACTGCTCGCATGCCGACTAACATATTTTACAGCACCAAGGAACACTTTACATAATCCTTTCTTTGAATTATGAGTGCAGCTTTATGAAAGCAAGGCCAAGTTCCGTGAGCACAATGGCAGGAGGGCGGTATCACATGCTGATGCGATGCTTTTGACTGACATGTCCCACAGTTAGGAGCTGGTCTCTGTTGATTCAGGGTAATAACATGATCCTAATTCCAAACCCTCGTAGCATGCAGGGCACTGAGGCGGGACAATGGGGGGCAGATCTGTGAGCTTGTAAACATGCTTGATGTGAGCTATGCTTGCACTCATATCACACATTCCTTGCATGTTTTTGAAGTGTGTAACCACTCCAGGCCTGCTGTGCCTCTGTCAGCTTCAGCACACAGAGAACAACAGCTGCCAGTGGGAACTTGTCAGCTTCCACAACCTGCTAGCAGTGGGTATTGAGGCCCACCTCGATGAGTTTTCCTATCATTTATTAAGAGGGAGGCATCCTGAAAAGGTTGTGCTAGGTTAATCAGCACAACCACCCAATCCTCCAAAGTGTGAAGGACTTCTGGATTGTGTTAGGCTCATTGTAGACAAGGAACAGCAAACATCTTGACACCTCAGATACCGGAATGCCCCCTATTTGAATACTCTCTTCTAATGCTTCAATAATCTCTTAGCTTCTGTAATTCTGAAAATGGATTCCAAGCTGAATACAGGCACATATATGATTATCTGCTTTGCTGAAATGAAGGTTCTGGTACTGTGCCTGTTCTGGAATGATCACAGTGGTTAAAATGCTTTTTTCAGGATTGCCTGAAAATATGCTCTAAAGTATCTGACTCTAAATCCCATGACCTTTAGCCAATAAGAAAACTTGTGCTGTGGAATTAATTGTTTAGCAACATGTTTCTTAAAATAATTTTTTGAACCGGAACCAATCCGGATCTGTCTGCTAAACTTGCTTGCTTATTGGAATATGAGGCTGTTACAAAATCATTTCCAAGTTAGGCGTTAGCTCCCAATTTACTGCCACATCTTTGTGAGGCACCTATTTCAGAGTACTATCCAATGACGGCAACATTTGAATATACACAGAAAGGACCAAATGGACATCAAATTATATTAGATCACAGGTCCTTATATTCCAGAAGCAAACATTAAAATGAATAGTTGTGACCATCTTGGACATTGACTATTCTGCTTGTAATGTATGTGTCACATATTAAAATGAATGTAGCTGTCCAGACCCAGAGCATATTGATACGATTACTGTTGTATGAACTACACTAGCTCACATCGAGAATTGTCTGTGCTTTAAGGAGGCTGAAAAAGGTGGTGTGGCTTGAGAAATCTTTACACAAGGCTTGGCCTTTGTAATTAATACATGTGAAACAGCATCATGGTCCATATATATCATGGGTTTGCGACACCCTTGCGCAAGGCAAGGGGCGCTAGGGTGATGCAATACCTTGAATGATATTTACCAAAGGCACGCAAGGCCACCTCATGCAGCCCTGCATTCCTAGGTAAATGTGGAGTAACGCAAGGCAACACAAATCATTGTCTTGTGTTACTGTGCCTCAGGGAGGCATGGGTGGAGCGTGGACATTCCCAGATTTACAATTCGTGGTGAACCTGGGAATGCGTTAAAATTCTACGCCTCACCAGTGGAGGTGTAACGAGGAGAAATATGTTTTGTTCGCCTTGTTTTTACCTCTCTCTGTGTGCTGCATTTGGCAGCACATATAGAAAGAGGAACATGTGTCTGGGGATTGTTTTTCTGCAGGAAGGTGTCCCCATGGTGCCAGGGTGTGCCTGCGTTGGCACTAAGCAGCCAAACATGCTCTAGCACTAGGAAAGGACCTGCCCTTTCCCTTTCATACAGCACAGCGCAGCACAGTAATGTGGTTTGCTGCATTGCATGAATTTTTGTTAAATTTGGCCCCCTGTATTTGACTGATTTGGAAGTGGGATCTCACTAGACTAGACTAGACAAGGCAGTTTCAAAATCAGTAGGATATTGTATTTAACAGTCAATAGAGCACCTTCATCCAGGGCTAAAAGCAATATAAAACACTCAACAGGTTTAAAGGTAAGTGACAATACATTTGTGATTCATTTCAAATGAAATACTATATTAGGGCATGGATCATGATCCTGGAACTATAGCAAAGAACTGTAGTCATTTGTCACTTAGTACCTGTGTATACAAGGACTTCTGGTGCATCATTAACATGTGACAGACAGAAAGATAGGGTTTTTTTCAGCCAGTGAATGACATAAATATAGTGCATCATAGGGCCCTGTATTTATTATGCAAGGACCAGGCCCTGGCAGGCTCTGTCTCACTTCAAGCACTGAGAAGTGTGTTCTTCATAGAAGGACCCTTTTTTCAATGACATAATTAATTGGTCAAAGCATACAGTCCTATTATCCTTCTCTGGTCTAGTGAAATCAAAAATAGTCTTATTTCTTTAGTCATTCGGTTATTGGTGTTTACATCTCTCTGATTCTCTTGGGCACACTATACGAATCAAATACAAATACTAAGAACTACAGCAGTGTCGGCTGGCAGTTTTAGGAGGGAGGGAGGAGGGCGGGCAGCACACTTGCACTCATTCTTTCACACACACACACACACACACACACACACACACGTCCATTAACACTCATCAACATTCAAACATGCACGCACCAAACATTCATTTAAGAAGATCACACACACACACCTTCAGTCTCGGTCCCAGGAGGTTGGGACTGCTGCCTTCCCTCATTGGCTGACCTTAGGTCAGCCAATGAGGGAAGTCAGCAGTCCCAGCCTCGTCACAGAGTGGGATGGGGTCAGTGAGACTTCAGACCCCACCCCACTCTGTGACAAGGTGTCACTGATTGACACTCGCTCTGGGCACTTCAGGGCAGAAACCTGAAGTGCCCAGGTCAAAGTCAATGGGTGACGCTTCCCTAGTCACCCTGGGGAGGGCAGTGAGGCACCTTTGCTGAGCTGAGGAGGTCACACCCACAGGAGCTGTGACCTCTTCAGCCCAGCAAAGTTCAGCTCAGGCAGCCAGGAGTCTGTGCAAATCACGCATGTCTGCTCCTGGCTGCCAAACCTGAACATGAAGAGTGTCTGTCAGGCGGACCTTTGGTCAAAAGGGACAAAATGGGGGGGAGGGGGGGGGGCCCTCTCTGCTTGGCTGATCCTCTTATTTGTCCTGTAGTCTAGGCTGCAAGTTTGGAAAGGAAAATAGTTTTTAGCCGTGAGATGATAGTAATCCTTTAATTCTCAATTTATCTCCATTCTCTTCTAAATTAATAACATCTGTTTCATAGCTCACTTCCAGGTGGTGAAATATTGATGATTTCTAATATCCTTCTGTTTATTAAATGTAGACCATTCGTGCTTAATTTACTTGCATCTCTCCTTGTGTGTCTGTTACAATTCTCATCATGTACCACCAGAGGTATTTCCTCTTTGCATGTTCTCCCTTAATAAACAAAGCCCAATCACTCCAAGTTTGATGTGAAAGTTAAAAATAGAGGTAACGTGAGCCCAGCTCTTCTGCGGGGCTGCACAATGTGGTTTGAAAGACCATCTACATCTCCTAAGCTATACCGTTACATGATCTCATGACACTTTTTATATATTCTAATACTGACTATGGGAGTGCTTTATATGATTGTATTACAATGAAAATAATCATCAACTTCAACCACCTTTCTTGCACATGCTAACATTGACCATAGGAAGTACTCACCTAGGACACAGAAGTACATTGCTTGCTGACTCTTGAAATGAGAAATAATTGAATAGCTTGCTCAGACGAAAAGTGTTTACTTTGAAACTAAGATGTGGTAATTTTCTCATTCTGTTGAGCTGAGATAGTTATCCGTTTGTATGGAACATATCAGTGGACAGTTACTAGAAACTTGTGTGTAGTAGAGTATAAATTTTCCTCTCGTACTTGTTTACAATGGTCATTTCTGGGGGAACGCTGGTCTCACTGAATCAGTGATACACAGACTATTAATCTGAATTCCCTAAAGCCTGTCACTGTGCTAAATCAGCACTCTCAGGCACTTTGGACAATATAATTTGGCAAGAGCTAAGTGTCCCTTCGAGTGGTTCCACATTCTGGAACTACAGGGCTTCTTCCCTATCGCTACTACAAGACACTGACTTTTTCACTGTTCCTTTTTCAGGAAATGTTTAAGAGGTGTTTAAATGAGCAGATTTGCCTGATATCAATGTGGGAGTATTGGCTAAGTGAGTGAACTTCTGACAAATTTTTAAATAACTATCAAAGACTCAGCCCCTCATTACGTGTCTGGCGGTCCTGGGTCTGCCAGACTCTTGGTGGAGGTCAGACCGCCGCCAAAGCAGCGGTCTGGCTTCCACATTACGACCCTGGATGAGCCGCCATTGTTCGACCGCTGGCACCACCAGGTTGCTGCCAGTCGACAGCCCGGCGGTGCTAGTGGTCTTAATCCGCCAGGGCAGCATTGTCCTAGGGATTCCGAGTTCCCTCTCTGCCAGATTCTGCATGGCGGCCCAACAGCCGTTTAAAGGCTGGCAGAGGCAGGGTGCAGGGGGCCCCATGGGGGTCCTTGCACTGCCCATGGGCAGTGCCAAAGGCCCCCATGAACAGCCCTATCACGCTTTTCACTGTCTGAATTACGGGCAGTGAAAAGCGCGATGGGTGCTGTTGCACATGATGCACTGCAACATTGCCACTGCCTCGATTATGAACCAGTGTCAATGTTGTGGCCTGCTGTTTCTGCCCGCTGGCCCTGGAGTAAACTCGTAATAGGGCCAGCGGGCAGAAAACCAGAGTGGTGGTTTTCCGTTCCACCGCCCGCCATACTTAAAATGAAGCCCTCAGTCCACAAGACTGTTTGTTTCTCCCATTTAAAAAAAAAAGCAAGTTTATGCAGTATCGTTAGGGTGCTCTGCCTATATTGGACAGCTTACCCCCTTGGTCTAAAACGACACATACTGCTACATGCACACTATATGGCAAGGAAGAAGAATCACTAATGTACAGAATATGTATCAGCCCAAAACCCTTGGTTGATTTTAGATGCATCTTAAGGACTCATTTTATTAGCCTGAGGGTCCGGACATGAAGGCAACCAGCCAGTGAGCGTATGAAGTCTGCAAGCACAACACATAACACAGGTTTTGTTACATTTTTTCTGTTTTTGGAAAACAGGTTGAGGATGTCAGCACATTTCAGTTTATTCTAGAGTAAGATATTATGTAAGAAGTGGCATTATTATAGTTTCAGTCTCTACTTTTAACAAGTCTTCATTTGCACCACTCCACACACCTATTAACTGCTGATAATATACACTTTAATTCAGATGAACTGAGAAGTAACTTTGTATTATAGTAAGTTTTATATTTATTGTTGTTTGCTCGTGCCAGCTTTTGTATAAATGGCATCCTAAGATGAGCTTATGAAGTCTTAAACTGGGACATTTTATATTCTAATAATTTGTAAGTTTACACTGTATTTAATGCACATGAATTTGGTGAATTGATTATGACCATAAGATCCATACTCAATTTCAGACATGGATTCTGCGCCTGTGGCCATACTGTAAATTTATTTGATATTTAATCATTTTCATGTTGCAAGCATTGCCCACAAGCTCACTGTAATTTAAAACATATTTTTGGCACTAGGGGTGGTCTCTTTAGTGATCGTTATTTTATACATGGAATGGATTTAATTGATTATGCATGAACCATAGAGATGTAAATTTATTTGAAACTTTTAATTTGTCAATAAACCTTTTCAGACTCCTATGGGACGTGAGACGATTTCTTTGACATTGTTGTGGGCTGGTGGTAGCTGATGGGGCTAGGATGAATGGGGGCAGGACGAGGACATGGAGGCCAGTACTGGTCAAAGAGTAACAACCAAGAAGACCTTTCCCTGCACTTAGTCCAGTCACTCATGTATTTACCCCTGCTGGAGGCCATGGACAGGACTATACTGGGTGCAAAAGCATATAGGGAGCCAGAAAAGGAGTGGAAGAAATTTAAGTTACAAAAATACAACCTGCTCTGTTGCTGCAAGGAACTGAAGTTTGCAGTGTATTATTCTAGTATCAGCCTGGTGCCAGCAGCGGGAATCATCTTTCACCATCATGACACACAGGCTCTAGTATTCTAGCGATTGCTAGCATTTCATCCACCTTTACTCTATGGCATATCTAGATACTATACTATACTATTTAGATATCAAGGTTATGTTCAGGTATCATAATATCTAGGTTACACGGATATGCAAAAGTACCAGATGGTATTGACTGAATGAGTAGAAGCAGGTACTGCTAATTTTTTCTGTTGGAGTATGAGTTTTTTATCTGGTTACCAAATCATGAAGTATTCTAGACCTCATGACAGTGGAATGTAGAACTGTATTGAGGGGGTAGAATGATTATTCAACAGTGAAGCAGTGCACCTTTTTCTTGCCATGTTATGTAAAGGAAAAGTGTGGCATTGGAGTGAGTACTTGAAAACTACAATCAGCGATTTGCCTACTTTCTATTCATCCTGATGAATTTTACCTGTTGGGTTTACAATTTGAGGGTAGCTTCCGTTATGACAAATGTATTCCATAGGGTGCTCAGTATCTTGCACCTACTTTGAACGTTTTAGCTCCTATCTTGAACCTGTCTTCTTCCAGGTGTCTGGCACCCAGTGGTCATTTATTACCTCAATCAATCAATCAATCAATCAATCATAGTATTTATAAAGCGTGCTATGTACCCGTCAGGGTTTCGAGGCGCTGAGGGGGGGGGGGGGGGTGGGGAGCGCTGCTGGTTTAGCGGTCGAAGAGCCAGGTCTTGAGGAGCCTTCTGAATGCGAGGAGGTCCTGGGTCTGGCGAAGGGATGTGGGGAGAGAGTTCCAGGTCTTGGCGGCGAGGAAGGAGAAGGATCTGCCGCCGGATGTCTTGCGCTGGATTCGGGGTACGATGGCGAGGGCGAGGTTGGCGGATCGGAGTTGACGTGTTGGGGTGTAGAAGTGGAGTCTGGTGTTGAGGTAGGAGGGTCCGGTGTTGTGAAGTGCCTTGTGAGCGTGGGTCAGGAGTTTGAAGGTGATCCTCTTGTCTACCGGGAGCCAGTGGAGTTCCTTTAGGTGAGGGGAGATGTGACTTCGGCGGGGTATGTTGAGGATCAGTCGGGCGGAGGCATTTTGGATACGTTGGAGGCGTTTGATGTCTTTGGTTGGGATGCCTGTGTAGAGTGCGTTGCCGTAGTCAAGTCTGCTGCTGACGAGGGCCTGGGTCACCGTCTTTCTGGTTTCTGTTGGAATCCACTTGAAGATTCTGCGGAGCATTCGGAGGGTGTTGAAACAGGAGGAGGAGACGGCGCTGACCTGTTTGGACATGGTGAGGGCGGAGTCCAGGATGAAGCCGAGGTTTCTTGCGTGGCTGGCAGGGGTGGGTGGGGGTCCGAGGACGGAGGGCCACCATGAGTCGTTCCAGGCCGAGGGAGTGCGTCCGAGGATGAGGACTTCCGTCTTGTCGGAGTTGAGTTTCAGGCGACTGTTGTTCATCCAATCGGCGATGTATTTTAGTCCCTCGTGGAGGTTTGTTTTGGCGGTGAGCGGGTCTTTGGTCAGGGAGAGGACGAGCTGGGTATCGTCGGCGTAGGAGATGATGCTGAGATGATGTTGGCGGGCCAGTTGAGCGAGGGGGGCCATGTAGACGTTGAACAACGTGGGGCTGAGGGAGGATCCTTGGGGGACGCCGCAGATGAGGTTGGTGGCTTTGGAGCGGAAAGGGGAGAGACGGACTCTCTGCGTTCTGTCGGAGAGGAAGGATGAGATCCAGTGGAGGGCTTTATCTTGGATGCCGGCTTCCTGGAGGCGGGTCAGTAGGGTGCGGTGGCAGACGGTGTCAAAAGCGGCTGATAGGTCGAGGAGGATGAGGGCTGAGGTTTCGCCGTTGTCCATTTGATGTCTGATGTCATCTGTGGCGGCGAGGAGGGCGGTCTCAGTGCTGTGGTTTCGTCTGAATCCGGATTGTGAGGGGTCCAGGATGGAATTGTCTTCGAGGAAGTTGGTGAGCTGAGTGTTGACGATCTTCTCGATGACTTTCGCTGGAAAAGGGAGGAGAGAGATCGGACGGAAGTTTTTGAGGTCGTTGGGGTCAGCCTTGGGTTTTTTGAGAAGGGGTTGGATTTCTGCGTGTTTCCAGCTGTCCGGGAAGGTGGCAGAAGTGAAGGAGAGGTTGATGATCTTGCGGAGTTCGGGGGCGATGGTGGCGTTGGCTGAGTTGAAAACATGATGGGGGCAGGGGTCCGTGGGGGAGCCTGAGTGGATGGTGTTCATGGTTGCTATGGTTTCTGCCTCGTCCACGTGGGTCCAGGCGGTGAGGCGGCAGTCGCGGGAGGAGACGTCGGGGGTGGGGTCTGGCGGTGGACCGGTGATGAAGCTGTCGTGGATGGTGGTGATTTTCTGGTGGAAGAAGGTGGAGAGGTCGTCGCAGAGTTTCTGGGAGGGCGGGATGTCGTTGGAGTTGGCTTTCGGATTGAAGAGTTCCTTCACGATGCCGAAGAGTTCTTTGCAGTCGTGGGCGTTGTTGTTGATGCGTTCGGTGAAGTGGGCGCGCTTGGCGGTGCGGATCCGTTGGTGGTGTTCGCGGTTGGCGTTTTTGAGGGCGGCGAGGTTGTCGGGTGTGCGTTCTTGGATCCATTTCTTTTTGAGTTTCTGGCAGTTGCTTTTGGAGGTGGTGAGATCGTCTGTGAACCAGGCTGGTTTTCTCTTTCCTTGGGTGGTGGTGGGTTTCTTGAGAGGGGCAAGGGTGTTGGCGCAGTCGAGGATCCATTGATGGAGGTTGATGGCGGCTGTGCTCGGGTCGATTGCGTCGGGTGGAAGGTTGTTGACGAGGGTGCTGGTCAGTTGTTCTTGGGTGATTTTGCCCCAGCGGCGGTGGGGTGGTAGCTGGATGCGGTGTTGCTCTGTGGTTTTCTTATAGGTGAAATGGACACAGTGATGGTCAGTCCAGTGGAGTTCGGAGGTGTGGCTGAAGGAAATGTGGTTGCTAGAGGTGAAGAGGGGGTCAAGGGTGTGTCCGGCGATGTGGGTAGGTGTGTTGACTAGCTGGCGGAGACCGAGGTTGAGGAGGTTGGAGGTCAGTGACGCGGTGTTGACGTCGTTGGCATTTTCCAGATGGTAGTTCAGATCTCCCAGGAGGATGTAATCCGGGGAAGCGAGGGCGTGGGTGCTTGCAAGGTCGGCGATGGTGTCGTTGAAGGGGGGTCTTGGTCCTGGAGGGCGGTAAATGAGGGTTCCTCTGAGGGTCGTGTTGGGGTCCGTGTGGATCTGGAAGTGGAGGTGTTCGGCTGTCTTGAGGGTGTCGTCCGAGTGGGTGTGGATTTTGAGGGTAGCTTTGTGAGCGATGGCTATTCCGCCGCCAATTCCGTTGGTTCGATCTCTTCTGGTGATTTTGTAGCCGTCCGGTATGGCGATGGCGATGTCCGGAGACGAGGAGTCGTTCCACCAGGTTTCGGTCAGGAAAGCCACGTCAGGAGCAGTGGTGTCGAGCAAATCCCAGAGCTCGATGGCGTGTTTTCGTGCGGAGCGGGTGTTGATGAGGATGCAGTTCAGGTGGTTGGGGTTGGATGTTTTCGTAGTTGGATTGGTCGTTCTGATGCAGGAGAAGTTGCAGGTACGGCAGGAAAAAGGTCCTTTAGTGTGCTTCGGGGATGCCCGGTAGCATTCAGTGGAGGGGCCGGGGTTGAAGGCGCGGAGTTCGTTGATCGAGTAGCGGATGCGGGGGGCGCGAGGGCCAGGGGGTGTGGCGCTGGGCGCGGTCCAGGCGCGGACGGGCGCAGACGGGCTTGCCCCTGGCCACCTCCGGCGCGGACGCGCAGCGCCAGCCATTAAGAAGGGAGGGGGGAAGGGGGAGGGAGGAGCAGCTGGGAGGCGGGAGGCGGGAGGGAGCGGCAATGATTTATTACTTCTGGCTCCTGAGGGTTCTAGAAGATATGCCAACTCACTACTAGCTGTCATCAAGCTTATAGGTAGCTTTGGTGTACCATAGGCTTCAGAGAAACAGTAGGTACTGGTAAAACCTTAGATTGTCATGAAAGTTAAATACTCAGTAAAGATTGCCTCAAGAAAAAGTAAATGTCTTTACGGCATCACTGAGAACCTGTTTGGATGCATGTAAGGTCACCTTACATCAGCTACAGATTTTAGTGGGGCAAAATACCTTTGCATTGCGGATCATTCCAGTGGGCCACCTGTTTTCAAGATCCATCACACAGTCTATGTCCAGGCTGAGAGAGAAGCATCACAGAACATGTGCATCAGCAGGGTTAAAGCAGGACATGAGAATCTGGTTATCATTTCTAGAGGACTTTAATGGTTAAATTCTATGGCCACGCCCAGTATAGTCTACTCACAATTTTGGTCTTTGCGCAGTTTCAGCGGGTAGTGTGGTCTTTGATGCAATATTAGGCTTCAAGTGGTGTGCTCAGCCATGGACACAACACTGGTTTGATTCAGATTTAGTGAAAAACATTACTTTTGCCGAATTATTCCCTATTATAGTGGCACTGCCTATCTGAATAGACCAGTTCAGGAAGCAATTATTTAGCTTCTGGTCAGAAAGCATGTCAGTGGTTGAATCCAGTAACTTCCAACAAACAAAATTCAGGACGGTAATCAGATTGCTTACGGAGCTAGTTCTCGTGTGTTTAGAGAATAATATGCTGTTCAGAGCTAAACATGTGCCAGTATTCTGAATAATGCAACCAGTGCCTTGTCTTGTTTCAAGTTACAGGACTTCTGATGTTTTCATCCTGGGTCAGATGCTGAGCCCACTCCTTTTCCATAGCTACTATGGAATCTTGGAGCTCGGCCCTACCACACCTATTTGCCATCCTTGCATCAAAATCAAAGAGAGAATAGAAAACAGCGTTTCAGTATTATGGTATTTACACTGTACATCACACTCAAGTGCAGTGTTTCTCATTGAAAAGCTGAGTGGTATCCCGCAGCATATACAGATGGAAGGAAAACTGACAGCATACCCTAGACATCACATCTCAGCATTGGCCTTTTTCTATAAACTTGCAATTGCACCTGATCATTGTCATAGCTTCCTTTTTATGAATGCTTTATAAAGGGTGGGAAAGGTTGAAGGGGCAACACCTAATAAGAGACGTCCCATAGACTTGTAACAATGTGGGATGGTTCTGGATTTTCTCCCTGTCGTATGCATTTCTAAATATAAGACTGTGTTGTTCTCAGTGGCCTTTTCACTTGCTTTTTGTGAGGCATTGAAATCTTGAACTTGTGGCAGCAACTAAAAATTAAATTAATAGGGTGTTTTAGTGCTCAGTTGTGACGAGAGTAGGATCATCATCATTGGTTGCCCTGCCTAATACCAGTGCTGCCTCCTGCCACCCATATCTACTAGTTTTTCCCACCCTCCCATCCCTAAGTTTAGGTTGGGAAGGAGAAATAATGTAAAAGAATGTGTTTTGCTTTGACTCTGTTTGGTCATTTTCTCATGTTTATCTTACATTCATTTTTGTCACATTGTGCAGGGGTAGAGTCAGAGTTAACCACAAAGCAGGCAGACACTTTGGCATTAGGCAGTGAAAAGTCAACCAAATTCTGGATTGAACTGGCTTTAAATCTTATCCCAAGCAAAGCACTTGGGATGGGCAATACAGCACACTAGACACCTTCGTGATGCTGTAGGTCACTATGTTAGGGACCTAGAGGTTTACTTGGTTCCATGTCAACTAACTGTGCTGTAAAGGTCAGTGGGGTGGGCAACCATGACTCAAAAGGATTGCTTAGGAGGGTCAGTAGTGTATTTACTAATGTTTCATGCAACACAGGGAAGTAAGCACATTTGCTGCACTGCTTTGTGTGAAATGGAGTGAGAAGAAGTGCTCCATATTTACAAGATTTTGAGATTTTCTGGACTCTCCTTGCGCTGGCTCACT
Source organism: Pleurodeles waltl (assembly GCF_031143425.1). NCBI lineage: Eukaryota > Metazoa > Chordata > Amphibia > Caudata > Salamandridae > Pleurodeles > Pleurodeles waltl. The sequence continues at coordinate 339,872,116 of NC_090437.1, forward strand.
GTGTGCTGCCTAGTGCCAACACAAGCATCCTTCCACCATAGTGCAAGCATGCCTGCATTACGGGGGATATAAGGGATGTCTTCTTGCACAAAAATAATCCATAGGGGCATTCTCTTCTTTCTCTGTGTGAAGCAGAATGCATCATGCATAAAAAGAGGAAATGGAAAAGGGAAATAATATATTTTCCTTGTTACACCATCCTCTGGAAGGCATAGCAATTTGACCCAATGCCAGGTTTACAAACCTTTTGTAAATATGGCATTCTTTCAAATCCATGAGTGGATGCATGGGAACACCCATGTTCCACCCTTGGAATGCCTATCGGCTCCGAATTTAACATAACACAGCACAAGCTGCTGTGTTGTTATATTTCTGTTCAATACCATGCAAGGCTGAACAACTTGAATCATTCCTTGTATGGCTATGTAAATTTTACTGGAGCCCTCGAGTTGCCCTCATGTTGCCCTGTGCAATGCAAGGACAACACAAAGGTTTAGTAAAACAGGGCCTCAAGATAGTAATAGTATTTATACAGTGCTTACTACCCCTGAAGAGGCGTTGAAGCGCTTTTCGGAGAGTAGCACGCTACTCCAGAACCCAAAAGGAATTAGTGGTGGATTAGTATAGGGAAATATGAGTACAGTTTTAGTATTATTGAGTTAATTTGAACCGCGGTATAAGTGAGTGAGTTAGTTGGATTGACTGGAGTAATGGAGGGGTGGAGGAGGGAAGAATCCAGAAGTGTTAATTGGGAGTTTATGGTAATACGATTTAGGCTTGGGATGAGTAAAGGAGGGATGGAGGAGGGAAGAGTCTGTGGAAGGGGTTAGGGAGATCATAGTAGCAGGAGGGATTTTGGATGAGTTATTGGTGAGATAAATGAGGGAGAATTTTGTAGGGTTGTTTGGGAGATCATGGTAGTAAAGTGAGGTTTGGGTGGGTTAGATGTGGAAGAGGAGGGAAGAGCTTAGACAGGGTTATTGAGGAGATGAAAGTAGTAGAATGGATTTGGGATGAGTCAGAGTGGGAATGGAGGATAGATTGATAGAGACACGACATATGGTGATGGGTAGACAAAGTGTGATATAAAATGAGAGCAGGGATTCATAAGTATCTAATATAACAACTTATCTAGGAGCTATGCAATGACCTATGAACATGTTAAGCTTAGAATAACATATATATATATATATATATATATATATATCATAAATCCAAACTCTCCAAAGAGAAAACGCACGCTCAGGAATTCAAATGCAGAAGTGTTTATTTAACACACAACGCGTTTCGGCTGACAGGCAGCCTTGATCACGTGTATAGTTCAACCAATGTACATCCCTTTAAATACCTTCTTAACACCACCATAGAAACAGGACTAAGTTATTTTTCCTTTTATACATATAAGTAAATATCCTAGCAGAAAAAGGGGAGGTTAATATAGATTATATAAAATAGGTAATATAAGAGGACTGATTTAGCAACATAGGCATATGCAGTCCATAGCTTTTGAATATGTTGGTCATGAAGAAAAGAGCCAACTCTTGAGTAGTTTTCTGAAGACAAGATAGTTATTTGTGGCTCTTATAGTTGGGGGTATTAAACTCCATAATTTGGCTGCTTGAACGGAGAAGGATGTACCACCCATAGTCTTTTTCTTTTATAGTGGTGTTCTAAGGCGGGTGCCAATCTTGAGCAGAGGTTTCTTTGTTGAATGTATTTGGTTATTTTGTTTCTGATACAAAAAGCAGTCCTGTTCCTTGTATAGCTTTGTGGGTGATACAAAGCATCTTCAAGGTGAATCTTCTGGCAACGGGTAACCAGTGTAGTGCTCTCAAGATAGGGGAGATGTGGGCTTGTGGCTTTACATGTAATAATAGCCTGACTGCGGAGTTCTAATCCGTTGTAGTTTTTTAATAATAGAGATGATCCGTGGTAGAGGTCATTGGCATAATTTGATTGTGATTGTGTGGTTTTTCAGATATCATGCACACTTGCCCTTTGGGCATTCCTCATCCCATGAGTGAGAGGGAGGCCCACCATGTTGATTCACATACTTTTTATTGACACTATGGCTGCCTTCTGAATGGCTGTTGATGCAACTAGAGTTTTAGCTGGGACAGAAGAGGCTTTGGCGCGCAATGGTCAGGGAAGAATTTACTTCCTGATTCTGGTTCAACAACCACCGTTGGGCAGGTGAGACACCATCACCAATCTCACCTACTTAGGCTGACTGAATCTTTGGATTTGGTGAAGAGTGTAGTAGTCAGAATCATTCAATCACAAATCAATGACATGATACCATAAACAAATTAACACTAACTCAAACTCCAAACCGAGTAAAGTTTCAAAGCTTTATTACAGTCCCAAAATGAATGTCACGTAAATGGTTCTCAAAACTAGGTTATAAACATACATGAAAACCATAGGCTGACTAAAACGTCTGAAAAGATTCAACCTACTAAACATCAATGCTGTTAGACACTCCAAAAGAATAATATAAATCAACAACACATTATGCACATTATTGTTAGAATTCAAAGCGGATGGTGATTACATCAGTAAATTACCAAAATACAGCAATAGTAATCAATTTCAGAGCTGGGTCATCCTTATCACTAACCAGAATTGGGACTAACGTGTGGGAATGGGCTAACACATGTGGACAAAGGAAAAAACTAAAGAAAGATCAAAATAATTTAGTAAAATCATCTAACTTGGGCAATTTATTAACAAATATGCTAGTGTAATTCACAAACGAAAGAAACAAGAAACCACATTTAGTTATACCTCTTCTCGTGGTACAGCAGATAGTAGTAGTTCGTCAGGCAGGGCAGTCATCTTCTTCTGGTGTCAGTTGACAGCAGCATCTCAGGACAGTGCAGAACACATTCTGCACATAAGACCGTTCAGAAGTTCAGAATTTGTTGGCCATATTTGTACTAATCTGCATAACAGAATAGGGCAATTTAGACTATGATGAGGAATCTCATCAGGAAACTCAGAGAAGAGAACATGACAGGAGACTAAAGATAGAACTGGACAGAGTTCTGGACAGTCTTGGGGCATGGGGAAATCTCTGTGAAGACTCAAAGTTTCTCACTAATTGAAATAGCCAAAATGCTTTTGATTGGTCCTTCACGTGGGCACATTTAGGATGTCAGATTCAGCATGCAGTCACTGCAGATGGAATCTCCAAATTCTGATACTTTTAAGAATCTTCTCAGCAAAAGTGTGTTGTTCATATTATGACTTTATGTAATTCCATCCAAATAAATACATTTTTGAATAATTTGTTACTTGCAGTTCCTTTCTCATGGCACACAATAAACAAAATTAATATTTTTTCACATGAGAGCTGTAAATTTCCTATCCTGTTCAACAGCTAGAACAAATTATGCAACATTGTTAGTCTTAAAACATACTCCTCTCCTGCAATACAGTGGAACATTCAACATTATATTAATAGCCTGGGGAAAGGATTCAGGTCAGAGGGGACAGAATGAAAAATTGATTTTCCATTGCTGCTTACAAAATGAATCTTCAAGCCTAGTCAAATTAAGAAACCTAAGTACAATTAATACATTAACAAACCTATTGCATACCTTACAATTCAAATCAAATATGCAAAACAAATTATTTAATTGAAACATTATTCATATCATGTTAAAACAATTTTAAGCATGCATTTATTTTTCTGCACATGTATTAATGGAATCCATTTAATTCAGTATAAATTCATAACCAATTAATAGTCATAATATATTTTATTTCTATTGTTTCTACTTACAATACTTTCATGTTAATATTAATTAATAATTCACTCAAATATAAATACACAATGTTTTCATGTTAAACGAGGTGTCAAAATACGAATGGTAGCCACATGGGCCACCATATTTCAAACGTGCGCAATTTCATTTCTTCATTATTATTTTATTTTAGGGTTTTGAATGTAATATTGTAAGCTGCCGTATGCTACTTCTATGCCACTAATTTATTACTAATATTTGCTTTCTCTCAGATGCATTGTTTTACCATGAGTAATGTGTGTCATTTGTTTTTAGAATTGTGTGCAACATGCATATTGTGTGCTTGAAAACTGTACACGAGGTGTATCCTCGTGATCATAACATGAGAGAGCAGCTCAATGTACTTTTCGTGTAGTTTCTAAAGTTGCACAGTGAATGTTGCTGGTTCAGCACAAAAGGCTTGTAGTATATTCGGTTCCTATGGAACAACTTGGCTGTAAAAACCAATACACGAAAATCTATAAAGTGTAATAAAAAAACGAAAATACACAAACCTATCAATTTGAGACGTATCGAAGATTATCCTCGCATAAACAAAATGATGCAAATGTATATTTATTAAAGGAACAATTCCTAATAGGAAAAAATCTCCCCTTCAAAACAAAGTGGCTCAACTTCAGTTCTATAATTATTGCATTGACAGCTGTCTTTTCGCTGATTAGAGCGCATGATTAGAGTCAATTAAACCGTCACAATGAAGGACATCAGAAAGCTGAATGCTTGCCTTCTTTCAGATGATTGGTAATTTCACACGCATCAGTGTCATGTTAATTTTGAAACTGAGACCAATTACGAGATAAACTACATAGCAGTAGAAGGGAATTAAGTGTAATTCACAGATTACAGTTCTCTCACTGTAAAAACACCCGGGGCATCAAGCGTTTAAACTGTTTTACTTATTGGTAGTTGGTCTGCTTGATGTGGGGAAATACCACAGATGCTCTCTGTGTGGAGCCTGAGTGAAATTTAAATTACCCGGGCAAAATTTTGCGTAATTTCAGGAACTGCTTGTTATGCTGATTTTCTGAAATTATGCGGTTAAACCACTTCACATAATTACACCATAGTCCACCTCAAAATTATATACCACGGAGCATGGGAACAACTCTAACAACTACTGTGCGAAATGCAGTTGTTAAAAGGACTTTTTTCGCATTATATTTTTCTTTACTTTTTATTTTTAAACAAATGACGTGAGGATGCATTTCATGCTACCTCATAGATCTAAATGACAGATTTGCATTTCAACTAACTACTCATAGTTTTGCATATTGCTTCTGAAATTTCATGTAGTTAAGCGAAAACAAATTACGCACATTTCACACACCCCAACTGTGGCTCAATCCACAAAAAAACCAAACTGAAAATGTGTTGCAACCTGGTCTCCAAATGCTGGTTCTCTGCCGGCACTTTGTGAATTAGGTCTGTGAAAAACAGCGCAATTAAACAAGAACAAGAAATTAAATAAGTAGTTCCTTTGCAAGGTCATCACTTACAACGTGATCAAATGAGGCACTTCAGGTTAATTTGAAAATTTTGCAGCTAGAAAAAATTATAAGCAGCCAAAAACCTACACTGGCTGAAACAAAGAGACTAAGATAATGAGAAGGGTAAGCTGCCATAGACACTGACCAAAGATAACAAGCATTTCCAATGCAACGGGTCTCGCGTTTGCTCATGTTAGAGCTGATCGCGTTGTAAACTCCTAACCCGACTTTTCATCTATCGGCAAAAGTGATTTAATGTACGCAACCCGAGAAAGTGAAATTAACTGTGTAGAGCGCTCGACTTCTGCCAAGCGAAATCGCACTAGGATAATAGAGAAAAAGTAGTCCACGATCAGACAGAAAACAGCGAGCCTCGCATGTTTTCTGTACTTGGTCGGTGCGCTCGAGGAGGGCTAACCACCGGAAAAGGCATGACGTGGGCATGCCTTCGACTAATGAAAGCAAGCAGATTTTACTAGGCAAGCCCACGAACCAATCAAACACACTGACGTGACGTAGTCAGGGCTCCGAGCCCTTTTCTAATAACTAAAGCGTCTCGCTGCGATACGCATGCGCGAGTGCATGCAACACAGGCCCGACCCTGAAAATACATAGACAACACACTATAAACAAGCATTGGCGCAGCCAATAGGTCTTGCCTTTAGGACCTTATAAGTGTTTAGCCATGCAGCAGATTATATGAGGAGTAGGCTAAAATGACCACATCAAACCAACATACTGAATAAAATGAGTAAGTTGGAGGCAAGCACAAAAGAGCCCTGCATAGAGGTATAAATGTTGCAATATAACATAAGGAATAATGGTGGTATGTGGGAATTCGACTCTCTCCCACACCTTCCTGCCGTGTATAAGAAAGAGAGACTAGAGAAAGAATAGGCGAAAGATAAGAGAGAGGGAGAGAAAGGGAGAGAGAGAGACTAGAGAGAGAGGAAGACTAGAAAAATAAACTAGAGGAAGAGACACTACAGAAAGAAAGACTAGAGAGACCCTAGCAAGAGAGAGAGCAACTAGAGGGAGAGAGACTAGAATGAAATGCCAGAGAAAGACTAGCGAGAGGGAGAGACTAGAGAGACAGAGACTTAAGAGGAAGAGACTAGAGTGAGAAAGATTAGAGAGAGACTAAAGAGAGAGAGGGACTAAAAATAGAGAGACTAAAGAGAGAGAGGGACTAGACAGAGACTAGAGAGAGAGAGAAAGGGGCAAGAGAAAGAGACTAGAGTGAGAGATTTGAGAGAGGAAGAGAGAGAGAAATACTAGAGAGAGAGAGAGAGAGAGAAAGATAAAAGTGAGGGAGCATAAAGAGAGAGATTAGAGAGAGAGAGACTGGATAAGCCACATACAGAAGTGGTTTCTCAATACTGAAGGACTGTGGTCCCATGCCTGCTGTGTCACAGCTTGCTTAGCATATTTTTCTTATCCTGGTTGTGGATGTTTTTGACAGAGGCTGTAAAGATGACCCAACATTGTAGTAAGCCAAACGAAGTGTTGCATTTTCAGAGGTATTTATTTCCAGAAAACACCATTTCGGACCCTCTGTAACCAAATTACATCCAATGCGACTCTCCACCACTTAACATCTCTGCCTGTTACCACGCAACCACCCGATTCGAATATCTGTGTGTTGCTCGTGACACACACTTGTGACCTCCGACTGAATATCTGTGTGTTGCTCGTGACACACGCTTGTGACCTCCGACTAACAACAACATTACAAACATCATCAAAAGACAGCTCTTTATGCAGCGCACCTTATGTAATGAACTACCATCAAAAAGGAGGGTTTGTGACATTAAAAAGACAAAAACAGAGCAGGGTTTGCAGGGAATTCAGGACCTAATCATGGAGATGAAAAGATAAGCTGTGTTAACAGGCAGTGGTGTCTTGTAAGATGCATGCCCCCTTTAAATTCCTAGAAAAGCAAACATGCTTGGGTACTGTTAAGACACAAAGATAATAGGAAGGCCGGTTCCTGTCTGAGCTCGGATCGCCATTAGTCACAGCTGGGCTAGTCATTCCGAGCTCAGGGACACCTTGATAATGGCTTCTGCAGTTGAGCTCAGCCTCCAAACACCCTGTTTGTCCACCATGGTAGGCTGAGCAACAGAGTGGCTAATTTAACCCCCCCAAGGTAGGAAGCAAAGGCCCAAGATTTCAGAGGTGGGGGACTGTGTGCAGGGAGTGGGTGCAGGGGGCACTCAAATGTTTCTGCTGCTCTCTGACAGTACTATAATGTTCAGAGCTGCTGACTTTGGACCTGGGGACCCAGGTTCAAGTCTCAGCATTGGCTCAACATCCTGTGATTCTGGGCAAATCACTTAATCTCCCCATGCCGACCGAAAATTAATGTGTCCTTGTGCAATGTAACTGGTGCTCATGTAAATCGCTCATATACTTTGAAATCAGGTTTACGCTACATAAAACTGCCAAAAATAAAAAGATGGGGAGAGGGCTCTGCATGGGTGTCAAAGTTAAAGTTACCCTATAAATGACCCAGGTTTCCATTTAATAAACTTTTGCGACCCAATTGCCAAAAACAGGAAAGAAGCAATATCAGTTATTTATAGTGCTTGGAAAAAGAAAAAAAAAGTCTGGAAAAAAGGGTAACTCGCCCGATCCCATTCGGACCTGGATCCTGATGCTCGAAAGTAGTCAACAGGCTTTTTTTTATTAGGTTTTCTTGGCCTCACTGCTTCAGTCTCTCCTTGGAGGTCAAGGCTGGCTGGTGAGCAGCTCCCGTGGCTTTTCAGGCAGCAGGGAAAAGACAATTTTAATGTGGCAGCATTCGCAAGCTAGATTAGTGATTCCTTGTACCAGGAGCAGCAGCAGGATGGGGTAAGTATCATCCCCTGTGAGAGGTTTGCTGGCCTCCCGCCAACTCCAGCAAGTTTATGGCTGGGAAAAAAAAGATAAATTTGTAATAGCACCTGATTGCAAGTCACAGTAATAATAATATGGGCACCGTAGCGCACCAAACACCTACAGTGTAACACGAGCAGGACAGAAATAATAAAGTTGTCCCCCAAACCAACTGATAAACAAGCAAAGTGCAGGCATCCAGTATTTGGCTGGTGCTCCATGGGAGGAAACAAATGACAAAAAAGTGGGCAAAATAGGAAGGATTGACTATCAGCAAGCAAGGATTTTTAAAGGCCACAGACAAATGAAAATCAATGTGCAGACTGGAAGCACACAAACTATATACAACAGGTCACTAAGCGACAGAGCAAGTGCTGTCTAAGCTCGACCTAAAACACTCAGGTCTGGAAGCTCAAGCAGGAAAGCTGTTGCTGGTGAGACCAGAGACTTAATGGCAATGTCCGAATTACACCATGCAAATGTAAAGTAACGCAGCAAAACACAAACTATTGATAATGAAAGGCATACACTGGTGTAGGGAACATTATAGGCTCCTAGTCGTTGAACACTGTCTTCTGTTTACATTTTCACCCACTCTTATCAATCATCAGAAATGGACAGTGGTCCTCATAACAAGCGATCAAAAGTAATCCCTTGTTTTCTTCGTACATGGAATTACTGTCATCAGGGGTCCCAGTAAATCACTGAAAAAAAATATCAGCTTTTGCAAGTTTTTGGAGGAATAACATGATGGAACTGGTGTTTGCACAATCATTTCTGCATGTTTCATTTTCAGTTTATTGTCATATCGAAAAATAAGATTTCACAGCCAAACAAAAATCACAATTTAAAAAGACAAAGATTAAAATCCCCTGTGCAAACAATATGCTGAATCGTTCCAAAATTCTTCCACAAAAATCATAGTTTGTTTAATTTTAAATATCAGTGATTAAAAGCCATATGAATATGAAATTTAACGTGAGCTCTAAAACAGTTGAATCTTCAAGTTATTTACAGTTAAGACCTTATAAAAGAGAGAATCCCATCTTACCTAGGCTCGGAAAATGCTCGTATTTGATACTTCGCATATATGACATTGTGTGCATGTTGATAATTATAGGAAAGATAAAATTACAATTTCAAACTGTTGTAACTAATAGCTTTGGGCTATGATGATACAAGCACCTTTAAAAGTGCAATGGCGAAACCACAAAGACAAAGCGTGCAGTGCAATACATATCAAATGTGGAAGCCATGTAAATAATCAATGCAATCTTGAAAATTTGATTCAGATGAAGCCATATAAGAGTATTCCTACCGAGGGCTGGAATAATAACCATGTGCAAAATTTCACAAAATAGATCATTCAATGGACGTTGATGATAATGCATGATAAAAATCGAAATTTTCATTTTCTAGCCTATAAAACGGATCCCATGTTCCTGAACAGAGCAGCACGGATAAAGATCACTTTAGTTAAGCATTCCCACTCATATACTATAAAAACTCTGAACCGTTTCACACAAACAATTCTTCTTTTTAGCCTACCCCTCAAGTGCTAAAAGGGCCCTACGGCATGTGGACCAGGCAGCTGACAAATATTAGGTAACTGCACTTACTACCAATGCAGATGTATCATTTTTGAATATTCTGTAGGCATTGGCACGTTTGTAAGACCTTGCTTTTATACAAAGTGGAATGATCCATTTTTTTCCTAGGAATCTTGTGTGAAGAACAAAAAAGAATGTTTTCAATAGTTTCCGTAAAAGATTTACACGACTTGCATTTGTTAACTTCAGAGCTATTTGACGACCATCTGGCAGTGACAGCATTTACAGGTAAAGTACCACATCTAAATTAAATGAATAAAGAGCGATCATAGGCCGGTATTATCAGATCAAAAAATTGTTCAGCACATGGCACCTGTTTGACAAGCAAGAATTCTGAGGTTAATCGTCCCGCCCCGTTCCTATAGAGATCTGCTTGTTTACCCTCCCCCAGTATCTCTGCTTAATTAACGTGGCAGACTTGGTTGGGACTGATTCGGGGTTCTCCCAGAACTGGGGAAGGCCCAGTCCGACCCAGGCAGATTTCATTTCCCTCAGCCAACTAACTCTATCCCAACAACTTGGGTTACCTAATAAATCTCTGACTGCCTCACGGAAAGGTTACAATTCCTCTGTCTTCCAGAGGCAGATCCAGTACACGGAAGGCTTCAGGGCTGCATGGTCTTCAATATTATTCAACCGAAGATCCAATATAAGGGGGAGATCTAATTAAATTATCTTTTTTACCTTGTAAAATGTTCTGCTGTCTGCTAAAGTCCCACAATTCTGCTCCGTATAGGGTTGCTCCTCTAACTTGGGCTTTATAAATTTCTATGATGGGATTTAATGGGGGACTAACTACAAAGTTAGCCTTTCGGCCCAAAGCCCCCCTCCATGACATATAATATAGGCACTTTTACTAATGTGTGCATCCCATCTGCCTGAATCAATCAATCTAATCCCTAATGGTCTATCTCATTAATCCTTTCTAATATAGTGGAGTTCATCGTTATACTGGCTTTCACATTCCTTTTTCCCTGACAACAGATCATCAGCTTAGTTTTCCCAACATTGACCTCAAAGTCATAGTCTTAACAAACTATACAGAATTGGTCGACTAAGTTTTGTAATCCCATAGGTGATTTTGCTTGTTGATAGTATCATCCACATAAAGCAACCCTGGGATTTTCTGACCAGCCAACCCTGGTGAATTATTCTTACAGCTGTTTAGATACTTTTTTTTTTTTTTTAATTGTTATTAACATTTTGCTTTTATACAGTATCAACTCAATCTGTGACAGTAACTTATTTGCATCTAAACCAAATATATCATCAGCAGTAATATCCATGTACAAGCATCCATTCTTCATTTATGGGACACTTATTCAGGGCCAATTTTGGTTCTTGAACTTTTTCGGTTCATTTCCGGTTTAGGTACTCCACAGATTCTTTCCTCTGTCATGCACTATTTTGTCCCTTTCTTAACTGCAAAATAGCCTATCTCTAATTCAAACCAAACTATATATGTGATGGTGGTCTAGGGAGTGAGTTAGTGCTAGAAGAGGGTAAGCGGTACAGCGGAACTCCACCGTGGGGGGGGGGGGCCCGGTCCCCCCCATCTCCACCTCAACTCCTTTTACAAATAGTTCACTCCTGAGGCTAATAATTTGCTCTGTCTCCTTACCTCCCCGCTCGGTGCATGGCAATGCTGGATGTTCCTGTCTGCTCGTCGTCTGCCTCCCAACTACCCACGGTTCTAGGGTCTATCCCCTCTCACCCCCTCTGCTGCTAGGTCTTGCTGTTCTCCTCCTACGCCCCCAACCCTTAGCTCCTTATCCGTACCATCCCCCAGTACCACTATTGCTGTTCCCACGTCCCGCTCCCGTAGCTCCCACTTAATCAGTACCTCCTCCCACAATGGGGCAATGGGTTGCTGGCGTAGTCCCTGTGCCTCCTCACTTTTCAGAACCTGCAATTCAGCCCTGGTCCATCTCATCTCATCTCATCTCATCTCATCACATCCCGTCTCCAGTCCCCTAAAGAGGGGCATCTAGGCGATTTCCAACTCAATGAGATTCGTCTCATAAAAAGTACCAATGCCAGGTCGAGGAATTGGCAGCCAGCTTTCTTAGAGGCCAGCCCCGGATACAAACCCAACAGACAGATAGACGGGGTCAGGTGCAATTTTATATCTAAAGTTCCATCTAGATCGCCCATTACCACCTTCCAACATTGTTGAAGCTCAGGACAGCGCCACACCATGTGATCTAAGTCGGCGTCCGGTTCACCACATCTGGGGCACATCCTAGGGTCCCCCCGTATATAAGATTCAGCCGGAGGGGGATGAGCTACGTCCTGTGGATATAATTATATTGTATGTACCTAAGGCAGTATTTTGTGAAACCTTCCGCGGGTGTGCCAGTACCCTCCGCCATTCCGCATCCATCAAGTCTCTGCCCAGTGTCCTCTCCCACTCCCCCCTAAGTGATTGCAATGGATCTAGAATGTCCTCGACTTGGGTTCTGTACAATTTAGTAACGAGGTGTGCATCTCCCCCCGAAGTCAGCAGGAGATGCAAGACCCCATGCACATCAGGCTCCGCGTTAACTGTAAACCAATATGCCTTTATTTGATGAGTCAGGGTTTGTTATAATAGAAATTGCCCACCAGGGACTCCACTCTTGTCGTTCATGTCGGCAAAAGGCCTCATTACTCCGTTCCGAAAGAAGTCGCCCATGGACTCCACCCCTGCTCTCACCCAAGCTCCCAGCCCAGAGCCCACCAAAGGCCTACCTACAGTAGCTAGGATAGTGTTAGTGGCAGCGCCGGAGATTAAGCCATTCCCGTTCCCATACGCCGCAAACATTTCTTCCAACAAGATAAGGCTACTTTCGTCAGGACATTTCCCTCCTGAGGTGTCACCTGACATCCAATCATTTGTGCTATGATCCGATCCCTACTCTTCTCACCGTTAGCGGTACACCTATCCAATCGGCCCTCCCCTGCGTACCACCTGGAGATCCATTGCAATTGACATGGCAGGTAATAGAGTTCAAAATCTGTGACTCCCAATCCCCCTGCAAGAACTGGTCTGCAAAGGACAGAAAGCGCGGTTTGTCTGCGACCTCCATCCCAGATGAGGTCTCTGAGCAGTGTGTTTATTTCCTTGAACCAAGTCGAGGGTATTAGCACCGGGAGGTTGGTGAAATAATAAAGAAGGCGGGCAGCATAATCATTTTAGATTGGTTTATTCTGACCATTATGGATAATTTAAGTGACCGCCAGAACCCTACCGACGCTTAGAGCGGGCAGAGCGCCTTACCTATGTTACCTTTGCGGAGGCCCTTCAGGTCATGAAACACCTGTATGCCCAGGTATTTGAAAGGGTGCGGGGCCCACACCAAGCCGTCTGGACATGAAGAGGGCCTCCCCCCTCCCGCAACCAGAGGGAAATCGTAGGTCTTGCCCCTGTTCAGCCGAAACCCCGAATAACCTCCAAATTCGCCCAACCTATTCAACGTCCATGGCAGTCCAGACTCTCCATACAGCTGTTTAGATACTTAATGCAGTTATTTATATACAGAAGGATGAGGGTGAGGGCAAGATTGCAGCCTTGCTGCACTCCTCTTTCAATAATAACTGAGTCAGTCAATTCGCCGTCCCTGCCACATCTTATTTGGGCAAAAGTGCCTTCATGGAGTTGTATGATTTAATTAAATAAGCCACTAGGTACTTGTTCAATGTCTGCTACAGCTTATATTTGGAACCAGGTCGAAGGCTGCTCGGAGATCGATGAAGGCAACATATAGGTTTCCTCTACCGATAGCCACTGTCTTCCATCTGATTGCCATGAACATCATTACTTGGTCAATTGGACTGACTGCAGGCCTAAATCCTGCCTGTAAACTAGAAATGGCCCTGCTCTCTTCAATCCACTCCTCCAGATGGATCAGAATCTGTTTCGCCATGATTTGTTTGAGGTGGTCTAACAGGCTTATAGGCCGATATTTGGATGGAATACTAGGATTTCCCTTCTTATAGAGGGAGACTATTTCTGCTCCTTTCCATGTTTAGGGAACAGGTGTGCCTGCTGCCATTGCATTGCAGACCTTATTTAAATAGGGTGCCCAGATGTCAGATTTGACTTATAGAGGTCACCTGGTATTTTGTCACGGCTGTGGGATTTGCCCCACTTGAGGGAAACTATTGCTGCCTTGGTCTCAGCTAAGGAAAACTTAGTTGGAGGTACACTCTCTTCCCTACTAAAGCTGTTCTTGAAGTACTGGGTTTTTCAGAACCCAGTGGTGCCAGGGAACACGCCCTAAGACTTTGAGTCCTTCCTGTTTCAGACTACAGAAACACAGAGTCTTCTTGGTGAAGTCAAAGATCTTGTTTATTGGCTGCAGCCAGTAACAGGTATCCTAGAAGTATAACACGGTGTATATTCTCAGGAGACTGCTCCCATTGCAAAGCTAACCTTCTCTTTTATACAGAATATTATGCTTTAGGCAAACATTCCTTATTTTACAGTTGACCATTCACATATTTTCACTACAAAGAAATAGCAGGGTTATGATGACAAGCCCATATTTCAGTTTGTCCAGCCCTCAATCAATTACCCGGCAAGGCTCAGTACTTTCATCAGATATCGACGGACCCCCAATATAAACAGGCACCTCCTCCTTGTAAAGCAAGCCATAAAGAAAGAAACAGGGACAGGTGCGTGTAAGATTAGGCATGGTTTGTGTGTGATGAAAGGTTTTATGATGTGTTGTGCCTTGATACTAATCTCATTCGGCCACTGGGAAAGAAACTGGCCGAACAGGTTTGGCTTCAGGCAGTGGAGTCAGCTTGCCCAGGTCACAGAGGAGTCAGCAAAGATGTACGTGTCCTTCAGACTCGTTTTCAGCATTAGACATTGGCCTATGTGAGGGCAATCACAAAATGGCTGTCGTTTAAATGGAACACGAGGGTTCAGGACGGAAACTCTGATATTCGGGTGATTTCGTTACCCGAATATGAATACAATGCTCGGTCTGCTGATACCAAAATCGTTGTGATACGACGATGTTTAGAACACGGGTCCAGAATTTTCAGTACCACAGACCCTCCTTTTGCCCTTACATAGGCAATAACCTATACTCACGCTAATCTGAATCCAGGTCTATATTCATAAAGTCGTTGAGATGTTGCTGTAGCATCATCCTATTTCCTAGCTCGTCCCTTGATACAGGTTTCCTTACACACGATGTAGCACAGAGGCCACATATTGCAGGAGCACACTGTACACACAGACAGGACAGGAAAAGAATGGCTAAGATCATCCCAATGACTACCAGAGTCTTCCATCCCCAGGCGGATATCAGCTCCCAGAACCACCCCATCAATGACCAATCTCCTTTATCCACGTGAATAGACTCGGAGATCTTATGCAGTTTGGAAATGGCCTGGTAGACTGTCGGAGCGTTATCTGGGATGAAAACACAGCAACTTGATTGGATCACTTTACATACCCCACCTCGGTCTTCAAGTATGACGTCTAATGCGACCCTGTTTTGAAGAGTCATAAGGCGATCCGACTAGAGCTCAGCAGTCAAATTACTAAGGGCACCGGCGGTTTCAACTACCGTGGATTCAACCACCCTTGTCAATTGCCTTATGTTCCTGCTGTTAACCATAGGACCCCAAAATGTCAGAAAACCCTTTACGAAATCTCCAAATTCTTGTCCTGTAGTGTCTTCTTTACTTATGACACCTCTAACTATCCTTGTCTTATGGTAATCTGCTGCGGCCGTGTAGGTGGGAGGTAACAGGAACGAAACAAAACATGTGCCTGAGAAGTCAGGGGGCAACCATGTATAGGCTCTATTATGGCAGATGAAATAGGTACCCTTAGCTGCTAAGAACGAAGGAGAAGTCTGAGACGCAAAAACATATGTTTCAGTGCAGATACTTTTCCCTAACTGAGCTCTGGGATTCTTGCCATTACCTTGCAGACATAGGTGACCCTGATGGGGTACAATCCAAATCGGGGAGGATCTCTTTGCTCGCTGGTTCCCACTTAGAGTAACTCCATATCCTGTTATGTTCCATCCAATATATGCTAGTGTTTCATCTCTCGGGATAGTCTAATAGGAAATATCTTCCCTAATCATATCTACTATACCCTTAGCTAGAGCACTATTCTTAGGATTATCTTTCACAGAACGTAGGGGGTTGGCTTCATACGCGTATATGAACACTGTTCTATATGCCCATACAGAACCATTATGGCTGAAAGGCAGGACCAGATAAGGGATACCTTTATCAGTAGTATGAGGCATATGACCACACACCCAACAGTTAGTTGTGTTCACTACTAATTGGTGTTGGTGTAGAAGCTGAATGAATGAATTGTTGACAAATTCTAATCTTCTGGCAGACTCGTGTTCAGGCAGGGGGTGAAAAGAATGCGAGGAAACAGTAGAAGGAGGTATGGGCTGTGTAATGGGTGCAAATGTCACTTGAAAAGAGAGAAAACATATCCTATTAAAAACATCATTACACTAAGCAACATGAAAATACATAATATCAAAAATCGTTTCTTTGTCATTATTATACACATTCTGGCTTTAAAGTCCATCTGTCTGGCAGGTCTCTCATTCTTGAAAAACTCCATCCTCTCTAATTGCTGCTCGTGGTGGTAGGGTGTTCTATGCTAGGGAATGCTTCTGTCAGTCCAGGGCAACTCCCTTAGACCGACCAGAACTGTCGACCTAACGTCTTCAGCTGCACTCCAAAGACTTGGGCAACCACGACCCTACAGCTGAACCCGGATGGCGGTTCGAAAAGAAAAAAACAAAAATAAGAACGTTTCTCAGATGAGAGAGCTGCACCTTTAAAAAAAAAAATAGCAAAGGAACGGGAAAAAAATTATTTGTCCTTAGTTCTTGGTCTCAAATTATAACGGCTTTTTCCAGGTACTGTCTGGTTCTGGAACAAGAGTTCAGGCTCTGTAGTGTTCAATCGAATTGACGGTAGCACAGCTTCTTGCAAATTATTGTCACTTTCTCGTTCAGAAATTGTTCCTTTTACACGTGCATCGCTAAATGGCAAAACACGATGCACAGTCTCAGAGTCAGAGTCAGCGATCCCCTCCTGGACCCACCGGTCGTACGGTAGAGGAAAAGGGACCCTCTTGCAGTGTACGCCGTGGATCCAGTTCTTTTTCCCTTCCACTCGAACAGCTGATCTTGTTGAGAGAAGGACGAGGTGGGGGCCGGTCCAACGGGGCTGGTCATTCTTTGTCCGCTGGAAGTTCTTGACCAGCACCCATGAACCAGGATCGATAAGATGTCCTGGAGCTTCAGAGACCTGAGGCAGAGTATCGTGAACCTGTTGGTGTAGAACACGCAATTTAGCCGTCAATTCATACAAATAATCAAGCAGTACAGGGTGTTCGATCTCACTGAATTTTGTTGGTCTTGGCACTCCCCATATGTTGGCCGGGCGGCCGAGCACAATTTCATAGGGACTAAGTCCCACTTGCGAATGCACAGTCATTCTTGTTGATAGGAGTGCTAGAGGCAGAGCGTCAGGCCATTTAAGACCAGAGCTCGCTTGTATCTTTGCCAACTTCAGTTTTAGCGTGCCATTATAGCACTCTACTAGTCCAGCTGATTGGGGGTGATTGGCAGCGTGGAATTTTTGCTGGATACCTAGCCCCTCACATACTTTTTTCATCACTCGACCCACAAATTCACTCCCATTATCACTCCAGACCATTCTCGGCATTCCAAACCTAGGGAAGAATTCTTTGGCAAGGGCTTTAGCTGTGGATAAGGCAGTGTTGTCTTTTAAGGGATATGCTTCTACCCATCTTGAAAAAGCACAAACAACAACGAGTACGTATTTCAGATTGTTGCACCTTTCCATGTGGATGAAATCTAGCTGCAAAACCTTGAACGGATACGTTGGAGGCGCAAAATGACCAGCTGGAGTTGGGGGTTCCCCTACCAGGATTGTATTTCAGACACACCATGCAATTCTTGACCACATTCTCTGCACATTTAGGAATTCCAGCATTTTGCCATACTGGAGCCAACAACTTACAAATCCCTTTCACACTGATATGGGCCATTCCATGAGCCATTGTCACCACTGCAAGCACATACGCATCGGGTAACAACCATCGCTGATGTTCTGACAAGTCAACCCAACAACCATTTTCATCCAATTTACCCGTACTTTCTTTCCACACACTCAACTCTTTCTCTGAAGCTTCAGCTTGAAGAGACTTCACACCCTCTATCGTATCTTCACATATTCCAACGTCACCAACCCATCTTGCGGGGCCTGCAACATACATTCGATTCATCACATCTTTTGCTGTTTCTTTTGCGATTTCGTCAGCAAATGCATTGCCACGACCGACATCATCAGTAACCTTCTTGTGTGCACTGCATTTCACAATCGCAACCTGTAATGGCAAGGTCAGTGACTCAAGAAGCTCATTCACCAACTGACCATGCTGAATTTTAGCTCCATGCGAAGTCAGGAACCCACGTTCTTTCCACAATCGTCCAAAACTATGGGCCACACCAAACGCATACTGGCTGTCGGTATATATGGTCACTTTCATTCCTTTCGATAACACACACGCTCTCGTAAGTGCAATCAGCTCTGCTGCTTGAGCTGAATTATGTGGTATACGTGCAGCTTCAACAATCGTATGCAAAGTTGTGACAGCATACGCTGCAGTCGTATCACCATTCGGAAGCTTGAAGCATGAACCATCCACCCATAAGGTACCATCACACTTTACAAGAGGAGTATCTTTAAGATCTACTCTCCCTTTCATTTCTTCTTCTGTCCTAAGAAAACAATCATGTTGTTCAACATCATCTGTCTCTACTGAAATCGGCAATAACGTGGCTGGATTCAACGTATTGCACCTCTTTATGTGCACATGACTCGCTAACAGTGTCAACTCGTAACCTGACAATCGAGCACTAGTTAAATGCTGTGTCTTGGTCCTGTTTAACAACGTGTCCACTGCATGTGGAACCATCACAATCAACATATTATTCATCACTAACCCAGCAGACTGTTGAATAGAAACAGCTGCGGCCGCTGTGGCTCTCAAGCAACTCGGCAATGCTTTAGCTACCAGATCCAAAGTTGACGAAAAATATGCGCATGGGCGCTGCTTTTCTCCAAAAGACTGTCAGCACTGACAATGCACAACCCTCTTTCTCATGGACATACAGTGTAAAGGGCTTACTGTAGCCGGGGGTACCCAACACAGGAGCCGAACACAATGCATTACGCAATTCGGAAAAACTTTTCTGACAATCTTCAGACCACGGAACGGGGTTCGGTGTATCTTTATAGGTCAATGCTACCAAAGGTTTGGCCAGCAAAGAAAAATTCGGTATCCATTGTCTGCAGTATGATGTAATGCCCAAGAAAGCACGTACTTCTCTCTGTGTCCTTGGCACACTCAATTTTGCAATTGCCTGAATTCTTTCTGAGGTCAGTTTTCTTCCCTCCTTCGATAAGAGATGACCTAAGTAGGTCACTTCTTGTCGACAATATTGCAGTTTTGAAAGGGATACTTTGAAATGTAAATCAGATAAATGACGCAACAACGACAAGGTGGCTTCTTTACAAATCTCTCCAGTATCTGTAGCGACTAGCAAATCATCGACGTACTGAATAAGGGTAGCGCCGTCAGGTAAAACAATTGCATTAAGCTGTGTTTTTAAAGCCTGACTATATATTGATGGACTTTCACAGTAGCCTTGTGGAGCGCGTTTGAAGCGGAAACTTCGGCCTCCTAAACTGAAGCCAAAAATATCCCTGCTCTCCTCTGCAATCGGGATGCTGAAGAAAGCATTCTTTAAGTCAATCACCGAGAACCAGGTGGCGGAAGCTGGAATCATAGTCAATAGGGCAGTGATATTAGGAACGACTGGAAACTGTGGCACAACTATTTTATTTACCTCTCTAAGATCAATCACGAGCCTGTAGACAGGTGGCTTAGAGGGGTCAGTACGTTTCAAAACAGGCAGAACAGGACTATTACAAACGTTGCCTCTTGTCTCTTCAATTACATCTTTTTCAATTAAATCATAAATGATCGCTAGCAACGCCTTTTCACCTTCACTAGAGATCTTGTATTGTTGAATGCGTGGTAATTTAACATTGGCTTTCAATGTCACAACATAAGGCGGTATTTCCAACAGACCCACGTCATTAGGACCAGTAGCCCAAATGGTATCAGGAAGAAACGACAATTCGGTCGGAAGTTTATCCTTCGACAAATACATTGGAGAGACCATTTTCCTACCCAGTGTAAGTTGTACTCCCGAAGGAGAACAATATAATGTCGCATACAATCTTTTCAACAAATCCAATCCTAACAAGTTTTCACCACAACCTGTCGTCAGAATAAGGGGTGCTTCCAATTCACAAGGTCCAACAGAAAGGGACATAGGACTAGAAATCGGGTTCCTAACCGGGGCGCCAGAAAAACCTACTGAAACATTCATCTCGCCAGACAAAGGTGCGCCAGGGAGTTTTGAGTGCATAATAGAACTCTTTGTAGCACCAGTATCCAACAGAAAAGGCTACGACACACCTGAGGTAATCACCTTAACATAAGGTCCATTCTGATCTACTGGAACTAAAAAAACTCCCTCTCTTCGTCTATGGCTGTCCTAGCAATTATTACCTTCCAGATTCTCATCTTCTGCATAGTAGTCGTCAGCATAGTACTGAGCCGTCCTACCAGACGCGTTATGTTGCTGGTCAAAACTATTCATTGAGTTTTGAGACGGAAAGGAACGCGTGTTCTGGGGAAAACTTCCACGTCCTCTACCTCTAGGAGCTTGTTGAACACCTCGACCTCTTGCGCCAGAAGCACCATTCGTACGCTGTAACAAAATAGGACAACTATACTTGAAATGACCCTCTTCTTTACAATATGAACACTGATTGGGACCTACAGGAACTCGTGGTTGAGAAAACTCGAACCTTTGCGAGTTTCTCTGGAACTGTTGAGGTTGCTGATAGTTACTCTGACCACCACGTGGCGGATACGCCTGTTGTAAAAGAACCTTCGTGTTTAATTCTTTAGTTTTCTTGTCTGCTCTATCCTTCTCATCTTTATCCCTATTTTCGTAGTACTGTGCAGCAGCCAATATTTGTGCTGAAGAGGAAACGGCCCAAGAACTCTCTGAATCCTTCAATTTCTTACACAGCTCGGCAAGCAAATTGTGCACAAACTTGTCGACGAACAACCGTTGACCACCTTCTGTACTCATATCTTGACCACTGTGGTCGATAAACGTTTCCTCAAACCTGGTGAAGAAATGAGACACTGTTTCATCTTTCTTCTGCTTACACGCAGACAATTTATCCCAATTCACACGCATCGCAGGCATTAAAGTCTTCATGTAAGTAATGATCCTAGCAGGCAGTTCTGCTACCAAAGGCTCAGGCTTGGCACCACCAACTTGTCTATCATTTGCAGCACTAATATTAGCCCATGAGTCACCTAACTCTTGCGCATGATCTGTATGGCGAATCAATCCCCACAAAGGCTGTGGAACAACATTCCCAAATAACATGTCTATGTCGGCTAAATTCATAATGCATGAGTCTGCAGTCTGTGATAATTCCTTATAATACCCTGCAGGGTTTTTACGGGGATCAGGCAAAGTCTGCTTAAGGGCTAAAACTTCAGCTCGCTTCCACGGAACATGTACCCAAACACGCTGAAAATGAGCTGGGACAGCATCAATTTGATTAGCAACATCAGCCGCAACGGCGTCCTTCCATACCGGAGGGACTTCTCTCATTGGGTAATGTCGCACCTTTTTTTTAACAGAGGAGTCATGTTGGAACAATGACTGAGAAGGATCCTTATTCCTAAAGGACAACAACGTCGCAACTGCTTTCTCAACATCGGGACCCACAATCGTGCCTTTTTCAAACTCAAACCGTACACGGCACAAATCAGGCGGATTTGTTTCCAAATCATTATCCTTCAATTCCTCACAAAGGAATGCACACATTTTCTCAAAAACGTATCTTTGTTTCGGTGCTTCCCATTGACGGAAGACATCCATAACAGACTCTACATCGTATCTTAAAGGGTAAACAACCCATTTACGCGCCATACGGTCAAACATTTCTCTCTTGAGAATTAGGCAGTTGACTACGCGACTGTTTACGCTCCGAATCTGGGGTCACACCAGACGACCCAAAGAGAGGAAATATAAGGCTGGCAACAGTATCTGTCATTCTCTGTCGGACAGAAGGAGAAGTTGATGAAAGAACAGGAGGAAAAACAGAGGGAGGCAAGGCAGACGCAGAAGCAGACGCAGAGGCAGTATCAGGAAAAACACCAGAAGAGGCAGTCGATGTAGTACATAAAGTCGCAGGAGGTACAGATGGAGCAGGTAGCGAAGTCGGCGGCCCTTGAAGGGGCTGCGCCATAGTAGTAGGAGCCAACTGAAGAGGAGCTGGCGGCTGTGGAAGAACCTGAGGCACAATAACCGGAGGTTGCACAGCTAAAGGTTGCGGAGGTGCTGTAGCATTCTGCGCATAAGGGGGTGGCGAACTCAACAAGTGTGACATTAAAGGATCTTTCTCAAGTTCTTTTGCTGCATCTTGCTGAAGAAGCGGAAAAACTGGATAACATTTATCCGTCACCAATTTACGTTGCCTGTGCAACTGCTCATTCATCTGTTCTTCTTCATCATCTTTAAACTGCATGGCAGCTTGCATTATCGAGATACCCTCTTCCCTCTTATTTCTCTTTGCTAATTTAATTTCCTTCTGTTTGGCTTCCTTACGCCATAGGCGGAAAGAGTCAAACATCGCCGGCCGGGCTTTCTTCTTGAAAAGTTTAACCTCCATATTATTCAGAATCTCTGTGTCAAAACTACCATATTGGGGCCATTTTAAAACACCATCTTTCCTGGTGTATCGGATCCATACTTCATTATATGTGAGGGGGCCTATGCCATGTTTCACATATAGTTCATAGGTTGGAGTTCCAATCGGAGGAACCGGACACGAGTCCTCCAATCGGGAATCCCTATTACAACCAAGACAAAACAAATTTCCATGTCTGCTAAGACCAGGCATCTTCGCTCTCTAGTCTAGCGTCAAACTTCAAAGGATTATCGAATACGATAGACTCGTGAATACACAAATCCCTCGGCTTTGGTACTTGCAAGTTCCAAATCAAAGATCCCAAGGGGATACCAAACTAAGAACCAAACTAAGGACTGGGAGACGCTCCACTTATACTTATCGTTTAGCTCTACCAAATCATCAAGGGTCCAAAACAGGGCGATAGTCATGGCAGCAGTCCTTCGTAGCCGTCGGGAAGCGGGGGAACCTCGCAGCAAAGACTTTCGGACCACGTCGACATACAGGGGTCGATGAAGTGGCGGCCTCCCTCCAGAATTTTCACACGAAGCTCCTCACGAACCTCTGGCTTGGACTGGTACCGCTGAAATCACCCCACGTTGGGCGCCAACTGAAGTACTGGGTTTTTCAGAACCCAGTGGTGCCAGGGAACACACCCTAAGACTTCGAGTCCTTCCTGTTTCAGACTACAGAAACACAGAGTCTTCTTGGTGAAGTCAAAGATCTTGTTTATTGGCTGCAGCCAGTAACAGGTATCCTAGAAGTACAACACGGTGTATATTCTCAGGAGACTGCTCCCATTGCAAAGCTAACCTTCTCTTTTATACAGAATATTATGCTTTAGGCAAACATTCCTTATTTTACAGTTGACCATTCACATATTTTCACTACAAAGAAATAGCAGGGTTATGATGACAAGCCCATATTTCAGTTTGTCCAGCCCTCAATCAATTACCCGGCAAGGCTCAGTACTTTCATCAGATATCGACGGACCCCCAATATAAACAGGCACCTCCTCCTTGTAAAGCAAGTCATGAAGAAAGAAACAGGGACAGCTGCGTGTAAGATTAGGCATGGTTTGTGTGTGATGAAAGGTTTTATGATGTGTTGTGCCTTGATACTAATCTCATTCGGCCACTGGGAAAGAAACTGGCCGAACAGGTTTGGCTTCAGGCAGTGGAGTCAGCTTGCCCAGGTCACAGAGGAGTCAGCAAAGATGTACGTGTCCTTCAGACTCGTTTTCAGCATTAGACATTGGCCTATGTGAGGGCAATCACAAAATGGCTGTCGTTTAAATGAAACACGAGGGTTCAGGACGGAAACTCTGATATTCGGGTGATTTCGTTACCCGAATATGAATACAATGCTTGTGCATACTATTCTAATCATTCTCGGTCTGCTGATACCAAAATCGTTGTGATACGACGATGTTTATAACACGGGTCCAGAATTTTCAGTACCACATTCTCCTTGGGGTCTAGCTCGTCTCTCCCTGAGTAGAGTGAACTAAAATGTTTGACCCATACATCGGGAAAAATTGATGCTCCAGGCGGAGGCTGGGATTCACCACTTTCATTCGAAACCAGTTTCCAAAACTTATAGGCGCCTTTGTTTCTTGCAGCCTCTAACGCTTCTCTTCCCAACTTCTCCATTCCACAGATAACACCAACCTATGGTTCTCCCTGGATTGTTCAATTGGATCTCTTATTCCCCTTCTGAGATCCCTCATTAACCTATTCTTAGCTTCTCTACATGATCTATTGTACCACCTTTCACTATGCTTAGTTTTCATTTTACCAGTGGCCACTTTAACGAATAATTATTTCAGGCAGTTAAATAATATTGAGTGTTCAGCCGGTATCCTTCTGTCATCCTGCCCGAGTTGAATCATAAGTTCCATTTGGTCTTCCAGCAGTCTGTATATAGTAGCATTGGTGCATGGAGAGGAATTAATAGTTTCCCCATTTAACATTCTGTTTGTTGTTTTGTCATGGTGAGATGCTGGTTGAAATCCCTAGAGACAGGGTCCCCAATTACAGGTAGCAAACCCCTGGTGGAAAATATCAGTGGGTCATGATCACTTTCCTTGTTCTCCTTTAACACCATGTCCACCATGTGTCCCCACAGACAGATATCTAGTAAGAAATAGTCAATGTGGCTCCTGTATGCTCCTCGTCTAAATGTAGGAGAGGGATTTGCATCTGAGTGAGAGCGCCCATTACATGCACGGAGACCATGGGCAAGCGTAATGTTAACAATTTGATGTGCCGTTCTACTCAATCTATAACCTTTGCACTTGGATAATTGCGGAATGCCCCATAAAATATCCTCATCTTGATAGAGCTCCTGTGCCAATGGGTAAGGCTCGAAGGTAGCATTGAAATCCCCAGCAATCAGGATATAATGGGTACTATGCCTACTAGTTAAATATTATCCAGAGAAATTAAAACATCAGATTCATAACTTTTACCCACACTCCTGCTATAGATGTTTATCAGTAATATTGATTGTTCTCTTAGGGTGGACAGAAGTAAGCCCTGGAGATCAGCACAACCCACGTTCAGTTCTCTCACTTTACACTTGAGGGAGCAGCTGCTCCAAATCAGTAAACCCCTAGGGTCTTCAGGTGGACACCCTACTTGCTGGGACCCAGTAACTCTTGAATCCAGGTCTATACATGGGCTCCCTGGCCCACGTTTCCTGAAATAGGCAGATCATATGTTCGTATATGAAAATAAACCATTCAGGGATGCGCATTTTGGCTCCCAGCCCAGCTATGCTCCAGCTAATGACATAGGCTGGCATCCCAGTCAATGCTTGTGACAGGATCTGTGTTAAACCCACAGGAATAGGGTTTTCCAATAAATCTGCCTCTGGGATACCATCTCTGAGTTTCCGTGCATCTCTGGACCTGGGCGCCTCAAGCGCATCAGGAGCTACCCTCAAATCCCCATTCACTGGGGATCCCTGCTTAACCCCAACTTTGAGTCAGTCCACTTCTGACTGTGTGCATGGGATTTGCCTGCGCCCGGTCTGTTGGCAGAAGGGATCTCCCTGTTGGGCACTGGAGCTGGGAGAGCCTCTGGGGCCGGTTTCCACCTTCCTGGTAAACAAATAACCTGTTTGGGGATAGAAAGCTGCAAGTCTGCACATGGAAATCCCTCTGGACAAGGGGCCAACTTTACAACAATTTAAAAAGATCTGATGAACTATATCAGGTGACAAAGTTTCCAACAATGCAATCTCTATCACATAGCTTCCTCGACAAGCCCACCCAACCTACTCATCTCACCATTAGTATTGAGGATACCATTGAAAATGAGAAGTTGGTATTAACATGTAAAAATTGGATGACCTTATTTTTTAGTTCAGTATAGGTCTCTGTATAGCTGGACTGTAACCTAGGTGCATTAGTAATAACTGCCACATATGGGCTGGCATCTGGGGAAGATGTAGGGCCCCATGCTGGACCCCATGAGAACTATCACTGGTTCTAGCCAACTTTAGGGTATTTGTTGCTTGACGTTTATAGATCACCCCTTCTGATCTGGTCATTGAATTAATTCCATAACTCCCATATTGATGGTAGCTGTATTTCTAATGTGACAGTCCTCCAAAACTTGACCAAGGCACCCAGTCAAGTCCTTTCTGATGGCCAATCTAGATGAAGCATTTTCGCAGGCGTGATTTCAACATGTTCCGGGATGCACTGGGGTTTCCTTACAGCGTAGTGGGTCCCGTCTTCTGCCCCCAGCGATGGAGAATTGCTCTGGGGTTGGGATTGAAGGGAGATGACTTTGCACAATAAATCCCTAGATGAACATAATTGAGCAATCTCCCCCAGTTTCTCTTCAATGGCTGTTAGGTGGTTCCCTATGGGTCGCAATCTTTTGGTTAACTCCTCCATTATACGCTCTGTTACTAAGGTGGCTAAATCGGCAACCTCCTGAAGTCTTTCAGTTGTACTTTCAGTTCTAGAGCTGCTGGGACCCTCAGTGTGTGCATGCTTGTTATTTAGGAAATTATCACCTTGATATCTTTTCCCTTTTACTGCAGGAATCTCTACATCTGGTACATCAGCCAAAATGCCCAGTGACACCAATGGAGTTTCTGCCCCAGATAAGCCATTCAGGCTGGTGTGTAATATTTCCTGACAATCTTCTTGCATGGCTCTCTGTAGATTGGTTTTTGGTGCTGACTGAGGTGTGTGCAAGAGCTGGGGTGGGGGAGGAGGTGGCAGAGACATGATGACCGAGGAAGCTGTGATAGATAGACGTCACTCAACCGATTCAACCTCCTTTTCTATGGCTCCAGCAGCCCTGTGCAAAAAGGCATCAAGTGTATTGTTAGTTTTAGAGCTGTCTTGGGAGGTTGCTACCTTCCTTTTGGCCATCTTAATACGGGGTCCAAATAGCAACAGTTGGAAATATACTCTGCACACATACGTCCCTCGATTACAGCCCTATCCATGGCTGCCGCTGTGCTGTGCAATCGCGCAAGCAAATTCCAGAGGGGCAGGTGCCAATTCCCAGTTGCCCAGTTACTCCTCACTGCACTGGTTAGTGGATCAGCATCCCAGTATAGTTGTGCTGTATATGCAGATGGGTCTCGGAACAGGTGGGAATCAGGGGTCTCAGGGGACTCAGGGCAGGAGGGATGAAGAGGGCCCGTGGCCAACAGGAGCCAGAAAGGAAAAGTGCAAGAAAAAAAGGAGGAGTCCGCCCCTTCCAAACCCTGGGTGCAGAGTCACGCAGCCAGTATTGCTCTTGTGTCCACAGACGCATGGTCCGGTGTGGCTCAGCCCATGCAGTGTGCCCTCAGTGAGGGAACAGGTGGCTCCAGGCGCAGTTCTCCAAGTCTGTCCAAATGCAATGCAATAGGGCACCTTTGCGGTATGCACCCCACCCCCACTGTGCACTGATTACTGCACACCTGTCCTCGTCACTCTTCAAGCCCAGGCGCATCGGATGCTCCAGTATCCTCAACCAGCCAGATGCTCAGCAGCTCCCTCTGACTCCTCCTGACTCAGCCTGCCTCAGCCTGTGCTCCCTTTTGCCACCCCCACGTTGTTCCTGGTCCTCTGGTCCTCTGCAGGCAGGCAGGCAGGCAGGGGCTCATGTAGCCAGCGATGGTCAGAGGCAGAGCGCTTCGCCACCAACGACCAGCGAGGGGCTGACCAGCGAATCACTCGCTCCATAGCCGCACCGCCGCCATCTGCAGCAGCTGCTCGTATCGGGCCGGAACTCCTCTGTCCCTGCGGTCTCGGCTGTAGTCCTGCGGCTCCTAGTGCTGTAATCCGGGGCTCCCAGTGCTGTAATCCGGGGCTCCCAGACGTCCTTCGGTGGTACTCCAAAATTCCCTATCCTGGGTGGGACAGACTCCACAATCACACACAGCGGGGGCGCTCCGCTCCGCTCTGACCCTTCTGCATGTTTTTATCTAGTGATTCACACAGAGATGCCAGCTAGCACTACTGGGACCATAAGAATTAACACTCCACTCTTAAATGGGACCATTGTGTCAGAGAGTTGAGCACATCATTCAGGATGCAATAGGCACATACAAGTGGACGGGGACTACACAACTCAGGAACAAAGTGACACAAAGGAGTAGCAAATACACTGGCTCTTAGTCAGGAGGAACTCTTACACTGAATGCACAATAATGTGTGGGCTGGAAATTACCTCCCTTCGTTCTGAATTTTGGGATGGGCATTAGAATGACTTACCATTTTTGCGGAGTCAGATATGGGAATTGTGTTTCTGTACCAATTCACGCAGGTTGTGCTCCATATTTTATCCATGAAATGCAAAGGCATCCAGATGAAAAGCACAGTTTCTAGGGATGTTTCACACATGGGCCACGTGGGCAATTTCCCAGGATCCCCCACCTTCTAGGGCCCCGTGGGAAGGTGAATGTCCTCTCTTTTTGATCTCTATCTATCTTACTTTTCCCCTTTCCCTCTTGATCTACCTCTCCCACTGGCTAATACCTTGCCTTGTGGCATTTTAAGGATTTGTGGGGTCCTGAGCAAGACCTATTTCAACTGTCGTTGTGCGACCTATAATTTGGCATGTAATTTACTATTGTTTGGCATCATTGGTGCTTCAATTAGCAGGAAATGGGTAATAAAATAACAATTTGTGACTCCCAAATATGTTGTGCCTGAGGCACCCAAAATCCTTAAAATGATACTGCTTGGGTCTACTGAACTTGTAATCACCAGGGTGCCATTATTGGCACAAGCTGATTTACTGGCTCACATCTAATGGGAGCCAGTGACTATCATACTCTTGCACAGCAGAGAAACTAGTGACCCTCATATATTTTGCGGTGAAGGGTCACTAAACACATCCTTGTAGGTTATAAAGAATGTGATAAGACCCAACTCCTCTGTGAGCCCCATTTGTCTGGATACTTATCAACTTTCTGCTGCAAACTTTGACCTCAACACATTTTGGCCGCAAAAGCACCAAGAGATCAATAAACTACATTACACTGTAACCTGAGTACAATCATACTGATTGTACCAACACAGGCTTTACAGATGGTTGCAAAACCTAACCTATGCAACACATAAACCAACACATTAATTTATGGGCTCCCTCCACAGGGCAACCCACATTGAAGCAGACATGGTCTACATACCACAGACTAGTTGGCATTTACTAGCACCCAGTGACATAACTCAGACTACTTGATCACACTCATGCAGGTTAGGCAGACATTCACAAGACCCCAAAATCCACTCGAGCCCCTTGTTTGGGGAAATCTACCATCTGCAACTGAGGCTTTCAACAGCGTTAGGAGGCCAAGAAATTGGAGAATAATGGACTGTGCAAAAAATTTGCACAATCCTTTCACCATGAAACAAGGCATTTTCTAAATCTTAGAAGTCTGCCACAACAGGGAATACTAACAAAGCAACGTTATCATTATTGGTTTCCATGAATATTGTGTCATAAATATTGTTTGCAAAAATATCTCTTCATTAAGGAAGGTAACAGAAAACTATACCCAATGGGACACATTTTTTTTTAACTAATAGTTAGGATGTAATATCAATGTCATATGATTTTGCTGAAAATAATATTATAACATACAACCCATAACAAGAACCTAGTGCACTTATACCGATTCAATCATTAGTTTCAAAACTTTTTATTATTTTCAGTTAGGCCAATTTCTGCTGAGCTCAGCTAGCTCTCCAGTCAATGGTGCCCTTGTACTTGTCTTAGCCAGCTGGATGGCACAAGGATTTAGTGTACCACATTAATCTTGCATTAATAAAGATCAATAAATTATTATTTTGCCGTCCACCAAACCCAATTATTTAACACTAGATATCGGTATACAAGACTATTTGTCTCATTTGGCCTGATGTATCAAGCTCCCGGTTTGCATTTCTTAAAAAGCGATTTTTAAGAAATGTATGAAAATTGCGATTCGTTAATAGCAATTTCTTAAAAATCGCAATCGCTATTTCCGAATCGCAATTAGGAAATGGTTTTACATTTCCGAATTATGTAATGCAAATCTCAGATTGCTGGGGCCTAAGGCCCCTTTGATGCACTCCAAAAAAATATTTGTGGATATGTAAAGCGCACAAATGCCCTAGGGGCATGTGTGATACATGTCATTTTTAAAGATGCAATTTTAATACATTTTTTAAAATTGCACATGCTTACCACCAAACTTCAGTTTGTGGTAAATGAATGATACATGTGCACTGGTAATCATAAATAGGTTTTCCCTATTTGCGATCCCCTAAATGGAGTCACATTTTCAGGGAATCAGGCCCGTATTTATACTTTTTGACGCTAAACTGCGCTGACGCAGTTTAGCGTCAAAAATTTTTGCGCCGGCTAACGCCATTCTGAAGCGCCATGCGGGCGCCGTATTTATTGAATGGCGTTAGCCGGCGCAAGCAGACCGGCGCTGCCTGGTGTGCGTGGAAAAAAACCACGTACACCAGGCAGCGCCGGCGTAGGGAAAAATGGCGTTAGGGCGTCTTAAAAATGGTGCAAGTCAGGTTGACGCTAAAAAATCGCCTCCACCCGATTTGTGCCATTTTTAATGACGCCCAGACGCCATTTACATGACTCCTGTCTTAGTAAAGACAGGAGTCATGCCCCCTTGCCCAATGGCCATGCCCAGGGGACTTCTGTCCCCTGGGCATGGTCATTGGGCATTGTGGCATGTAGGGGGGCACAAATCAGGCCCCCCTATGCCACAAAAAAAATATAAAAATATTTATACTTACCTGAACTTACCTGAATGTCCCTGGGGTGGGTCCCTCCATCCTTGGGTGTCCTCCTGGGGTGGGCAAGGGTGGCAGGGGGGGTCCCTGGGGGCATGGGAGGGCAGCTGTGGGCTCATTTTGAGCCCACAGGTCCCTTAACGCCTGCCCTGACCCAGGCGTTAAAAAGCGGCGCAAATGCGGGTTTTTTTGACCCGCCCACTCCCGGGCGTGATTTTTGCCCGGGAGTATAAATACGACGCATTTGCGTCGCAGTCATTTTTTTGGACGGGAACGCCTACATTGCATCTCATTAACGCAAGGAAGGCGTTCACGCAAAAAAATGACGCTCTTTCCTCATACTTTGGCGCTAGACGCGTCTAACGCCAAAGTATAAATATGGCGTTGGTTTAGCGTCGAATTTGCGTCGAAAAAAACGACGCTAATTCGGCGCAAACGGAGTATAAATATGCCCCTCAATGTTTTAGCGATTCCTTGAAATTTCACTGCAAATGCCTTTCATACATTCTGAAAGGCATTTTTACATTCGCAAACGGTGGAATTTTGCAATTTGCACCGTTTGCGAATTAAAAAAGCTTTGATACATCTGGCCCATTGTCTTACTTTTGATTTCATGTTACATAACAAAAGCGCAGGCAAATATCGTAATTTTTCTGCCATTTCAGAGGCATTTTGTAAGGAGCTTCTAAGAAGAATATGCTTAAATGCTCGTATGGGGAAGCGCAATAAAAAAAATCTGCCACTTTTATAGTAAAAAAATTTATTGGGCTTATTAACTGCAGGTGTGCGATGTGCAGCGCTATATTAAAAATGTTATAAGTATTATTTTCTTAAACAAGTACATAATATACCATAATCATTGATATCTATTTATTCACATAAAAATATAGGGCCAGATGTACCAAAACATTTTGCATTCGCAAATGGTGCGAATTGCAAGATTCCACTGCTTTTGAATGCAAAATAGCCTTTCATGATGTATGAAAGGCATCAAAGTCCAATTTTAGGGAAACACAATTTACGATTTCCTAAATAGGAAATCACAAATAGGGAATTCCTATTTGCGATTTCCTATGCAAACGTATCAAGCATTTCCGAGGAAATGCAATTACAACCAACTTCAAGTTGGTGGTAACCATGCACACTTCTAGAAAATGCATTAAAAATGCATTTTTCTAAAGTGCCATGCAGTGCACACATGCTCTCAGGGCATCTGTGCGCTTTACATGTGCACAATTTTTTGGGGGGATGCATCAAAGGGGGCCTTAGGCTCTTGGCGCCCTTGTTTTTGCATGACTTAATTTGCATATTCCCAATTTGCAAATTAGGAAATGCGAAACCATTCACATCTATGGGACTTCAGCCCATAGGAATAAATTGAGTCTTATTCCTTAATAGCGATTCTCTAATAGCAATTGCAAATTTTTAGAAATTGCTATTAGGGAATCGCTATTTTGTTACATTCAGTGCTCAATTTGTGCTTGTTGTTTATGTTGCGGAGCACCGGTACCTATTTTTAAGGGCCGGAGCTTATTTTTAAGGGCCGGAGCTTAGTTTTCTGCATCAGGCATTTACTGCGAGCAAAAGACACATATGGGAAAGGCGGAGGAAGAGAAAATTCGAAAAATCGCTCACAGGGAAAGAGCAGAAGGCTGCAAGAGTGAGCCGAAGAGGCAGGGAGTGGCTTTGAATATGTGAAAGAGGCCCGAGAAGGCTTTTCTGTGTTTGCATATTTAATTGCAGCAGCTTCGTGTTTCACAGGAGAGCTTTGGACACTGGTGCGTTTTATTTGCAAATTAAGCACTGGTTACATTCATTCCATTTTGCATTAACTAAATTACGATTTCCTAAAATTGGCTATTTAGGTAAAGCAAAATGGAACTTTGGTACATCTGGTCCATAGCCTGGGTTTTGAGAACTGAAACTAAGGAAGAGCTTCAGAGGCAGTTATGTTCCTGTTGTTCGCTCTGCCTCACAGAATACTGAATATTTCAGGAAGCCCAAAGGCCCATGACATGCAGATGTGTACAGAGGGCAGGAACTCAGTCCTTGCACGCACAGACTTCGTGACAAACACGAACCCTTATCTGTAAGAACCCGACAATTGCTTCCGGCAATGGGGAAAGGGACAGGTCTGATGGCTGAAGGAAAATAAAAGAAATTCTTGGAAGGTGTTCAACATGCCTGACTTGGCTTTGAAAAAACTGAGACGAGTGGGGAGTGGGAGGCAGACTTTTTGACAAGTTTGATTTCGTGAACACAGAAGCCTCGTGGCACGCAAAGCGATCGGGTTAAGGGGGTGGCCGGCGTGTTGTTGTTGGTGCACGCATGGATTAATTATATAACCTCCAGTCTGTCATGAGGGGAGTTATGGATGTCAGTTTTGTAGCTGCGGGCCTTGTCTGTCACCTAGCCCTCTGCTGCCGCCAACCTACTCACACGGACACACGCCGGCTTCGTGCATTTTTGTGCCACATTCTTTTACCGTCCATACTTTCTTGCGCGCACACATGGATTTTGAAGGAATCCAATAAAAATGTGAATGAATTAAGCTTTAGGGAAGCTGCTGGCTGAAGGGTGCACAGCTCACGTGAAGATGTATATTTATGCGTAAGTACACCTCAAGATATACGTTGTCTGATCATAGCTTGTATCTGCACATAAGAGCATTTCAGAATGCACAATGCACCTGCCCTTGTTTTTGTGTGCATGCTATTTGTTTATCGAGCTATAGCTCACAGGCACTGTACATGGGAGGGGATTAGCAAGAGCACAAGAAGGGAGAAGGGTACAGGGCACGCTGAGGCTATGTAGGCGGGTTGCCACTGACAAATATGGCTGTGCATGTTTCTGTGTATGTATGTGGCATTTGTGTATGTAGCGTGAACATATGTGAAGGGCAGCAGGGTGCTGTGCAAGTTGGAGGGATAGCTAGATCTGAGCAGGGCCTGACTGGCATGTCTACCTCCTGGTATTCCCTTGGGCGTCTGGAGGTGAGGGGGGCTGATTTCAGAGCAGGATGAGCTGCATTGACCTAACTATGGCCACATTCTAGTCAGCATCATGCAGTGGAGACTTGCTTCAACAGGTTTTCCAGAGATGATTTAGGTTTCTTGCCCAGCCCTGATTCTGAGAGTAGAGTTGGACTCTTACTGCGCTTTGATGTTATAATAGAGAGGTCTTCAAACTTTTTGATGCCAAGACCCCCCCCTGTCGCAATTTTACAGGCGTAAGGACTCCTCCTGACAAAAGTTTCTAAAACCTGGTACTCCTCATCATCGCCAACCATAAACACCCCAATTCCTTTGGCAGATCATTTTTATAGTGGGGAAAAAACATTAAACAGTGTTTAGCAAAGCAAAGGTTAGTGGGTAACTGTGGTTTGGTGTGAGTGGCTTACGCACAGTTCAAACAAAAAGTCTCCAAATAGAATTACCCCAAAATGCACAATGGTACCTTATTTTTCACAAACAGAACATAATTTGACAAAACTTGTTTGGGTAATAACACATTTCTGAATTGTGATGGGTGTGACTGTTTTTCTCCAGAGAGATGGTCAATTTGTGGGGGGCTGGGTCAAAACTGGGGTGGCATGGAGAGCAAGAAAACAATGGATTTAACCCAGATCTGTGACTAGGGGTGAGTGAAAAGTTTCTGCACTCTGTCCATCATCCTTTTGCTAAAGTCGCACTAAGTGGCCATGGTTTGCCCAGACGGGGGACCCTTGCTTACTGTGCCACTGGATTCAAGCTAGCCTGGCTGATAAGGGGTGATACCCCGAAACCAGTCCCAGGATGCTTGTATCCAGTCCAAGGAGGACCAGGCCTGGCAATTTGGGTTGGACTGTTTCCATGGGGAGCAGGGTCAAGACTGATTTGCATTTGGCTGGGTCCAAACTGGGGTGGCATGGTGGGCAAAAAGAACAATGGATTTAACTCAGATCTTTGACTAGTGGTGAGTGAAAAGTTTCAGCACTCCATCCATCATCCTTTTGTTTTGCACCTCATTAGTACCAGTTTTAACACCAAAGTATATCAACAAGCAACAAAAAGATGACCAGTCTAGCTGTGTAAAGGCCCTTCTACTGCACAGCAACACATGCCGCCGCTTTTTACTAATTTTTGAACCGTTTGTACAATAAGCACTTTTTTTGTTAAAATCAGTGGATTATGCGGCAGATGGTGAATTGTGTGGCAAATGCAGCAAATCTATAACTGCAAACATTGCTACAGCCACACAATCGCATAATTCCAGTGGCCCTGGGTATAATGGCTTTGAAGAATGGGCTGCAACTTTAGTGTACAGCATCCAAGGAGAACCATGCTATATTTCATGGGATGCTCACGGCTTGGCTTTTACAGCTGCATGGAGCTGGTAGTTGCTGAACATCATTCATCATAATTAAAGCATACCATTTGCAATCATTAATGAAGAACTGTAAGGTCCAAGTAGGATGTTTTTTTAATTCCAGGGGAGAAAGGGGTCCCTTTATTTACCTTCACAGTGCTTTCCTAAAAATATATTTTTTGAACATTATGAAAACAGATGCTTCTATTTGAGTAAAAACTGAATCCTGGTTATACTAGACTGCTGCTATTGGTTACTTCAGTTTTTCGATCTTTCAATGTCAGGTACCTACATGTAAAATAACTGGTGGCTTAAATGAAAAAGACATTTAAAAAAGTTGTTAGTGGGAAATGCACTAGAATACAACATGAAACCTCTATTAGTTAATGCACAGCAGAGGTCTGTGTGTAACCAGAGAGCCACAGAATTAAGGGCCAGATGTTTCAAACATTTTTGCATTCGCAAATGGTGCGAATCGCAAAATTTGGCCGTTTGCGAATGCAAAAATGTCCCTTGCGATGTATGAAAGGCATTTGCAATGTGAAAATACAGAATCACTAAATTAGCAAATTTTAGCGAATATTACATGGTTTTGTGTGTCGCAAACAGCATATTGCAAATAGCGACATGATTTACTGAATCGCTATTTGCAAGACGCACACTGTGACAAAATTTTGCGAATCGCAGATAGCAATCTGCAAAATCCTGGTGCAATTTGTGATACGCTGATTGCGACAACCAAAACCATGTCACAATACGATGGATCAAAAATTTGCAAATTGCAAATATAGCAGAATGGCCTTTTTCCCATGCAACTTACCACAAATTGAAATCAGGTGGTAAGCAGGTGCAACCTATATAAAGAGGCCCAGAATGACTCCGCCCCTTTTCCACAATGGCTGCACTCTATGTGATGGCGAGGAGGATGAGGATCCTGGCAGGGTTGAGGAGAGGGAGGAGGAGACAGGAGCACATTTTCAGAGTGTGCATAATCCTATTTGACCAGACAGGAGGAAATCTATCAGAAGTACAGGTTAAGCTCAGCCATGATACTTGACCTGATAGCTGATCTACAACCCATACTGCAGTGAAACACACACAGGACCAATAGCATACCCACCCATGTGCAGGTATTATGCTCCCTGCACCTATTAGCCTCAGGGAGCTATCAAGGGGTCATACATAGCATTAGCTGGAGGGGTCTCACAGAGTGCCCTCTCACGCTTCTTCAATGCATTTCTCAATGCCATGCTGAGCAAAATACAAGAGCATATACGATTACACCCCACAGGAATTACAACAAACGAAAATCAATTTCTATCAGATTGCACAATTCCCACATGTCATAGGTGCCATCGATGGGACACATGTAGCAATCTGTCCACCAACCACCACCAAGTATGTGTATCACAACCGTAAGTACCAACATCCAATGAACATGCAGGTGATTAGCAATGCCTCTAACATCATTACCGATCTCTTGGCCAGATACCCAAGTAGCACACATGACTCGTACATCTTTTGCCACTGCGGAACTCATACAAGACTAGGGAGCTTGAGGAGTTTGGCAAAGGATACCTGCTGGGTAAAGTAATAGTTGACAAAGTTGCATTGAAGTTATAGTGACGTCAGGTTTTAAAAGTACTCATTTTACCCTCTGTTCCTTCCAGGAGACAGTGCCTACACAGTGCGTACCTATATACTGATGCCCTACCTGAGCCCTGCAACACCAGCAGAGAGGAGGTACAATGCTGCACACAGGGCAACCCGCAGTGTGGTGGAGTGGACCTTCGGACTGCTGAAGAGCCACTTCAGGTGCATCCATAAGAGGGGAGGTGCACCACAGTACAGCCCAGAGACGACCTGCGAAATTGTGGCTACATGTGCAATGTTGCACAACATTGCAACGAGAAGGGGCATACCAGTTGAACCAATGGAGCATGACTCAGATGGAGATGGTGATCCCTTACCACCCCATCACCCAGTAGACAGGACCAATGCAGCAGAGGGCAGGCAAAGATGTGCTGACATCACGCACAACCATTTTTGATGTAAGTAATGACAACATCACTTAAATACAGTATTATGTGTTTCTGTAGTTAGCAACTTTATTACCTTGACTTCAGGTAACGTATGTGTTAATAGGACATAGCCTTGAACCATAGGCTAACATGTGCGAATAACAGTGTCACACTATTAGCATCATAGTATTACTGTACAGCTACATGTTATGGTTGTCCCCTGTAGGCCTTAACTTTACTTCATACATCCACGCACTCCACTTGAGTGCTCAGTGGCCTCACTGGCACGTCTTGCAGCGGGTTCACTGGCAGTACTGTGTCTGGTACTGTGACGCCTAGGATCCATCACAGGGGCTGTAAGACTGCTGAGGCTAGAGAACTCCTCATTATTCCTACCACCAAGTTCACTGTTTGTAGCACTGTGTGCTGTCTGCATTGCATCCAGGACATTGGTTATTTGCACTAATCCCTGTGCAACGTCCCGACTGCAGTGTGCCATCTCCACCTGTATACCCACAGCACGTCGTGAAATCAAGGCAGTTGAGCTAGCAAGCCGTTTGACCGATCTGCAGAACCCATCAAACCTTCCCATAAATTGGTGATGGTGCCTATGGTGGCTGACAAGCTCCTGCTGAATCTCAGTGCAGAGGTCCCTAATGGCATTTGTCAACTCCTTTGAGTTTTCGGCTGCTGTTTGCTGTCCCTCATTCAGAGACTCCAACTGCTTGTTCATTGCGCCCATGTTCTGATTGATTGACACCAACTGCCTGTGCATTGACCTCATGTGTTTGCATTGCAGGTGCTGCACTTTCAGCATGGAAGCTTCAAGGCCGTCAAAGATTGATGGGCCCTCTCCTTCCTTTGTGCACTATCTGCCTGCATTGTGGCACCTACTAAGGGGAGTTGACTGATGCTGGGGCAGGGGCTGCTGTGTTCCTGTGGATATAGCCTCTGGGGGTGGTGTGGGGACTTCATCCGGCATCTCATCCGAGTCCAGGTTGTACTCTGGGAGAGGTAACACCCTTGTCCTGTGTCTAGTTGGTGCAATACTGAAAGACTCACGTGTGTTGGAGTTGGAATGTGGCTGTGTTTCAACATCCCCCACATTTCCACCTTCTGCTGCAGCAGGGCCCGGGACATCTGCAACGACAATGTGCAGCATGTCAATAATGTATATCTCACAATAAGTTGCACAATAGTAACTGTTGTACTCTGTCATTGTATCACTGTGACTTCTGTGTGTTGTTTCTCTATGTGGCTGAACACCAACTTGCTTTTAATGTGGTTTTGTGTCCTTGGGTTGTGGACTACCACTCCCATGATGCATATTTGGGTTGCATGTAATTTGTGGCATGGACTACTACTCACAATGCATCTAAGTAACAGCTCTTTCCTAGGGGGCATTTGTACTTGCACAAATGGGGATACACATCATTGTTGGCCTTACCTTTGCTGGTGCTGGGTGTCCCTGAGGTGTCAATGTCAGTGACACCACTGACTGCTTCCGGAAGCAGTGTGGACTCCACCATGTCTTCCATTGGTGTAGATGATGTCTGGGTGGGTGGTCCTCCTCCGGTGCTCCTTGCCTCCTTTAGCCTGCTGGCTAGCCTTTCTTTGGCACGGGAATGCAGGTCATATCATCTCTTTCGCATCTCCTCCACAGAGCGCTGCACAACACCCACTGCACATAGTTTTGTCTGGATTTCCAACCACAGTTTCCTTTTCTCACTTTCAGGTACCTGTAGTGAGTTCTTCCCAAACAGTTTGTCATGGTTCCTAACCACCTCCTCAGTGAGCACCTCCAATTCCTGATCACTGAATTTGAGCTTCTGCTTCCTGTCTCCCTGGTCCTTCACCTTCCCATCATTGGCCGTGTTGCAGTTTGGTCCTGGCAAGCTCACAGAGCTGGCTCCCTGGTGCTGGGCTGTCTCCCTGCCTGCTCCTGTGGGTGTGGCTCCTGGAAACAGCATGAGCTGACTCAGTTCCTGGTTGTGATGTCATCAGCCTGTTCCGGTTTGCCGATTTCGCAATTTTGATTTTCAAATACCGAATCGCTATTGATTTGTGATTCGGTATTTGCTAGTCGCAAAATTGCGTTTGCGAATTTTAAGAAATCGCAATTACCGACTCTCAATTTTGATACATCCCATTTTGCATTTCTAAAATAGCGATTTCTTAAAATTCGCTATTTAAGAAATGAAAACTGGGAGCTTGATACATCTGGCCCTAAATCTTGGTTGGTGCAGTGGAGAATAGTGACTTGTGCATTAAGTGCCATGAGGTCATAGGCTATGACAGAAAGCACCGTGAATATGCAGTCCTTATTTTATACTTGCATTACACACAGTATAAGACAGACAGATGGACTGCTACAAAATGTGCAAAACGTTTTACGATAAAATGGTGCTTCCAAAATATAGATTTTAGTAATACCCAGACTGTACATAATACAATTTTCTATACATAACTGTCCCTTCAACACCTTCTCAGAGGTAGCAAGTGCTATTTTAATACAATTACAACTAAAAGCACACACTTCACAGCTCAGTTGTTGACTCCCACTCAAAAAGAATAATTCTTTGTCATCAAAGATTGTCCAGTGATTCGATCAATTAAAGCCAGTACAGGCTCCCAAGCGGTCTTTACATTTGCAGATTACCCTTTACATTTGCAGATTAATTTATAGTGGACATTTGCATTCCTTCCAGGCAAGCAGGAACCATGGCAAAAAGGCTTGTTTAGCTGCCTTCCCTGCTTCGGTTTCACAGCAAAAGATACTACCTCAATGACACTACAGCTGAATATTTTTAACTATCAGAATTAACAATATCGGGAAAGTTATCATCTTAAAAAACAAAGAGCAAACACCTTGGATTCCAAGCAGAAGTGAGTCTAGGGAATGTGTGCACTCCTTCCCATGACTCTACGCCCCCTATGGGTGTCGCGCCCCACAGATGAAAGACCTCTGTTGTAATTGGTACATCGGGGTACCCATTGAGCTCCTGCAGCAGTATTAGTTGGGTTTACATCAGCAGTAGCTGTGAGGTTGCAGAGCACAAGGAGGAGGAGCCGTAATGGTAGCATTAAGAGGTCAGGGGAGAAGAGGATGATATAGTCAGTAGGGCTTGGGGAGATAGTGAGGAAAGTGATGTGTATCTATAGGCACTAGAAGTAGAGGAGCGGTACTGCAACTCCCCTGAAATTACCATTATGAAATTCAGAAGGTGAATGAGCAATAAAACCCCCTTTAAATATTGTTTCCATAGTATCACATTTGCTCTGCTTCAAAGAGAGGTCAAATGTAAGGCTATGTCTTCTGTAAAATTACTGATTATTCTTTTTACATGGAGATTGGTATTTACTTTTCTTTTTGACTGCAAATTGAGGGGATTTTGTCAGCTGAACTGTGTGACAATCTTGCTAGGGTACAATGTGTGTGAAAGGAAAGGGTGTAGAGTGTCATTTCTTCTAACACAAAACAATAATTGAAAACCTGTAAATTAACTGTACATTTCACAATGTGTTAGCAATAGGGAGGCTAAATGAAACAGATTTTTTAAATTCTGACGTATAAATGGAGAAAGATTTTAATAGGATCAAAGCAAATCAATTCACTTGATGATGAGCGTATGAAATATTCACTGAAACCCAAGTTAAACACACTATTTATTGCTTGTGCGCTTTATAGTGTTACTAGTATTACTGTATGTCTGTGAAAAGTTAGAGGATGCTTCAATGGAACATGGGCAGGGTCTTAATGACAGTGCGCTACCACACCATGCTTTAGTAACATATTTGCCACAGTGTGCTACAAAGAGCATCACCAGCTATACTACACCCTTACCGCTGTCCTGCTGAATACACCTGTTACACTTATTCTTTGTGTGACACTTTGATTTCTCACAACCCCTAATGTCCAACAAGGTTTTGCTTGAAGGGCTAGGTCGTTTGCTCTTTCTAGAAGTAGAGAAAGGATAGGGCAGATACCCAACACTGGGACAGCAGGATAGGGCATAGCTTCTTCTGATCCCAAGAGACAAGGAGGGTGAATTTGAGACAGTGTAAGTAACCTCAGATGGCTGGGCCATATGAACCTATATTATTCAATGTGTCCTTGGTCACACTGAAGACAAGCAGCTTACAGGAAAATGTAGTGATGTTCTGTAAAATACAGCCCATGCAAACATCACCTGGCTGAAACTACATCAAACTGCACAAGAAAAGATAATTCTTCTCTGGCTGTTACAAGGTGAAAGAACCAGTCCTAAGCCCTTAGAACATGTGTTTCACAGATCCTTTGAATTGGCCCCCACATACCCACAGAGCCTTCTCACTTGATCTGCTCAGAGAAGGGCTCTGGGCTCTTTTAGGACTGCTGAGTCTCTGCAGTCATAACATTACTATTAGTAAAATAAACTTCTAGTTTGAGAATATAAAAAAATAGGAAATGTACCCAAAAGTGCAAGTCTACCTTAGTGATTCACACACAATTTGTTATTGGGGTATGTTCTTTCTCCACTAGAAATCTTTCTCTTAGCTTCAAATAAAGCAGTTCCTTAAAGTCTTTATTAGAGCCCTCCACCACCTTCCCTCTCCAACTGAAAATGTAAAACAAAAGAAATTCATCCGACGACTTTTATGGTTTTATGTGAACAATACGAAGCACAGAGTACAAACTGAGAGTCAGAACATACGTATATTTGATAAATAACTGTGGATAACTTTGAAGATACTCAAGAACCTATAGTGTTTTATTACTGACACTACGTGATAGATGTTTATTTGTTCCAAGTTATTACTAAGTGCTAAACTACATGTTGAAAAGATGTACTATTTCATTCCATCTTACACGAAAAGGGGAAAAAACAAAACAAAAGGAGGAGTAATGGAATGCCATGGTAGCCTCAATTCATATCACTCACTCATGTAGTGCATGGCACTCCTAGTATCCTTAGGCTAAAATTCTTTATTTTGCAAATTCTCTACTGTTATGAACCTTCCTACTCTGTGATTCCCAGAAATCTCAAAGTCTTGGATGAGGTGGGCTCACTCACATAATGTGACATTCTTCATCATTGGCACCTCATCCCACTCTGGTAAAATGATGCTACCAGGGTGGACTCATCCTCAAGTGGGGCTCTCCTGAGGGCATTCTTAGAAATTATCTGACTGGACAAGGAACTCCGGTCCAGATGTAAGTAAAAAATATCTAAGGATAAACCTCGGAGTGTGTCCTTTTTTATTAGGGTGGTATCATTGAGTTAGTTAAAATAACTCCGTCAGAGAGTTTTCTGTGGGGTTCTAATGGGTATTATGCCCACTTTATGCCTCTACATGTATTACCTGCTGACATGTTTCTGTCTGTCTATACTGTAGCCTAAACAAGGTCTTGGGCATTCCTCGGGACTTGTCACCCACCCAAACCTAAAGAATTATCTTAGGAAGGTGAATTAAATACAAGAAGGGGCCATACCTTACATAATCTGTTAGTTTAGTGGTAGAGTATCCCTATGCAAAAATTATAAAAACAGGAAGGGTAAATTATTCAATTACAGACATATGTTTAACCCAAAAAAGGAAGCTCAAAAAGATTACTTCCAAGATAATTTATAAAATGGACTCATCATACAAGGCTGGAGCCTCAGTTTTGAGTGTTCCAAAACAGACTATTTGGTTAAGACCTTACCTAGATTAGAGGTTTGAATAAAATTACCTTCAGGCATAATCTCTTCTTGTAATCAAAAACAACTTTGAATTAGTAAGAAGTATGTTTTCACTAAGTTGGATCTCCGGGGAGCCTATCATAGTTTACACATTAAGGTCAGTGTCAATTGGAAGAGGTTCTTCTGTACTATGTTTGGTCGTGTTGAGTACAAAATTATGGTAATTGGTCTCTGAAATGCACCTGCAGTATTTCAAAGGTTTATGGACCAGGTGTTCTTGGGTATGCCAAACCAATATGTAGTAATCTACTTCTATGATACTTCTATGTATGCAAAAAATATGGAAGAAAGTCAGAAAAATGTTATACAAGTGTTATCCAAGCAAAAGCAGAAATATATGTACTGTAAACCCAAGAAATATGATTTTGACCATGCTAAGATTGAATTTTTGAGAGTCTAATGAAAAGCCCAAGTAATTTGTAAGGATACCAAAATAGTTTCTGCAGTGTTGGTCGGACCACCCCGTACAAGCTTAAAAGAGACTCAATGCTTCCTAGTATTTGAAGTTTGTTGGTCATTTCACTTATTTAATCAGTGACATTATGCCAGTTCTTAAAAAGAGAATGCTACAAAAAGGGCATTGTTAGGACTCAAAGGCATAAGTAGTCTTCTGCAAATCAAAGAAGGCTCCTATCCCTTGCATCTGCTTATCTTGATCCTCAGTGCTCCAGAATATGAAGTACAAGACATATGTGATTCGCTGATATTCAGTGAGAAGTTGCAATTCATAACCAATTGGAAAGGCTATTCAACTAGCGATGAATGTTGTGAAGATGCTTCGATAGTCCACGCACTAGAGTTAGTTTGTCTATTGTCTAGGCAATTCATGAATAAACCAGGAGCTAAAGAAAGGGGTGTACTGCTGTATTTGCTTGAAATCAGGAGCTGTTGCTTGGACCATAAAAACTCACATTCAAGCTGTCTCATGCAAGTTAACTGCAGGACGCTTTCCTTTTAGATACCGCTGACTTACCCAGGTGGTCTATTCTGTCTGCAATCGCTGTTTCATTTGAGTCGCAGTGCAGTTTCTGGTCAATGCTCCACACTTGAAGATATATTTTGGACATCCAGTCAATATAGAAGACTTAGGGGGTCATTCTGACTTTGACGGGCGGCGGAGGCCGCCCGCCAAAGTCCCGCCGGCAGACTACCGCTGCGCGGTCAAAAGACCGCCACGGTAATTCTGAGTTTCCCGCTGGGCTGGCGGGCGACCGCCAGAAGGCCGCCCGCCAGCCCAGTGGGAAACCCCCTTCCATGAGGATGCCGGCTCCAAATGGAGCCAGCGGAGTGGAAGGGGTGCAACGGGTGCAGTTGCACCCGTCGCGATTTTCAGTGTCTGCTTGGCAGACACTGAAAATCTTGGTGGGGCCCTGTTAGGGGGCCCCTGCAGTGCCCATGCCAGTGGCATGGGCACTGCAGGGGCCCCCAGGGGCCCGCGACACCAGTTACCGCCAGCCAGGTTCTGGCGGTCAAAA
Organism: Pleurodeles waltl; assembly: GCF_031143425.1. NCBI lineage: Eukaryota > Metazoa > Chordata > Amphibia > Caudata > Salamandridae > Pleurodeles > Pleurodeles waltl. The sequence goes on from NC_090437.1 coordinate 339,916,586, forward strand.
CCGCCAGAGCCAGGCTGGCGGTAAGGGGGTCGGAATCCCCATGGCGGCGCTGCCTGCAGCACCGCCATGGAGGATTCCCCAGGGCAGCGGGAAACCGGCGGGACACCGCCGGTTTTCCGTTTCTGACCGCGGCTGTACTGCCGCGGTCAGAATGCCCATGGGAGCACCGCCAGCCTGTTGGCGGTGCTCCCGCGGTCGTTGGCCCTGGCGGTCCATGACCGCCAGGGTCAGAATGACCCCCTTAATATTTAATTCCACTTCAGGATTTTCCTGTATTCTAGGCATCCATGTCAGCTTTTTTCCCCTAGAGTTCCCTTGCAAGAAGTCGGGGCTGGGGTCGAGGCATTATATCCTTTTTTCAATCCAAGATGATGGGTTCCTGTGTTTTTCCCAATCCACCCATCTCAATCAAGATGCAAGATTGTAGGAATGATGAGGTAGCTTTCTGCCCACTCAATTATAAGAGTAGCTATTTGGATGTAGATTTTTTGCACTGCAACACATTCAGAAAGTTCTTTTTTATCATATTAATTGCACCTTGTTTTGGATTTTTTCATTCTATTTCTTGGATCTTTTTTCTTTTATCTTTTTTCTTTTGGATTTCAGAGACACTTTCTTGATGGCAGACCCACTAGTTTTCTGTAACCCTCAACTTTTCAATTTATCCTATGTACAAGATGTCTGTCGATTCAACCAGCCTTTCATACCGCTATAGAGATTGTTTTATGTTTTCCTTCTTAGGGGCTCATTTTTAGAGATATATGTTGTCCAGCACATTCAAATAAGTGTAGACAGCATTGTGGCTACTGTGGCTTGTGTGTCCAGCCCAAGACAGCAACTCACAGCTTTTACTCTCTGAATGTTATTGGAAGCAGCATCTTAAATATCCTTGATACATCTAAGGAGATGGTGAATCCCCTTGACACGGTGGTAATGAGCATGTGTTTGTACAAGTGGAGAGTTCTTCCATCTATGAATAACTAAGTCTGTTGGTGTAACAACACAAGCACACACATGGCAGTTAAGAAAAATCACTTCCAACAGCAGATGGCTTGAAGTAGCAGTAGGTCTATATATTCAGAAAAAAATCCTAAACCTAGGATCGGATGTGTCTACTGAGGATTGCCCTGGTCACATTTATTATATCTTCTCTGATCACTACCTACAAACTCTAACTTATCATTGCCAGTCCATTGATTTAATTCAGATTTGTTGCACACATTGGTTTACACTGGGTCTTAATGGCACACCCATTAAATATAAAATACCCTCTGCTGAGACTTTAAAAACATTTACACCTAGTTTTGCTAAATGTCTTAGACCTTTTATGTATTTACAGGTTCCTCCTAGACTCAGAATGACCCCCTTAGAAATCAGATCCTTAATGTATTTTACACTATGTAATCACACAGTACATTAGATTCTGTGCTAGTGATGAAGGCACATGTTGACCTGAGGATTACGATCTGAATGCCTGTTCTCATATTTCCTATCACTTCGAGGTTTTTGACAGGGTTAGAACATTCTGGTTGATTTTAGGATTACTAAAACTTGGTGATCCATTTATTGCTCAATATGTCTGTGCCCTGTTAATGGAATCAGCACCGATTTGAAGAGCATTATGTATACAAATGGATTTATTGCATGCACTATATTTCTAGCTGTTTACTTCAGACTTAAGGGTAATTCACGAGGTTTGTGCTGACTGAAAGTGAATAACCTCTGCAATGCATATGCTTAAGTGTACTCTTGTAGTCAGTCTGGTCTGAAGACAGGACTATGTTATTCTTAACGTATGTTGCTAAAGATGTTTCAAGTGTGGACAATTTTTGTTTTTTAAAACCTGGTCTGCCCAAACCCTCTGAGAGAAGTTGCTACTATTAGCATCAGTAATTTGTTGAAGATCTCTGAAAGGCTGTAGCTGTCTCACTCTGTTGCCTGCAGTTGTCCCACTATACGACCCAATGCCTACATTACTACAGCAGTCTAATGTCCTCTATGTGCAAAGGTATTCAGTGTTACTCCAGCTACCTGGCTTAAATCTTAATCTGCAAGCAAATCATTGTGAACCATGTTCAAAGAGGATACACTGCAAAACGACAAATATTCAACAATAAACGTGGTACACAACATCTTGGAGTATTGAGTATAGAACTGGACAATGATAGCAGTATTGTGCAAGAATACACATATAATGTGTGACAGCATGTCCAGTAGCAAGTTTGACATTTTAGTTTTGTGGCTGTAGACGAATCATCAATGTGGAAAGTTTACATTCTTTGGCTCTTAAGTTTCCTTACTTCTCTGGTCTGTATTTAAAAAAAACATCTTAAACAATGCATATTGTTGGAAACTGACCTTTGTGAAAGTTCACCCCAAACATTTTGCCTTCCTCCTCCTATTTGTTCTGTCTTAGTTTTTGCTAGCTTTAGGACTCTATAAACATTACCACTGCTAACTAGTTCTCAAGTGCTTGTTTTGTCTTCCCTAAACATGGCAATATTGGCTCATCCCCAATTGGCATCTTTAATTTACTTATAAATCCCTAGTAAAGTGCACTACATGTGCCCAGGCCTGTATATTGAATGCTACTTGTGGGCCTGTAGCACTGATTGTGCCACTCACTTAAGTAGCCCTTTAACCATGTCTCAGGCCTGCCATTGCATAGCCTGTGTGTGCAGTTTTAAACTGCCAGGTGGACCTGGAAAAATAATCCTTTGCCCGGCCCAAACCTTCCCTTTTTAGACATATGTCACCCTTTGAACAACCCAGAGGAAAGGATGCAATGTATTTAAAAGGCATGACATGTCCGTTTAATTTTACATGTCCTGGTAGTGAAAAACTCCCAAAGTAATTTTCCACTACAGCAAGGCCTATGTCTCCCACAGGATAACATTGGAACTACCTTATTACAACTTATAAGTGTAATTCACAATCTTGAAGAGATAAGATTTTCGAGTTTGGTGTCTCCCGAATCACAATTTAAATTCACAACTTATGGTGAAGTTAGATTTTAAATTGTAGTTCCGAAAATGCTTCTTTTTCAGAAAGCTGGCCTTTTCTTGCTTTAGCCAATTGGTGCTTGCTGCCTGTCTCTGATTACTTGTCTGAGGTGGGTGACGACCGGGCTTTTTTAATTCCTCCTAGACAGCCACACACAATGGGAGCTTAAGTGTGACTTGATGGGGCACCCAATGTCCTGATGGGCCTTCCTGGGCAGGATGTGAGTGAGGAGCCGGGTACAGCCTCACTCACACTTACATCTGAATAGGCTGTGTCCTGTCCCCACACAAAAGGCTGCATAGTCCCCTGTAGTGAGTCTGGAGCCAGGGAAGGAAAGACTGGACCTCTGTGAACTTCAAAGGCCTGTATTTGATGTCTCCCCCACTTTAAAGGCCAAACTGGGTATGAGTACTGTACCTCTGACACTACCAAGACAGTACACTTCTGGACCTGTGGATACTCTGTCAGGAAGAAGGAGTGCTCTGCTTCTATGAGGACTTCCACTTTGCTGGACTGCTGGACTGCTGGACTGCTGGACTACTGATTTGCTGGACTCCTCCTTTGATGTGCTGACTTCCTGCCTGCTGCCTGCTTGCCTGGGAGTGAGAAGGACTGGATCTGCATCTCTCCAACCCAGAACCTAGAGTGATTTAAAGGTCATCTGACTGGTCTCCTGATTGAAGTCTCAGAGACATAAGACTTCCAACCCACCTACATCTATACCTGTCCCATCTGTAAGTCTAACTTCCCAGGCAGTGCCACCCCAGTCCTGGAACCTTGGAAGTGGGTTTAAGGTGTTTGCTGTAGCTGAAATGACACATCGCTGCAGCTGTGTTGATTGGAACCGGCACATCACCCCTGTTGTGAGTATCCATACCAGCTGACGCATCACCTTTCCAGTGCGGATCAATCTTAGTGCAACACCTTCAGAACCACCGTATCTCGCACCTGATGCATTGCCTCGTTGTATGGAGAAAATATACGCATCTTTGCTCCTGCTTGGGAAGGATCAACGCATCAGCACCACTGCAGGGATCAATACTGACTCATCGCTCCAGCCTGCTCCCCGCATTGACGTCAACGAGACCAGGATGAAGGTACTTTTGTTCAGCAGGCCAGCCCTTGATCCATTAGCGATGACCTGAAATTTTGACATTTTACTGGTCTGGCACAACCAGAAACTCCCGGTTGGCGCTTTTTGTTTCTACACGCTATTTTACAGTTTATTCTTTGTAAATTCATAACTCCAGTTCGACTGATTGGATTGTGTCATTTTGATCTTGTTTTTTGTTACTAAATTACGTTCTGTTTTTCTAAGCAGATGAGGTGTCTTTTTGTGTGGTGCTCTTACTGTTTACTATTTGAAGAGTTGCACAGATACTTTACACATTGCTTCCTAAGTTAAGCCTGACTGCTCTCTGCCAAGCTGCAAGAGGGTGAACACTAGTTAATTTAGGGTGTGTTAGTGACTTACCCTGATTAGGATTGTAGTTCCTGCTTGATCAGGGTGCATACCTCTGCCAACCAGAAACCCAATTTCTAACACACATAAACATACATTGGTATGCATTTGGGGCCAGATGTATCATTATTTCCAATAGCGATTACCTAATTGCGATTTTTTTTGTGAATCGCAATTAAGTAATCGCTATTGGAATGTATGAAACTCCAGGAGTTTCATATTGCGAATTGCAAGGGCTCACAAATGGACCAAACTCATTAATATTCATGAGGTAGGTCGCAATTTGCGATCCATTGTGAATGGCTACAATCACTGAGATGGTGGCCTGCTGGGCTCAGCAGTCCACTGTGTCTGTGATTGCTTTTCAATAAAGCAATTGTTTTTTTAAATGCGGCCCGTTTTCCTTAAAGGAAAATGGCTTGCGTTTTTAAAAATGAAACGTTTTCTTTTCATTTTTTAAGAGTAGGCAGTGGTCCCTCTTCAAAAATGTTTTTGCATGATTCACAAAGGGGAAGGGGTCCCTTTGGGACCCCTTCCGGAGTGGGTTACCACCAATTTCAAAATTGGTGGTAACTGTGATTGTTTTGCGACCGCATTCACGATCACAAAACAATCATACATACTTCTGTGATTCAGTATTAGGAAGGGACTCTGTAGACAAGCCCCTTCCTAATACTGAATCAGTATGTAGTCGCAAATCCAATTTGTAATTCTGTAACAAGTTACCGAATTGCAAATTGGATTTGTTACATACCAAAATGCAGTTTTTGCAATCACAAACTGCCCACTGGGCCATTTGCGGTTGCAATACACTTTGATACATCTGGCCCTTAGTCTACACCCTTCATCCACTGGTCTGTTTTAATGTCATTCCAAAACCGCTGACAGTTGGCCTCTCTGTGTGCACACACAGACATGGCCATCTTTAAATTATTATTTATTCCTTTATCATTTTGTACCTTTCCAATATGGCTGAAGCACTCTCAACATGTTAACTTTCAGAGCTAGGGTGGCCGTATTTCAATGTTTTTTACATAACCTAGAAAGAGAGAAGTAGCATGAAAAAAGTCTTGTTAAATGTTGCTTTTGGGCTAAAGTTTCGAGACTTGGTCAAGGAAGGACGTTTCAGTACGGCCGCTACTTCATTAATCTCCCTTCTGAATCTAGCACACTTGTGGAAAAATGAGCGGACATTGTACCTCATGTTTGTTGTACAATATCTGATTTGGAAGGAAGTCAGCAACTTCCTTTAACCATTTTACTCAATTATTGATGCATGTCATCTCGAGATCACTACACTGGTTTGATACAAGAGGCAGGCTTCTCTGTAGCAGCACAGATATCTAACTGATTAAAGATGTATCTAGTCCAAAATCCCCACGAAGTACCACGTTAACTGCTGAAAGACCCAGAGGCTACACCTATGCACCTCCTTCTGCTAGAAACCACACATGCACTCACCGGGCTATGGGAGCACTCATAGAACCCGACTGAAGTGCGGCACAGGATGAGTAGAGCCAGGTGAAGGGAATTTAAATGCTGACATTTTTAGAACTAAAGAGAGTAGATCACTGAAGTTCTAGCGGATGACTTTGATCACTGCCAAGTTCCAGATTTTCTTTAGCTCTGGAGAGAGGTTACTCATCTCATCCTACTCTGCACAGAGCCCGGCGTTCTTTTTAAAAAGAGTAAAACTGCTAGGGGACAGTGTAGAGGTAGAAACAAAACAGCAGTGCTGAGTTGCTACCTGGAGTTCACTCTGGTATCAATATACACATCGCATGCTATCTGGACTCCATTTTGTAGAGACAGGGATGTAAAGTAAATGAAGGTTTGCTGGGTGGTTAGGAAAAAGCAGCAATGCCTGCTGGTACGGTCGTTCATCACATAGTCAAACATTATTAGGTTTCCTGGGACATGTTGTTTCAGTTTTACCATTCACAAGTTGGTGTCTAAAAATCCAGCGTGCTTAAAGCTGTGAGATGAAAAGACAGGACTGGCTAAAAGTAACGAGTTCCTTGGTCATACGAGCAAAACAATGACATGCATTATTGCCTTCGACTCATTGACATTAGGTGTGCCCTCTGGATCACAAGTCTGAAAGTCGCACAAGGTCATTTGATGGTTGCGGTATCTTCACTGAGGCTGCACCGGTTCACTCACATAAAATCCTAACCATTTCTTTAGTGAAGCCTGCATCTTGCTTCTTAACTATCTTCTTTCGACCTCTGTACATAAATGAGCGAGAGGTCCCTCATTGAGAAATACTGGAGTAACAGCCATCAGTTAACCTTATTCTCACTGCCATCATACCAGGTTAGTTCACTGGCTCCCTCCCTACTGACACTCTGAATCTTAATGCGTTAGCACTTACAAAACTGAAATTCTGGACTGTGACATTGCACATCAAGCATTCAACAAACTTCAAGAACTGGTTACAATTTGAGAGTACATTTAAAACAAAACAGAATTCATGGGGCATTAAATATAGGATGACTGTAAGTGAATTAACGAATCTGAATCTCTACGCTTTGCAAAATACTCATCGAATTAAGAGAGGGGTTATCAAATTGGCAGATATAACAGAATATTGACAGAAATTGATGTAACGCCCTGATAAGCCGGACAAGAAAGAGTGGAACATAGAAAAATATCAGTGTGAGTGATTCTAAGAATGAAGGGATTGTAGGTAAAGGGTTCCCTTTGAGGGAAGTGCACAGAGGAGTGTCTATGCACATGTCTTGATGGAGAAGTGATTGCTGTCCCGAAGCTCAAGGCAAGAAGTGATACAGAGAAGTAGAAAAGATTGTAACTATTTCGAAGATGTTGTGGACGGATTTAAATGTGTGATTTCAAATATTTTCCCAAGAGATTTATGGAATAAGTGTAAGTCAGTTGTAGAACCCAAGAGAGAAGCACTTCAAAAAATCCTCTCTGGTTGTTCTGCAGAAATGTAAGGAGGTGAGTGAGCATTGAAAACCAAGGTTCCCCAAAAGCAAGTAAAACTGTTCAAAGATCCTGAAAGCGTTGGAATATCTAGGTGAATCTAGGGGTACCAACAGAATCTATGTCACCATATTTCTAGGTCTGGCTATTACTATTGTAAACTGGAGCAATCTAACCAAAAACCTTAATATTTCTAACAATGAGTGCACACCCAGTTGAATCTTAAAATCATGACAAAACCCAACATAAACTTCCTCTTGAGCATGCACAGCCCACTGCGACTCCAATATTTAAAGTTGAAACTCAACAAACCAAAGTTCTTCCGTTCACTTTCGCAGCTTCCAGCTTCATATCAAAAGCTCTAAGCAAACTTCTAGCACACAATTGTCCATGACAAAAACTCTAAGCATCAGCCGACACAGCAGATTACACCTTGACTTGTGCACAAATCGTGTAGTGGAAACAGCACACCTTTAACTTTGTATTCTAAGCTGCAGTGGGTCATGCATGCACCGAGTTTATTTTTGGACTGTCTTGTGTTGTGTTGTTGTGGCCAATGTTCTACAGTCTGACAGCCTGAACATGCCATGTGTCTAGAGCTAACTAGCACTGGGGCTACTACAAAGAGCAGCATAATTCTAAAAGTAATGAGGAAGAAGTGGGGGATCCTTTCTAGGGTTCTGACAGGTATCTGACTGGTGTTGTGGGTGATCCCTCAGCTTCTCACTGCTTTGCTTCATTGTTAACATTAGTGTTCTCTGCCAAACAACTTTTTCGCCTGCAGCCGCTTGAGGATTCTTTTTCTAGGAAAAGCTACACATTTTCTGCGGTGTTGTTAAATCTTGCTACGTTTTTGCTTTAAAGGAATCTGGTAACGTTAGAACTCTTTTTTGAACCATCCAGCTGTCACTGACATCGAAGATAAGAAGGTATTTATTTATTGAGTTTCATAGGTCTTATTAAGAGCTTTGACATCAGAGCTTTCCTTCAGGTTACAGCGAAGTCAGAAAAACCTGACACAGCTAAAGTGTCCCTTGGGTTGCACAGCTTAAGAAGCATTTCAGACAGCTCCCTTCCCTCTGGATACACTGTTCTCATTTATACCCAGGCAAAGTAGCCATTACTCTTGGATGCACAGTTTCTGGTGCTCCTGAGATGCCAACACCACAGAGCCTTCAGCAACACTTTGCACTGTACAACTATCTCTTGAGTCACAAGATTCTCAGTGCTGAGGGAGAAAGAAAGAACAGTTCTTCAATTAGATGCATAACTCTCAGTAATGTATGACACAGAAGATGCAGCTGTCGGGTTGCTCAGCCCTAGGTAATGATTGAGACACAAGCACTACCAATCTGGTTACACAGTTCTAAGTATGGAATCTGGTACCGGGTCACTCAGAGCAAGGGATCAAGCCAGTACCTGCATACCCTACAACCTCTCAGATTGACACCAGATATTCCTCCTAAACCCAGTCCACTCCGAAGCCCCTTACCGCTCCTGTAGAGTACTACAGAGCTTCACATTATCCTCCTTCTAGTGCACAGAATACCGTAGGACCATATCAACATTTATATGACTTTTACAATCGTTATAAAAAGTTGTGACCTGCATTAACAGATGTCCACTCAAAGTGAATTTCAGAAAGTACAGCACAACCTTAAATCAAGCTTATATGCATCAAAAGATTACTACCTGCAAGCAACTAGCATGGTAAGCCTCCCTCTGCCATTCTTCTCAATAACCGTAAACACGCTGACGGCCACAATGACTCTGTGCTATCGCTGCTAAATCAGATCATCTCTATGATCTAGGTATCTTTCGTCTCTCTTAAAACATTTGGGTCCCTTATATATTTTTTTGTCATTCCCTCTTCAATCAGTTTCTGCATCTTTGACACTTTTGCAATCAACACTTACTTCAAGCCACCAATCTCAATACAGTATGTGAACACACATGCAGCATTCACAGGCACCTGTCCTTAGAGAAAGCCCTAAACACCTACTCATGAATGAGCCATCTTACCCAAAAAATATAAATATGACTGCACGAACATCTACATACTTCCTGAAGTATCAACACCACATCCAAAAACATATCACTATGAAAGGTATCAAAGAATGTCTGTTTGCATTACTCAAACCTCTTTCTTGTCTCCCTTATTAATCTTACCACCATCAGTGCTCGGAGGAGATCCCCAAACAGCATTATAGACTGTGGTAATGTACACGTGAGAAGGCACCACAATGCAACACTGCACATGTGAGGAAACCAGTGAGGAAGAGGTAAATCCAGTGGCAGACGTGTGCTAACTAAATATACATAACATAATATCTAACAAAGTAAAAGACTACAGCCTTGATTTAGAGCTGGAAGGACGGTACTCCGTCTGCCATGTCTGCAGAGAACATACCTTCGCCATCCATACTGACTACCGTCCATCAAATATAAAGAAGACTGCCAGCCCAGCAGCCATCTCCGTATCTTTAAGGGATCTGCTGCGATGTTTAAGGTGGGGTGGAGGAGGGAGGGATTAGGGCTTTCAGCCCTTATGGACGGGCTGCAGCTGGTTATCATCACACTTGGTTTGTTTGAAGATGTTATCTTTCCACCCACTTGTTTCCATCATTTCAATTTAAGGTGTGTATAGTTTCTTCTATTAAGGATTCACAATAGCCTGGAAACGTCAGAATGGCAATGGGTTCTGACAGCTTGCAAGCCAAAGGTTTTACAACACACTTGAGAAGAGCATGGAAAGACTGACCTTCGAGTCAGCGTCTTCTAATATTTGTCATATCCAGAGGCCCTCATGTTTTACCAGAAGGGACAGACAAAATTAGATTTTGGGTCACCTTTTCAACTTCGCACACCTTTTAGATAGAAGAGAACGATAGGGAAAGAGTGCTAGAGATAGAAAGATGGATGGAAAAGAATCTGCAAGAGTGGGATAAAGAGACACGAAGTGTAGGGTGGTGGAAGCAAGAGGTATAACGTTGATTCAAGACTAGGCATGCTTGGCATTCGACAAATCTGGCATTCCACAGCAGTGGCAGCATGCTCCTTAGAAAATCTCTGGGCCGGGCATATACTTAAAAAAATAAGTACATTGGGGTGGGAAGTAGCTTACCTGAGGACAGGGTTCTCTTTTGGGTTCTGTAATATGTATATAGATGAAAATGGACCTTTATATGTACATCTATATTGAATATGTCATATCATATCGCCCCTAAACGCTGAAAGCTGTAGATTCACATATTCTTCTATTCACTTGGTCACTTGGCATACACCAATCAGTTCTGAAAATGAGCATTAGATGAAATAGAGATTCTGTGGATAGGAATCAGCCAGTAAATAATCCTGCAGCTAACAGCTGAGAAGTGTTTTTAATTCATTTTTATTAGTGTAGAATTGTTGCTCGGGGAGAATAAGCCCTTTGTTATGCAATTATTTCATTTTAGTCAGAAGTGTGAAGCAAGACAATGTGTGGGAGTGATGAACGCACTCAGACAACACCTGGACGTTTGGCGTTAATAACCCAAAGAAAATCCAAGATCAAAGTATAATGAAACACAGAACTGCCTGCACACCTTGGGTTTGTCACTTTAGAAAAATGAATATCTAACTCAGTTATTTTGGGAAACAGTCCACAGGCCGGGGTCATACAATTTCCCACAGCCCTGCGCCGTCTTACTTAGGTCTCTGAGTGCAACACCACCACGTCCTTGAACGCTCTTCTTCCTCTTAGGATGAATAAAAAGCTGTGAAAGAGAGGTGTTTAATAATGCTTTTTCCACGCCTAATAGCGCTGCTGTACTTAAAGGCTTTGCACTGCCTATTTCAACCCCCATGGATTTATACGCAACTCAAGATTAGGAAATAGTGTCAGAGTCAAAATATTTTCTAATTGTACTTTTTTTCTTATGTGGAAATAACAATATGACATTTGATTTATGCATATGAATTAAACGATAATTTATATATGATTATGTAATAGTATATCCTAGTGTAAAAGAACCTCAGGAACTTGCAAAGGGTGAGGTCTATGTCGAAGGAGCTCACGGAAGAGGTGTGAATGATCAATCCACCATGAGTCACTGTGAATTGGGGCATTCTGATGTCTCTTATTTCTTCCAGGTATTAGCCCATGTCTCAGTCATGCTATGAAGTTAGTGAGGGCAGATTGACATTCAGCAAAAGTGATAAAGAAATATGGACCCTTTGATGAGCACTGCAATAGAGGTGATATGTTCACCATTACTGCACCTGTCCATTGCATCTCTAATATACCTTAAACGTAGGAGGGGCATTTAAATGATATAATGGAGACCCTCTTAAAAAATGTTCAACATTTTTTGTGTGCAGTTAGCAATAAAGCATGTGCTAATCCAGTCACAACCTGGAGCATGCTTTTTTTTTATCCACGTGCCTATTATATCCACAGATTGTTATCATCCTATAAGTTAGATCTAAGCCAGGGGTCTTCAAACTGGGTGGTGGGCACCCCTAGGGGGCCTCAAGTGATCCCAGGGAGGGGCGCCAAGCTCTGGTCAAGAGTCATTACACACATAACAGTGTTTTGTTTTAAGCAGAAACATGTTATTGGATTTATAAAAAGGTAACAGTACTTAACTGCAATGTTTAAATACATCTAGACATATTTAAACATTGCCATCTTTGTAAAATAATTGTGAAAAAAGTCTGACGGGGGGCCCAATGATTTTTATTTTTCAACTGGGGGGGCGCAGCATTAAAACGTTTGGAGACCACTGATCTAAGCTAACCTCAGAGCTCCTTCCTCATTCACAAATGTGTGTTCACCTAATATCTTTTTTAGAAGGCTCCTGTCATGTATTAGATGGGAAGCCTCCTGAACCACGACTCCAGAAGAACGAAGTTGTGAACAACAAAAGCGGAACAAAGCTTTTGTTAACCACAACTTTGTTCTTCTGTGCCTTAACCACGCATGTGCACAGAAGAAGGGGAGTCGGCTTCTGAGGAGGACGGGGTCAGGTAATTGGGTCTGGGGCTGTTTTAGGGGGGGTGGGCAGTTGGGGTAGTTTAGGTTTTAGGAGGGGTGGGGGGGCTACAGTAGTTTTAGGGGCGGGGGTGGGAGGGTCAGGGTATTTTTAGTTTTTAGGGGCGGAGGTGGAGGTCGGGGTAGTTTAGGTTTTAGGAGGTCTGGGGGTCATGGTAGCTTTAGGGGTGGAGGGTTGGGGTATGTTTAGTTTTTAGGGGCGGGGTGGGGGATCGGGTAGTTTAGGTTTTAAGGGTGCCGGAGGTTGCGATAGTTTTAGGGGCGGGGGCAGGGTTGGGGTAGTTTAGGTTGGAGGGGTGTTGCTGTAGTTTTAGTGTCTGGGTGGGGGATTGAGGTATTTCTAGTTTTTAGGGGTGGGGGTCAGGGTAGTTTAGGTTTTGGGGGCAGGGGGTTGTGGTAGTTTTAGGGGTGGAGATGGAGGGTTGGGGTATTTTTAGTTTTTTGGGGTAGTTTTAGGGGCGGGTGGGGGTACTTTAGGTTTTAGGGGTGGGGTCGCGGTAGTTTTAGGGGCGGGTGGGGTATTTTTTGTTTTTAGGGGCAGGGTGGGGGTCGCAGTAGTTTAGGTTTTAGGGGGTTGGGGTTGCAGTAGTTTTAGGAATGGGTTGGGGTATGTTTAGTTTTTAGGGGGTGTAGGGTCGCAATAGTTTTAGGGGTCGGGGTCAGGGTAGTGGGGTAGAGTTAGAATTGTTTTTAGGGGTGGGGGTTGGGGTACGATTGTTTTAGGGGTGGGGGGCCGGGTGGGGGGTAGCATGCTGGAACCATGCATGCCGTTCCAAGCATGCCTTTACCAGGAATGCCTTTCCAATGATAAATCGTTGTTAAGGCACTCGTAAAGGCATTCGTGATAATGCAGTCGTTGTTCCGACCGCGTTGTTTAGGCCTGCGTGGTTACAGCATTTATGGTTCCGACGTATTTTCATATTAGACCTGTCTCCCTTGAAGCAGAGGATAACAGAGTAGTTCTGTAACATAAAATGACAGGATCCACCTGCAAAATGTGAAGAGGGGCCCAATGTCTTCCATATCTCAAAGATATTCATTGGCTTTGTGCGGAATATGACTTCATCAAGGCCTGGGAGGCCCACTCAGCACCACAGGAGCTGCAGGGGCCTGCTTCACACCCTTGTATGTGAAGTAATGCTAACCTCTATTTATACATTTCAGCAAATAGAGCCTTTATATTCCTGTGGTGAAGAGACAAAAGCCACAGGACAGGAAACCATGAAATCTGCTAAGGTAGGTAACCGTGCCCATAAATTTGCAGATACAGCGAAAAATGTCCAAATAACATATTGCCACTTAGTGGGGATCCTGTATAATAATGTAATCACATTCCATATAGCCTGTCTGTTACCAATTATACCATCAAATTTGTCTGTTTTCTTTGAAGTAACATTCGTCATCACGCCTTTAGTCTGAAAAGGATTGTTTTCTATTTTGTTACTTGCTTGTAGAACTTGACAAATTTCGAAAGATAGGATTTGTGACATCAAAAGGTTACATTGTTTGCTCCTCGGATGATAAATTATCAACGTTAATAAAGCTTGGTAGACCTGCAGTGAAGCATGGTAAAACGTATGGCTAAGCTAAGTAGGAGCAGAAATCCTTCCCCAATACCGTAACACTGCTACTGCTCTTCCCTGTTTCTTGCTCCACATTCCAGATTTGTTCCTCCATTTGACAGGTCTGATTCGTATCTGATCTAAGCAGACAGTAATTGTTTGTGGTTTCCATTCTGAAATAAAATCTTCTACTACAAATGTCCTACAAGTATACTATTGTTCGCAGACTGAATCCCAGATTTCAGAATTTGAAGTACTTTTTGTCTTTTTTTCCCCATTATGGTATCTGTAAAATGTAGATTTTCCTAGTATCATGACGGAAAGTCTTAATTTTATTAAAGACACGGAGGCGAGTATTATGCGTTTCTTTTCTTACTTTAATTCAATAGCAGCAGTCAAGAAACATACTACAATTCCCAGAAGGCTAACAACAATAGCCAATGGGAAAGAAAAAGTAGTCATAACAGTATACACCAATCACATGCATAGTAAGGTATTATGACATCACTTGACTGCGACCAGCCCTCTTTTCGTGCGAGAGAGTCAATTAACAGTAAACAATGGAACTATAGAGAACAGAATAAAAATTGCCATAATAAACGACAAAACATCCGAACAAAAGTTCAAAATCCAAGGTAACCAAGGCGGATCCCGGAAGATTAGTCCTGTGGGAAGACCGGCTTTGAACGGAGCCATGGAAGTTTGCAGAGAAGAAATCCAGGTCGAAGGAGGAGACTTAAGCGGCGGATTGAGTGATGGCCAATGGTGCTAGAATAAAGGGTGGGAAAGAAAACAAGGTTAATGAAAGAGGAGGGATAATACTCGCCTCCGTGTCTTTAATAAAATTAAGACTTTCCGTCATGATACTAGGAAAATCTACATTTTATGGCAAGACCGGAGGCTCATACTATGCGAGTTTAAAGCATATTAGTTATATTCAGAGAAACATTTTCAATAGGTTTACAATAAAAAACTTTGAATACTGTGTCATTAGACCAGTCTGCAGATTTAAGAATGTCTTCTAAACGGGAGCCTGTCCAAAACGCCTTAGAAGCCATTGCCCCTCTGGAAGAGTGAGCCCCAAACATAGAAGTATCTATGCCCGCCAAAGACATCAACCAACGAACCCACCGGGCCAGAGTAGCGGTCGAAACGGGGGAGTGAGGTTTCCTGAATGAAATTAATAATTGGGAATGAGAAGAGGATCTTAAATCTGCAGTCTTTGATTCATACACTTTCAAACATTGTCCTACACATAGATTGGGATAGTCAGGAAAGTAAGGATAAAAAACTGAGGATAAATTGGTTTTGGTTCGACGAACCACAGTGAACATGACCCCAGAAGGAGTAAACTGACGGTTAGATATATCTAGAGCTCTAACATCTGCCAGCCGTTTAATAGAAACTAGACACAATAGCATAGTTAACTTTGCCGATAACATTTTTAGAGAAAGCATGACATTATCAGGCCAAGACAATAGAAATTTCAAAACAATAGAAACATCCCATAATCGACTGTATTTAGGTAAAGGAGGATTAGAAAACTTTACTCCCTTTAGTAAACGGCAGATCAAAGGATGTTCTCCTACAGGTTTTCCATTCAGCAGTGAATGATTGGCCGAAATAGCTGATCTATAAAGGTTGATAGTACGGAAGGCCTTACCTTTACTGGCTTCATTTGCTAGAAAATTGAGAATAAAAATCAAATCTGCTGAAAAGGGATCGATTTGTTTTCCCAAACACCAGCTGTTCCAAATAGACCAGGCTGATGAATAAGCCTTTTTTGTACCTGGGGCCCAAGACTGAGCGATATATCGGGAAGCTTCTGCTGAAATGCTTGGGATAATTTGGGATTGCCCGAGACTTTCCATGCCGAGAGGGTGAGCAGATTGTCCAATATCAGAGGATGAGAAAACCCTAGAGGATTGAGCAATAGGTTCGGGAAGGAAGGAATCAGGACCGGGAAGTCTATTGATAATTCTAAAAGCGCTGGGAACCAAGTTTGAGACTGCCAAAAGGGGGTTATGAGAACTATGGTGGCTAGTTGGCGTCTGAGCTGAGCCAGCACTCTGCTGATCATGAGGAAAGGGGGAAAGGCATAATTGAGGGAAGGGGACCAATCCTGTAAGAAAGCATCTGATGCTACAGCTAATGGATCTGGCCGCCAGCTGTAGAATAGAGGAAGCTGGGAATTGAGGCGTGAAGCAAAAAGGTCTATTACTAGGGGACCCCATTTGTTTTGAATGAGTTGGAAAATTGAAATATGGAGTTTCCAGTCGCTTGAATCTCGCAGATGACGAGAGTGCCAATCCGCCACTGAATTGAGAGACCCCGGAAGATATTCTGCATGAACCGAAATGTGGTTTAAAAGGCAGAATTCCCAAAACCCCTTGGCTAATTCCGTCAGAGGTTTGGATTTCGTGCCTCCGAGACGATTGATATAGCGTACGGCTGAAATGTTGTCCATCCTGAGGAGAATAGCGCATCGCACTCTGTTTTTTGCAAGGCTTCTGACTGCAAAGGAGCCTGCAAGCATCTCTAAACAATTGATATGCATTCTGGACTCCTCTAACGACCATGTGCCTCCAGTGGAGATTGGTCCACATCGGGCCCCCCATCCTGATTGGCTTGCATCTGATTCTAATACTAGATCGGGGGCTGATGCAAAGATAGTCCTTCCGTTCCAAGAATCTAAATGGTCTATCCACCATTGAAGTTCTGTGCGAGAATCGGCGTCTAATGGAATGATATCTGCGTATGAGAGACCCTTCCTTAGATGACGGATTTTCAATCTCTGAAGAGCCCTGTAATGGAGAGGACCTGGAAAAATAGCTTGAATTGAAGATGAGAGTAGACCCACAATTCGTGCTAACGTTCTTAGGGAAATCTGAGAACTGCGGAGGACCTGTAGAATTTCCGATTTTATAGTTTTGATCTTTGCTGAAGGGAGTTTGAGGGTGGCCGAAATTGAATCTATTTGAAATCCTAAGAATTCTATAACCTGAGATGGAATTAGAATGGATTTTTCTCTGTTTATGATGAAACCTAGTTCCGATAACAGGGAACGCGTGAAGGATAGATGAGAGAGAAGGGACTGAGAGGACTGACTCATTATTAGAATATCGTCAAGATAAATGATGAGTCTGATGCCCTGCGCCCTGAGAAAAGCTACCACAGGTTTCATGAGCTTGGTGAAGCACCAGGGGGCTGATGAGAGACCGAAGGGTAGAGAGGTAAAATGAAAAAACTGGCTTAACCACTGGAATTGGAGAAACTTTCTGAAATGAGAATGGATTGGAACCACTAGATACGCATCTTGAAGATCCAGTCGAACCATCCAATCCCGTTGCAGAAGAGTGTCTCTGAGATGGAGAATAGTTTCCATCTTGAAATGATGGTAAACTACAAAATGGTTGAAATACTTTAGGTTTATTACCGGGCGCATCTTCTTGTTTTTCTTTTGAACCAGAAATATCGAGCTGGTAAAACCTGTCGGATCGGGAAGAATAGGAACAATGGCTTGTTTTTGCAATAGAGCTTGCACTTCCGCAGTTATGAGAGAAACCATGTCTGAGGAGAAACGAGGAAGAGGGGGTAACTGCGTTTGAATAGGACTTGTGTAAAGTTCTATGGAATAACCCTGAATAGTGTTGAGAATCCACGGGTCTGCCGTGATTTGTGACCACTTTGGAAGGAAAAAACGGAGACGTCCTCCTAACGGAATGGAAGAAGAAACATGACTTACTTGGTTGGGGAGAGCGTCTGGAGATCCTGGAACCTCTGGAGCGGAAACCCCTGCTTCTTTGTGGATAAAACTGTGGTCTATATTCCTGGTAGGATGCGTTATGATAACCTCTGGAACCTTGGTTGTGGTATGCACGGCCGGCAAAGCGGTTCCTTCCTCTGCCAGCCCTTTCAAAAACACGCTGTGAAAATACCTTTTTCATCGATTGTTGCGCCTTGTCCAAAGAAGTAAAGGTTGTCACATACTTGCTTAGCTCTTTGATGAAGGACTCTCCAAACAAAGCACCATCCGTTTGAGAGTTGGATTTGACAGTCGCCAAATTGACTAACTTAGAGTCAAGTTTTAAAAGAAGACCCTTGCGTCTTTCGTGTGTAAGGGCGGAATTCGCATTCCCTAAGAGGCAAAAGGTACGTTGCACCCATAAGGAGAGTTCTTCAGGATCAATGAAGGAACCATCTATTCTGGCCGCTTCCACTATGTCAAAAATACAGGTTAGTGGTCCCATAACATCCAGCAATTTATCTTGGCAAGAGGCCCATGCTTTATCCACCCCTTTGCGTGGATCCTTGCCTATTTTTGTAAAATATGATAAAAGAGATTGGTCAATAGCAGGGGTAGCGGATAAATTACGGGACAGGGAAGGACGAGGGCACTCAGATTTCAATTTCGCCCTGATTTGTTTGTCCAAGGGACAATTGATTTTTGCAGAAACATATTGAGCCACATGGTCTGCGGGAACCCACTCAGTGGAGTTGGGGTGAAGTATATTGGAAGGGTCAAACATCGGGAAACCCTCAGGGTCTAGAAGCGTGGAGGTTTGAAGAGAGGACAACTTGGACTTTTTGGGAGGCGGGGGAGAAAAAGTATTATCATCTGCGTCATCCGAGACACTGGAAACAGAGTCCAGATCCGACACATCGTCATCCGTATCAGGGGTGGATGAAATCATCAAAGGGGGGATAATATTCTTTGTTTTAGATTTGTGTTTTAAATTAGGTTTCCCAATGTCCACATTTTTATACTCCTTGGGGGGAGCCTTTTGAGGAACCGCGTCCTCTGCCGCATGTGAGGAAACCTCACTTCTCTTATGCGCCAATTTTTTCGATTTGTTTGGATTTTTACTAGGGGAAAGGCGCTGACTGCATTCCCCCGCAGCCTGGGCCGACATGGTCCTAGAAATCATATCGGAAAATGAGTGTTCTAGGTTCTTAGAAATTTTTTGTATGGAAGAAGAAACTGCCTGTTGGACAGAGGATTTGATGAAGGCAGAGAGTTCTTGGCTAATATCCTCTACTTCATGTGAGGGGGAATTATCCGAATTCATGGTGACAAAGGAACTGGGCTGAGAGGGGTTAAAATCAGATAAAATACGGCTACGAGGTAACAGAAGGAATGAACAAACCGGAACCTCCAGCCGATAATGGGAAAAGGAAAAGCCACTTAATTTCTTTGAGACGCGAAGAAACCACGCGTCTAGAATGGAATATAAGCCTCAGGGGAGCCGTTCTTGGCCGAGCGCCCGGTATCTCCTCAAGCGCGAGCAGAATAACTGCCGCTTGAGGAAAAGCCGGGTTCCCAGCCAGCGAGCGCCCGGGCGCCGCGCGCAGAGCAGAAAACGGCCGAAACTGCCGTGCGCGAGCCGGGAAGCGCTCCGGATAATGCGGCAACCTGCCGTCTATGAAACAAGTTAATAACGTTGAACCAACGCGTTAGGAACACGCAATAAGGAAGCAATGAAAATTAACCAAAAAGCGTAATAACCATAATCTTACCGTATTACCACAGACAAAATATGAGGAGAAAGATAAAAGGGTACTTATCTTGACTGCGAGCAGCAAGAAAAGAGGGCTGGTCGCAGTCAAGTGATGTCATAATACCTTACTATGCATGTGATTGGTGTATACTGTTATGACTACTTTTTCTTTCCCATTGGCTGTTGTTGTTAGCCTTCTGGGAATTGTAGTATGTTTCTTGACTGCTGCTATTGAATTAAAGTAAGAAAAGAAAGGCATAATATGAGCCTCCGGTCTTGCCATAAAATGCAGCAACAATAGATCACAGTTACCTCTATTTATTCTCTAAAACCTGTGGGTGGATGCAGGCTTTGGGAATAGAGGAAACTGAAGCATGAAATTAAAGGATACCTCAAAATCAAAACTTAAACTATCGGTCATTATCGCCGATAGCCCCGATTCAAAGCAGGGCATAATAGGTGAGATATTTACAGCATTTGGTAATTTCCAATGCAGTGAGGTGATCTATTTAATGGGTGCATTAATAACTCTGTTGCAGTTTTACCAGGGGTGCTCCTTCACTATGGCGAAGGAGCGTCGCCCCACTGGCTAAGCCGGCAGCAGAAAAATAAAATGATAGTGCAGGTAGGGGAGGGGCTGGGCCACAGGGGGTGCGGGGGCAGTAGGGAAGGGGAGAATAGAGTGCACCTAAGTGCGCATGTGTGTTTGGTTGCCCGTCTCAGGCTAGCGAAACTGCACGGACTCCAGGTCAGTGTCCGAGCCTCTGGTTTATCATGAAAGCAGCGCCAGGATAGCTGTGGAGCCTTTGCTGGTGTCCCAGCAGTGAATGCTGGGACACCACAAGAGGAGCGACGAGTGAGGCTGCAGGAACAGAGACATCAACATAAGTGCATTTTATTTTTTGTTTTTTATTTTCACCTCGTCTCCACCACCCGCCCCTCCTCTTGAGTTATGCGCCTGCTGCTGCTGAATTTTACCTCTACAACAAATGAGTTGCTGTCTGCAACAGCTTCCAAAAGTACTGGAATATATTTCAGCAGGTTTGACTTGCTGAAATTCACCAAGGTAAAATTGCAGGAGTACAATAATTAGCACGTACTCAGAATTCTGGTCCATGTACTGGAGTTGTAATTAATCTGTCCCCTCATAGTCAGGGTTGTATTTCTTTCCTGCCTGAAAATGTAACTAATTGTATCAAAAGTCCCTGTTACTCAAACTCCACTATGACACAGTCCTTTTGCGACAGATCAGGCAGTGAAGGAAAACTGGATCACCATGGGTGCGATTCAGAATGGTCAGAAATTCATGCGGGTATAGGTATGACCTAGAAAGATTTTCGACTCCTCATCCTACTCCCAGATGTCCCAGCCACACCACATAGAGTTCTTTGAATGATTTAGCTTCCCTGATGTATGCCTGTTTTGCCTAAATCTCAATGTGCAAAAACCTCATCTGAAAGTTTGATTCACACCTGTCTTTTTCTTTCCACTTATCGTTGCCCTCACTTTAGCTTGTTTCATCATGCTAAGGCACCTACATAGCATCTTCTTGGCATTTCTCACACCATCTAGTCATATCCTGACCATGAATGCCTTGTGAAACTCTCATGTCTTCTAGGGTAACATTCTATTTGGCCTTCCCGAAGGCTCCCTCTACCTACACAATCAGATTAGTGTCTTTAAAACCTTTACTGCTGAAAAAGAGTCACTGACCATCATATGAACCAAAGCATTTCTTGATGTAATGTTTATCTGCCACTATCCACTACATGGCAAGGCATCCTTATTTTTGGTGAACATGCTTTAGAGAAGCTCTCTTTCTAGATCCTAACATTTCCTTCAACCTGCCTCCTTTCATGAGGCAATGGAGAAGCTGTGTAGCTTTTTCTTTTTAATCTCTAGCTTTGACTAGGGCGAATGCCTTTCCTTTGGAACCGTGCAACCGCAGAAAAACTAACAACTTCCTTTTTGTAAAGAGGTAAACATTGGGTATTCTGCAACCATTTCTCAGTTGAGCTCCTGTCCCCTGTAATTCCCTTCTTAGTACTGTTCACCAAAAATAAGTGCCAAGGAGCTACTATGGGTGTCTCTAATAGTGTTAAATGAATAAAATAAATAGGTGATTGAACCAGTAGATGTTTAGCTACCTCCTTTGAGATAAAGTGCGAGGACCAAAGCAGAGCACACATTTAACTTTCCCTGGATTCTCTTTAACTGACCAGGCATTTCTTGGGTTCTGTGACCTGGAATTATCAGATCAGTCTTAATTTCCAGCCTAATGCTATGTTCAGATAGTCATATAGCCAATAAGAGGAAGATCAAGAAAAACATTGGAAGTAGCGGTGATATATGCTTGAAATCTGCTGCTTGTGTATGCTATCATAAATTAGGAAAATATTGCCAATAAGAGAGCCTTGTTAGGATATAAGTGCCCAAAGAACCCCCAATAGAGTTACCCAGACAGCATGACTAAAAACACTGTGGCCTGGTGCAGACCCCCATTCAATCTCATTCTTTGTTAATTTAAGAGGAGGAAGGTAAGGTTTGTTGCGTACTGTTAGAAATGGGGTCTTTGGTTGACAGTCAGGTTACCCACTGTTCAAGCAAGGACCCTCACTCTAGTCAGGGTAAAAGAGAATCACCCAAAACTAACCCCTGCTTACCCCCTTGGTAGCTTGGCAGAGCAGTAGGCTTAACTTCAGAGCGCTAGGTGTAAAGTACCAACACACACAGTAACTTAATGAAAACACTACAAAATGACACAACACAGGTTTAGAAAAATAGGAAATATTTTTCGAAACAAAACAAGACCAAAATGACAAAAATCCACAATAAACAAGTCAAGTTATCAATTAAAAAGCAAAAAGAGTCTTCATGTAGTTTTAAACACACACTAACACTGTTAGCGTGAAAATGTACCTTTGGTGCGTCAAAAATAACGCCGCATGGGTGAGTGTGCATCAAAAAGGGCTTGCGATGCGTCGATTCCATTCACGAGTGGGACCTTGCATTGTTTCTCCTTTTGTCGGGTTGGGGACGTCGTTCCTTCTCTCCGCAGGAGAGCGATGCGTCGATTCGGTCAGCACTCTTGGGTCTGGGCAGACCTTACATTGTTTTTACACGCCCAGCAGTGTTTGCGTCGGAAATCCAGCCACACTATTATCTGAAAACCACGGAGCGCGGGTTGCGATCTCCCAGCCTCCGTCAGCGATGCTGGGCGTCGTTTCTCCAGCTCCGTGCGTTGATTCTTCGGTCGCGTTTCCAGTGAGTGTCGATTTTTCAGCCGCGGAGCTGGCGGCGTGTCGTTTCTTCAGCCGAAGATCGGAGTTGTGTAGATCTTTTCCCCGTACGGCGCTCTGTGCGTGGATTTCTTCCTCTTAGGCTGCCAGCTTCTCCATTCGTGGTCCCAGGAACGGGATGGGCACCACAGGGAAGAGTAGGAGTCTCTCCAGAGACTCCAGGTGCTGGCAGAGAGAAGTCTTTGCTGTCCCTGAGACTTCAAACAACAGGAGGCAAGCTCTAAATCAAGCCCTTGGAGATTTCTTCCCAAGATGGAAGGCACACAAAGTCCAGTCTTTGCCCTCTTACTCTGGCAGAAGCAGCAACTGCAGGATAGCTCCACAAAGCACAGTCACAGGCAGGGCAGCTCTTCTTCCTCAGCTCTTCAGCTCTTCTCCAGGCAGAGGTTCCTCTTGTTTCCAGAAGTCTTCTAAAGTCTTTGGTTTTGGATGCCCTTCTTATACCCAATTTCTCCTTTGAAGTAGGCCTACTTCAAAGTAAAGTCTTTTTTGAATGTGAAATCCTGCCTTGCCCCGGCCGGGCCCCAGACACTCACCAGGGGGTTGGAGACTGCATTGTGTGAGGGCAGGCACAGCCCGTTCAGGTGTGAGTGACCACTCCTCCTCTCTCGCCTAGCACAGATGGCTCATCAGGAAATGCAGACTACACCCCAGCTCCCTGTGTGTCACTGTCTAGTGTGAGGTGCAACTAGGCCAACTGTCAAACTGACCCAGACAGGGAATCCACAAACAGGCAGAGTCACAGAAATGGTATAAACAAGAAAATGCTCAGTTTCTAATAGTGGCATTTACAAACACACAATCTTAAAATCAGCTTTACTAAAAGATGTATTTTTAAATTGTGAGCTCAGAGACCCCAAACTCCACATGTCCATCCGCTCCCAAAGGGAATCTACACTTTAATCAGATTTAAAGGTAGCCTCCATGTTAACATATGAGAGAGACAGGCCTTGAAACAGTGAAAAACTAATTTAGCAATATTTCACTGTTAGGACATATGAAGCACATTACTATATGTCCTACCTTAACCATACACTGCACCCTGCCCTTGTGGCTACCTAGGGCCTCCCTTAGGGGTGTCTGACATGTAAGAAAAGGGAAGGTTTAGGCCAGGTAAGTGGGTACACTTGCCAAGTCGAATTTATAGTTAAAAACTGCACACAGACACTGCAATGGCAGGTCTGAGACATGATTACAGAGCTACTTATGTGGGTGGCACAACCAGTGCTGCAGGCCCACTAGTAGCATTTGAATTACAGACCCTGGGCACCTCTAGTGCACTGTACTAGAGTCTTACTAATAAATCAAATATGCCAATCATGGATAAGCCAATTACACACACATTTTCTAAAGGAGCATTTGCACTTTAGCACTGGTTAGCAGTGGTAAAGTGCCCAGAGTAACAAAAACAGCAAAAACAGAGTCCAGCACACATCAACAACCTGGGGAACAGAGGCAAAAAGTTAAGGGAGACCACGCCAAGGAGGAAAAGTCTAACACGTACATAATGGTAATCCTCCCTAACGACACGTCTGATGCAGTTGAAAACACACAATGGCAAAGCCCATCGGTCTGCTTTTAATGTTCTAACACATGCAGTGTTTGCATTTGAGACAAATAGGAAGGAGCCAGCAGACGTGGAGAGAAAGTAGTCACCTCTGCAGTTCATTGCAAGCACTGGTGTGGAGGGGGAAGGATATACCTAAACAACATATAGCATTAGGTGGGAGATTAATACGCCACTGGGCTGAGCCAAGGCATAATTGATGTGGTCTCAAGCCACACAATGTAGCTAATCAAAGAAAGCCAATGGTTGCAAGGGCCGGGTTCAAAGCCCACTCTATTTATACTGTATGTAATAGGTCCGTTAAGAAATGTGGTGTCAAAACCCAGACTTAAAAAGGACGCAGCATGGGGCTGGGCCCATGAATATAAAAAGCACAACACCTTCAAGACTAGGTAGCACTAGTAAAGGATGACTGTTGCAATCTGTGCAGTAGAGCTTTGAAGTTGATATATATTCTGCAAACAATAAGATGGTGCCACACATAGGAAAGTATGACAATTGTCTAGCTTTAATATAAGAAGTGAATATGGCATATAACTTGTGCCTTTGGAATAACCACCTCTGGGCCACTCCTATTTGGGAGCTTGTTTTGGGGTTTGATCCTGTTTTTTAATTTCTGTTTCTGGATCATATTTTTATGAAATTTACTCTGGAAACCTGCATGATGTCCCCTAGGGCTCATTTGTCCAGAAGCATTGTTAGACTGCCCACAGGTGTAGGCTGGTCATTGTATCCTGTTCAGATTGTTTGCAGTTTTCCAAGTCGCTGATGTTTCCTAGTTGATCTCGGTCTTAAAGCCATAGTCTTCCTTCTCTGTGTGAATTGCCCCTAGCTTCTCTATTCAGAGAGGACAAATGACAAATGTTCTTTTGAAGATGTTGCAATGCTATACTTTTCCAGAGTTCAGAGAACTATCTAGTGGTGAGCCCATGTCCACTGAATGCCACACGGGCTCTGAAAGATGGGTAGAAACACACATGCTTTGTCCCCATAACCTGTCATCTGTCTGTGGCCAAAACCACAATGAGGATCTTTGAGAAGAGACAGAGAGTTTGATGGGAGGACTATTGTATTTTATTTGGGGTTATTGTAAAGCTCTACTGGCCAACATATGGTTGCTTTACAGTGCTTTGGAGGATGGAGCAATTAACAGAGAAACATAGAACATCAAGTAGGAGCAAAATTGCTCATGGTTCAATGGGTCCCATAGAGATGTCAAAGTCTTGAGGGCCTGAAGCAAAGCTCGTTTTAGGCTCCTGAACTAGGATTTTATCATCACAAACTCTGATTCACAAAATCACAGGGTTTGCGACCACAAACTATTTTTCTAATATTGTAACTCCATTTTGCGATTTGGAAAACGTTTCTGACTAGCAAAATGGGGTACTGACCCACATCGAATTGCAAAATTGCAAGGGCAGTGAGGGATGTTCCTTCAAAACGACGAGTCAGTATGGTATGTATAGGTGATTTGTGACTAATTCTGGTCCCAAATCATTGCCCAGTTACTGTCTTCCATGCTGAGGTGATAACTCATTTGCAAAGGAGAAGTCCACTTTGTGAATAAGGGTGGCACCTTAAGGGGGAGTAGACTGTGGTCCAGGGTACCACTGTCTGTTCTGACTGAAGTTTTCCAAAACTGATTTTTTTAGAGTAGTCTCTTTTCCGTTAAGGATCTATGATTTTGTTATAAAAAAATGTAAAAAACGTTTTCAGTTTTGGGATGCAATTACATGGCTGTAGGATATGCTGTCCCGTGCAGGCTACCATCCCTATAATTGTATCCATACACATGGGTTCGCAAATTTGGATTTGCCTGATTAAAATGAATTGGTCAGGTTGGTTGGCAATCTTCTGCAGTTCCCTTTATGGTGAATCTACCTAAAAGTACTTGTGACAGTTTGTAAAATGTATTTGATTTACAAAAAGTCAGTGCACATTTTGCGACCTCTATTTGGGAATTGTAACTTAGTACATTTAGGGCCAGATGTAGGTAGCCTTTTGCGCCTTGCAAACGGCGAAAAACGCAATTTTGCAAGGCGCAAAAGGCCTTCCGCGATGCAGAGTCACATTTTGCGAGTCGGTACCGACTCGCAAAATGTGATTCCGACTCGCAAATAGGAAGGGGTGTTCCCTTCCTATTTGCGACCGCATCGCGATGTAGAGTTGATTTGTGACCGCGAAAGCGGTCGCAAATCAACTCGCAGTTACCATCCACTTGAAGTGGATGGTAACTCATTCGCAAAAGGGAAGGGGTCCCTATGGGACCCCTTCCCCTTGGTGAATGCCAAAAAAAAAGTTTTTCAGAGCAGGCAGTGGTCCTATGGACCACTGCCTACTCTGTAAAAAACCGAAACAAAAAGGTTTTGGTGTTTTTTTCCTTTAAGGAAAACGGGCTGCAGAGAGAAAAAAAAA
This sequence comes from Pleurodeles waltl, assembly GCF_031143425.1. Taxonomy (NCBI): domain Eukaryota; kingdom Metazoa; phylum Chordata; class Amphibia; order Caudata; family Salamandridae; genus Pleurodeles; species Pleurodeles waltl. The sequence goes on from NC_090437.1 coordinate 339,943,370, forward strand.
ACCTGCTTTATTTAAAAGCAGTCACGGACATGGTGGTCTGCTGTCTCCAGCAGGCCACCATCCCCGTGAGTGCCTAGACTCGCTATGGGGTCGCAAACTGCGACCCACCTCATAAATATTCATGAGGTGGGTCTTTGCGACCCCATAGCGAGTCGCAGAAGGTGTCTGAGACACCTTTCTGCATTTCCTTTTGCGAGTTGCAAATTGCGAGTCGCTGGGACTCGCAATTTGCAACTCGCAAAAGGAAACCTACCTACATCTGGCCCCTAGTTCTTTTAGTTTGAAATTGTTTTTCAAAATATAATCACAGCTAGACTTTCTCTCTAAAACTAATTCAGTTACATAATCAACATACCTTAATAGATTAAAATATAACATCAAGTGTATACAAACATGCAAGCCCAATTACACAAATAAGAAATATAAATTAGAAAAGTTATAAATACATTTAAGTAGTGATTACTAAAATGTCAGTATTCAGAGGTTTTCTAACAAGCTCCTATGGTGCTGTGCTAGTTGAAAAAAGGTACTTTACTTGGCGTGCAAGATAATCAATTCGCTTTCTGAGTTATAAGAAGAGGCTTTTTAATGTATGTCATTCAAAAAGGTCAATAGAGTAAAAAGAATGCACTGCTTTCAGTGGGACCTAGAGTTTCATGTCCACACACGTGGTCATGACTGATATAAAACAGAGTTAAAATGACTCAATATGTTAGCAGTAACTCTGACCTTGAGACTTAATGGTGAATAATAATAATAACTCTTTACAATTGGTGCAGTTATGAAAGTGCTAGTATCCAACCTACTAGAACAAGCACTTCTTACAGATCTCAAGGCAAAGGAGTAGTCGTTCTTCACACAGGATGGGAGATCCTGACTGATATAAAACAGAGTTAAAATTACTCAATTTGTTAGCAGTAACTGTGTCCCTAAGACCTTTTAATGGAGAATAATAAGCCTTTAAAATTGGTGCAAGTCTGATAGTGCTAATAACCAACTTATATGAACGAGCACTTCTTACAAAACTCAAGGCATAGAAGTAGTCGTTCCTCACACAGGATGGGATCCTGCCCTCTCTGATGCCAGCTATTTGCACAAACAACCACAATGGGGAATGAACATGTGTGTTTTTTTTCTTAGCATCCAAAAGATATCAGCAACAGACAAGGGCATAAGTTAGTGAGTTTTGGGGGAGGGGGCTGTGAACTGTGAAGTTCCCAAATAAAAGACAATGCACTGAAAGGTGGAGGGATGACCATGTTTTGAGATACTTTTGAGATACTCTGTTCCAATAAGGAACAGGTTAAATACTGATTTACATTCGATAGTCCTCTGTCTACGTTTCTGATAAAAAACAACAAGTTAAAACCTTTTAGTCAAACTAGGACAATGAGAAACACCTGCAAAGGCATAGGAGACCCAACTCAGGATCCCGAGATCCAACTCTCAAGCCAAGAATGCAATTATTTGGGAGGGTGTCTGTAGTACTGAGCACCCCCTTGGAGGATGGAGCAGGTGGTTGTCAGAAGACGAGGCAGTACACCAGGGTGTCCCATGCCCTTGTAAAGGAGATCCCCGCCCCCCACTCATTGGTTCCCCTACTGAGGAGATTAGCTCTTCCTTGATGTTTTGCTTATCCTCTCTAAATGGACTTAGGGCCCTGGGCACTTTCCCTCTGTAAGTACATTGTGAAAGTGCATGCGGAAACCACGGGACAAGGAGGTACACTGTGGGGTACGAAAAATGGAATCTACTTTTTTCCTGCTTATTGAGTGCCGTCATCACATCTGGCAGTGAGCGAGAATCACAGCAGTAGCACATCATAATTGTGGAAGGAATTTGTCAACTTCACTCATTGAGCGTGACGGGTCTCAGCGTCCGATGACATTGGAGCTTCAGTCACAACCCCGGTAGGCTAGCTCTCTAGATGTGCCTGTTACTCTTCATGTTCGCAGTGCTTTCTTAGTTTGCCTTGTCGGAAACTGTGTCCAGATCAGATTTTGTGCCCTGAGAGCCCTTTTACACCACGCATTCTGACAAATGCTCAAACTCATGCTGGGCCACGCGTCATCCCCTTTTTTATGCGCACAGCTTCACGTCGAGTCAAGCAACTCCCTGAGCATTTTTTAACAGATGTTTCACGTCAGCTGTGATGGCACGACGTCAACATGCGGTGGCCATCTTCGATTAGGCCCATGCTATAAACAAACGTCTTGAAATATATTTGTTTATGGTTAAACAAACAGTTTTACACAGGAAACTTTCCTCTGGCACCACCTTAAATTCTGCCAGCAACATCATTTTGATCAACACTTCAAATGTTTGTCCCTGGATACTGGTTAACCTACGTGGTGTGTCTTTCATTCTTATTTTGCTCTGTTTTAATTAGATCTGATAATGACAAGTGTTTACTCAGGTTTAACCTCTTTCTGTTTGAGCCATCCTTCTAAAATACATTTCTTCGTAGCCTGCCACACATCAGTTATTTTCCACTTTTTCCAACTTTCTTCTGAAATGTCTTCAAATTCTTGATTCACCACATCCTTGATGGTAGCAATCACTTCACAATCACTAGAATTGTGCTCCCCCACAACTCCCTGGCATGGCAATCTCGACAGGAAATCAGCTGTCACTTTTTTTTCCTGGTTCCAATTCTGTCCTAAAATAATATTTCTGCAACTTTGCGGTGAGCCTGGCAATAAGCGCTGAGTTCCACCCACCCCCAGGGGACAATATATTGACTAGCAGATTATGATCTGTCCTGAGTACAAAGTTAGCCCACACATATGCAACTAATTATTTTTCAATGACAACATATCTCTTTTCTGTCTCACTTAAAAGGTGAGATCTAAATGCAACATTTCACTCATTTCTGCCACTCCTTTGAGACAACACACCACCCATTCCATACATGCTATCATCTACTGTGATAATGCATTCTTTCTTCACGTAGAATGGTTTCAACGTAGGAGGGTCCACTATTTCTATTTTCACCTTTTCAAATCCTAACGGTTGTCTTTCCATCCACTTATATGGAAGCTCTCTTAAAGGCTCCAATTTGGTAGCAAAGTTTTCTACAAACGTGCTGTAGTACTCAAACATACCAACATAAGAAAGACGTTGTTCTTTGTTAGCAGATGCAGGTCCCTTAACAATGGCTTCCACATTAGATTTAGTTGTAACAACCTCATCACCTGACACGGTATGACCAAGATACTTTTTTACAGAATTTTTAAACAGTATGCCCCTTGAGAGTCAGCCCATGTTTTTTCAATCACTCACATATTTCCATAACATGCCGTAAATTTCCCTCAATTACTGGAAAAATTAAAATGTCATCCTGGAAACACTTAACATATTTATCAATGTCTTTAAAAATGTGGAACACTGCCTTTTGAAATACCGAAGCTGCTTGAGGCTAAGCCGAAAGGTTTAATATTAAACTGATACAATCCTTGTGGTGTAATGAACGCTGTCATTTCCTTGGAGTACTCAGCTAATTTAATTTGGTGATACGCAGAACTTAATTCAAAAGTGGAAAACATTTTTGCTCCCTTCAGCATTGATCTTACCTCATTGATATTGGGAAGCGTGTGATAATCGACTAAAGTATTGGAATTAAGTGCCCTCAAATCTACACATAGACTCAACTTCTGATCAGCCTTGCGGGCCAAAACAATAGGAGAAACCCACTCAGCTGATTCAATCTCCTCAATTTTACCATCTTTAACCAATTAATTCAACATTTCCCTTCACACTCCCTTCAATTTTTTCACACGGAAAGCATCATTCTTTAACCTAATCTTATGCACAAAATTCTTCAATTTCCCTAATTTCTCAGAGAACATTTCCGGGAAGCATTCTTTAACAAATTTCCCTCCATTACTCTCCTTAATGGATAGTACTTGTTCTTCATTCCATTCACCACTTAATGATACAGTCCCTCCGCTGGATTCTCCAATGCAACACATTCACTCCTCTGACAGCAACATATATCTTAATATGAGCACTTCTTCCTTTAAATTCTAACCTCACGTCCACATATCCTTCCATGTTTATTGTAGATTCATCAAAACTTTCAGCAATTAAATCTGATAGTTGCAAATTCCCCATGTCCAAGATTCCATCAAACTTTTCTTTGAACTACTTCCTTATTTATAGTCCATGAGGATCCTGAATCCACCATGAGTTCCAACTCTATTCCCAGCATGCAAGCAACACATTTGGAGCAACTCTTTAATTGTATTCAGGTGACCTCTCCCCACTCTAGTGTAGACAACACAGTACTTTTATTTCTAGCATTTATTTCCTCACACTTACAGGGCGGTTTAATATCAGTTATTTCTGACATGTATGACACGTCAACACATGCTTGATTATAGTTTTTTCAGATCTCCCTGCACACACATGCAATATGCTCCACAAGACCACACTTCTTGCACTCCTTGTTGATGGCGGGGCACCAAGCATATGAAGCAATATGTGCATTGCAATCACATCTATAGCAAGTGCCTCATTTTTCATTTTTTTCCAACCTTCTACCATTACTAAAACTGTTACTATCTGACACATCTATGCGATTTTCATCAGACCTCATGGCAACACATACTTCCTCTGCATTACCCACACCTATACTTATTTCATTCACAGTAGGCATCCATTTCTCAGACTGTTCTAATGCTTTAGCTGTAGATATAGCATCTTGGGATCACCCATAACCTATAATTGCTCCTGGATTTTCTTATTTCTTACATGTACTATAATTTGGTCTCTGATCATCTCATCCACCATGGTACCAAAATTACAAGTCATAGATAAAGCTCTCAACGATGTCAGAAATTAATCAAAAGACTCTCCCTCTTTTCGTGGTCTAGTGTAAAACTTGAATACATTTCAAGCAATGTTGGTAATGAGCTTAAATCTCAGTTCCATCCTTAACAATGTCTCTTTATAGACATCAACGTCTCCTTGTCCCTCAGTGGGTGTTGCTTGAGGTAATGTCCTGAACACAACTTGGCCTGCAGATACCAGGCAGTATAAAAAATATACTTTTTTCTGCTTTCCCCATGTGTTCATCATCAATAGCCTTCATATAGGTGATAGACTCTTCTTTCCATCTAATCCAAGGAATGAGGGGGAGGGGTCCAGTTTATTTTGCAAAATCTTAGCAGGTGGAAAACATTGCATGTTTAAACAGCATATGGCAAAGAATCTCCCAAAAATAACAACAATAATTCACAAAACTCACAATGATCAATATAATTGTGGGTATACTGACCAAGTATGATGATTCAACAATGTCCAAATGTTTACACAACCTTAAACTTGGTTTGTGCGCACTTTTCTTTGTAGCATGTCATATGATATCATTTGCTTCCCCCAATATGGCCGCCGTCATGCATGCATGGTGGAGTGGCATACACGGAGGGCGAATCAGGAGATTTCCGAAGGACACGCTACCGGGCATGTGTAGAAGATGAACTCCCAAAAGGAATGCGTTGCATGCACACAGAAAGTTGGGAAATGGTGCGTCTCACAAATGTGAGCAACGATAGCTGCAAACACAAGTCAACGGAGATTGTTTACTTTTGAAATGGTGCTCCTTGGCAGGGAGAAATCGCTTTGCCATTTAAATAATATTTCCTCGTACCATCCTTGTGAAAGTATAGTACTCTTCATGAATTCCTTTGCCTATGAAATTTTGTAGTAAAAGCCAAGACTCCTTTTAAAAAAAAAAAAAATCCCAAAACATAAGGTTCAAGAAGAGGTAATCCATTCCTGTGCTGCAGGTAGTGACAGGATGCCTCTTCAACTTGTCGCCATTGTAGAAAACTTCATTCCATACATAGAAATAAGATTATTTATTGTAAGCAGCACAGCAACGCAACTTTGCTGCCAGTCATCCAAAGATCAGAATCAAACTGAATGCCTTCTGCATTGGTACGGATGAATACGTTTTTGAAGGAGGGCATACAAACAGCTTTGGCGATTAGAGATCTTGTAGAAGATTTCTTTAGAAAGAAGCTGTGGTCATATTTGATTAACCCACATTCAACCACAGGAATTTCCCCATTTCACTCATTATGCATAAGAGGGACCCCAGGTCCATTGTGTGTCCTGATTGGATTAAAAGATTGAATTCCAATTCTAAATGGTGGTAATGTTTAGACAAAAAGAAAATGGTACACAACATGTCTCAGAAATATTTTGACAGCAAACACAGAGAAATATGCAATTTTTGAGATTGGAGACTGGGTTTTTATTAAAAGCCCAGTTAAGGTTAGAAAGGGTGCATCCATTTTCTCAGCGACTGGTAAAGTTTTGAAAGTGTCAAAAGGTTTACTGCTTTTAGAAATGTCTGGTCAAGATTCCATGGGATCAAGCAAGTAGGATCATGCAACAAAAACATTTTCAACATGAAGACATGATTGCCAATTCACATTGGTTACTCTTCAATTCAGATCCTACTTCCTTGAATGGTGGTGTGTCCTCAACTACACATCTTTCTCCGTTTGATCAAAGTGAGGAACAACAAGGGTTTCTCAATAGTTCTGATACACATATTGACATGCAATCTGCCTCTACTGATGACACCTCTAGGGGTTTCTTTGGATCAATGTCCAGCTACTGGTGAAACAATACAGATTGAGATGAATGATGAAAATAGAACATCACTCAATGTCTCAATGCCTGCATAATTCAAAGACTATTTACGTCATTACGTTTATGCATATGATTGCTTGTTCTGCTATAAAGGGGAAGAAGATGTAATGTAGGCATTTACTTTCAATTGCAACTCTCGTGCCTGTGCGCCTGCACAAGCATGGTATGTGATGAAATTGTTGTTGCTGTTTAAGATTTGGCCCATGGTTGTTCTCTCACCCTGCGGATTCCAAATTAAACTGCAAGTCTGTTTAAAATGGCCTTGAGTAAAAATTTGTGTCAGAGCCGAATGATAAAACTGTTATTGAATTTTCAAAGAATATTTTCATGCAGGAAGGTTTCCCACAATTTCTGTTGTCAGACAATGGTGTCCAATTAGTAAATGAAGTAGTGAAAAGTTTCTTCACGTCTGGAGATGTTAAACATTTGAAAACTCCACTGTACCATCCCCAAGGCAATGGTCAAGTGGAATCCATAAATCTGGTGGTGGTTCAGAATGCTAGGTGGGCAATTGCAAACAAATTTGTGATAATAAGGGCCATATTTATACTCCGTTTGCGCCGAAATTGCGTCGTTTTTTTTGACGCAATTTCGACGCAAAACTAACGCCAACTAACGCCATATTTATACTATGGCGTTAGAGGCGAATAGCGCCAAAGTTCCCGGAATGTGCGTCATTTTTTAGCGTGAACCCCTTCCTTGCGTTAATGATATGCAAGGGAGGCGTTCCCGTCTAAAAAATGACTCCCAGGCCTTTACGTGGTATTTATACTCCCGGGCAAAAGAGACGCCCGGGAGTTGGCGTGGCTAAAAACGGCGCATTTGCGACACTTTTTAACGCCTGCTCAGGGCAGGCGTTAAGGGGCCTGTGGGCTCAAAATGAGCCCACAGGTGCCCTCCCATGCCCCCAGGGACCCCCCCTGCCACCCTTGCCCACCCCAGGAGGACCCCCAAGGATGGAGGGACCCACCCCAGGGACATTCAGGTAAGTTCAGGTAAGTATAATTTTTTATTTTTTATATTTTTTTTTGGTGGCATAGGGGGGCCTTATTTGTGCCCCCCTACATGCCACTATGCCCAATGACCATGCCCAGGGGACAGAAGTCCCCTGGGCATGGCCATTGGGCAAGGGGGCATGACTCCTATCTTTACAATGATAGGAGTCATGTTGATGGGGGATGGGCGTTGTTAAAAAATGGCGCAAGTCGGGTTAAGACGATTTTTTCGACGTAACCTGACTTGCCCCATTTTAAGACGCCCATGCGCCATTTTCCCCCTACGCCGGCGCTGTCTGGTCTACGTGGTTTTTTCCCACGCAAACCAGGCAGCGCCGGTCTGATTGCGCCGTCTAACGCCATTCCATAAATACGGCGCCCGCTTGGCGCTTCAGAATGGCGTTAGACGGCGCAAAACTTTTTGACGCTAAACTGCGTTAGCGCAGTTTAGCGTCAAAAAGTATAAATATGGGCCTAAATGCTGTAAGTTGAATGATTTGGTTTTATCGTACTAGTCTGCAAAGTTTGACATTGGTATCAGGTTTTGAATTGTTGAGAGGAAGAAAGCCATTCACCAAGATATGCCCAAGTTTGATGGGCAAATGGATAAAATTTGGTGTGTCGTTGGAGGAGTACAAAGTGACAGGCAAGAGGAACATGGCAAAGTCTAAGCAAAAAGAAAACTAGGACACTATGTCTAGGATGAGTGAGGTCAAACTAAAGATAGGAGATGTTATTCGTATCAGAAAAGGAGTGCATTTGAAAAAGGAGAAGAAAAGCTCAGTGGGCCTGCTGTGGTTGAAAGGTTTATGGAAATGCAGTTAGAGTAAATAAAGGCAATTGGTGTAATGTCGGAAGAGTGGTAAAGTGTGCTGGTGATCAGAAAGAGCAGGGGGCCCAGAAAGAGGTAGTGGTGGAGCAAATAGATATGGATGGTCCCAGTTCCTCTACTTCACACAATGTTAATGTTGGAGTTCACAGGAGTAATCGGGTTAGAAGTTTACCAAACAGATTTAGATAGTATGTTAGTATTTGGACATAGGTCTCATCCTTTTTTGAATTTGTTGCCATGTCGATATTTCATCATGCATAGATGTTATCCTCTGAGGATGCACTTTTATTGTTAGTCATATTATATTATTTGTGTTATTCCTTTTTGTATGTTTCCTTGCTGCTTAGATAATAGTTCAGTATGCATACTATTTCATTAATTTTATTGCTGAGTCATGTTTCATTTCATGTTTTCTGTAAAATTGTGTGTATTCCTCCTTAAGGTTTATTAGCCCTTCAGCGCTTCTAGTAATGTGGTTTATTTAAAACTGTTAAAGTTTTTTATGTATTGGGAGAAGTAACGTAGAACTGTGAGTATGGTTTGAGGTGTTCCATGAAGCACTGCTCTGGTGTTCCATGGAATGGTGAGCAAACCTAGGGGAAACATTGAGATTCAACTGGTGACAGTTGAAACCTGATGGAGAAACTGTGAGCCTGTAAATGTTGCAGCTCTGTATTGAGAATAAACTTATATTCAAGACACCAGCTTACGTTGTGCTTTGTCCTTGACCGAAGACATTATCACAGTGTCACACCCTAAACACCCTCCTCAAAGCTACGCCCACAGAATTGACTGTGTAAAAGACCATAAAACTGAGGTAGAGTCACAGACGATGAAGGAGAGAAACAGCAACACTTATTCTAGGTCATGCATCTTGGGAGTACTTCAGTCGTTTAAAAAATAAGCAGTGCTTAAGAGCTTGTGGTTGTAGGTGGAGCCCACCAGGCTTTGAGCCAAACCAAGACAAAAAACAAAAAACAAAACAAGAGCAAAAGGAGGAAGAAAAATACAGTAAAACCACAACAAAAAGAGAAAGCATGGGTGGTAAGCGGTAAAGATAGTGTCTGGTATTCTGCATGCCAACATTTCACTGCTAAAGCTGGGGGCTTCTGAGCAAAACTTTGCTCCCATCACTTACTCTTTTGCAAACTAAGCACTAAAAATAAGTGCAGGTGGCCAATGTTTTTAGATCAAGAGTAGCAGCGCGCAGTCGCTGCTTTCTGACATGTTGTAATCTCTTCTGTGGGCTTTAACCACACCCACCTCATAGCCTTCACTTACATTCGTTCCTGGGCTTACCTTTAAAAAATCTCTGTATGTTGTGGGTAACTGATTTATGTTAGTCCCACCTTGTTTTGTTACCATCTTGGGTACTGACCCTATTACATGGATAATTACACAATTGCCATTATGTTTTATTGTGGGCAAACTACTTTTTTTATTTTGTCTCTCTCCTTCGCACTCAAGGCAGACATAGTGCTTTGAAGTTTCATACAGCACAAATTCGATCAGTAGTATTGGAGTGCTTTGCATGACTACCAAGTACATCACATTGTTTATTTTGTCTCTCCTCACTCCGTTGCGGCCATGCCACTTTGAAGTTTCATAGCGCTCAAACTTGTTTGTGCTCTACATAATCCATGGGCAGGCGCAATGCACATGTGGCACCAACTTTCAGCTGCATCTTTGCTGTCGGGTCGGCGGATTTGGGAGGCCACACAGAGCTGTTTTTCAGCAGCATGAGCCGCCTTATTTTGGCGATTTCTACACCTTTTGGAAAACAGCGGGAGCTACCAGGTTTATGGTTAGTGAGTGAAGGGGGCACAACTGCCTGCGGGGTGACTGTGTCTGTGCCTCCTCCCTTTGCCCTTCTAGGACTCCCTGGCTGAGGTCTGCTGTGCTTGTCTCCGGCCGGATGGGGCGTGTCTTGTTTGCCATGGTGTAGAGGGCTCCTTGGCAACCACTGATTCTAGCTGTTCTGGGCATATTCCCTATGCTTTTGCCTGTCCGGAGGTCTGCGGGTGCCCTTTTTTGGGCCAGGGTGGGCGTGTCTAGGTTGTCCCTTTGTGGTGCTTCTCGGCACCCAGCTGTTCATCCCACTGGAATTATGTTGCACAAAAGACCAAAATATGCACAGTGTTGACCAATTAATGTGACACAATGAGTCCAGTTATGAATGGTCAGTGCCAATAGCCTCAGCACAAGTGAATGTGCGACCTATTGCATTGCAAATGCTTGTTTAGGTGCTTATCATCAATTGGTCGATACTAAGGCTGCATAGCTTTCATTTTTCTGTCTGCACTTCCTGTTGATGTATCTCAATCTTGCCGATACTTTTTCATCCATGCTTTCTCTGCCTTCCTCTATTAGTATTGTTTTCTATTTTTCTCTTCTTCCTTCTACATTTTCTGCATTTCTCTTTTGTGCTCTGGGTTAAAGTCTGATGATGAAAAATAAGCCCGGGCAATAGTGCCAAAAATTAAACACTGCTTCTGGGAAAGTCTGCCTATGCCTGGCTGCCATTACATCAAACATATGCTTCTCAGAAAGATTACATTAAACATGACCCTGACAGTGTGATGCTGTCTAACACCACCACAACAAGCCCAAGAGGTACAACAGGGCTCAAGAATACTTAGTAAACAACGTTATGCTATAAAGTTGGAGGTAGGTTTTAGGGTGTTACCTAGATCTCAACCTAGATCTCTACTGATATTTTACTGTGGCTTGACCTACTACCTTAAACTGATTCAACTTTGCTCATTTTGTAAGTGAATATTATCTTCAAACTGAGGTTTCCTCATAATGTTTGAATGCAGAGAGTTCTGTTCCGTGTCCTGTAAGGCGGAATGCTGATTGGATGGCTAGTCGGAGCTCTTTATAATGCTGAAAGTATGTGTGAAATTTTTGATTGAATGGGTCAGTTGGGAAACTGGCGAGGTGCTGAGAGGATGCAGAGCCACAAGAAGACTCCTGTTGTGAAGAATCTACCCTTGGTCGTCTCCCTTGTGAGATTTCCTCAGGGATCCTTCCTCAATTACGGAGAAAGAACCATTTGGTTCTTTATTTAATTGCTCTAGTTTATAGAAGCTCAGCCATGATCATAGCTGAAGCTGGGTGACAGGCCCATACTTGCGGCCGTAGATTGAAGTTAGCTTTAGGATCCCACGTAAGCATTGGTTCGATAATGGTGAGACTGACAGGCTTGAAGCATGAAGACTGATCTGGTAGGACCGAATTGATGTCAGTATGAATGTGTAAGTGAGTGATCATAATACCTGGAAAAAATAAGGCCACACAGAGGGTTTGGAAGACTCAGAGACAGTGATACATGATAATACCACCAAGTCATGGTAAATTCTATGCATGCTTGGCATTACCACTAGTTCAAACGCTCATAAAACTTAGCTGTCTTTTCTGAATGTTGAGCAATTTCACAATAAGAACTGTTTGTATGCTCTATTTATTTATGTGCAATTCCAGTTCAATAGACTACGAAGGTCTGATGAAGAGGGTAAGGCTCAACTTAATATGCATGTGGAATACCACTGGACAGCAAGATAAGCTGAAGCACAATAGTATTTTTGACTGTAGACACTCACGCCTGACTCTCTGCCCTCATGAGAGCATACGCCACACGGCAAACATCCAAGTCAGCACACTACAGGTAAAAGACAAGTATGTAGTTTAGATAAGTCACGTAAACATGGACTTTGCACTAAGAATGATATTGTATTGGATCATTTGTATAGCGCTTCTTGCGCCTGATACAGTTGTAAAGCACTCTTGTTTTCATTGATTTAGAGACACCCTGTCAGAGGTGTATGGTTGATAGAATGACATGGTACCAGACTAACCCTGACATAAATAATATGTCCTAAATATCGTCCACATAAGTATTGCCCCATTGCAGCTAATAGTTGAAAACCTACAACCAAAAGGGACGATGTTTTTGTAAACAATGTATGGCACAACATTTTTATATCAGATGTAATTTCTGTATATGATATTCTGACATACAACCCGAGGAGGGTTGCATGTGAAAATGCTTATGTTACAGATGTTGATTTGGGTTCATGATGATCAAAGACATGCTCCAAACATGGTGCAGAGTGCAGTGCTGCCTCGATGCACGAAGCGCTGCAGTGAGTGTAAGAGATGGGGGGGATAAAGGGCTCTTTGTGCAGATAGAGATGTGAACCCAACTAAAATTCAAGTCGGGTTCTGTGCTTTTGTTTCAGATTGAGCCCAGTTGTTGTTTATCTATTTGGGTATACATGTATTCCAATATATTAAATGGAACACTTAAAAACAGCACATTGATGCGCAGCTTCTGATATTAATGTATACTGCGTAGGTATGATGCACACGGGTCACCAGGTGCTTCCCTGGTGTTCTATAAATGCTGCTTAGCTGCCTTTTGAACTACCAATGTATTAAAAGGAATAAAAAGGAGTATCATCTAAGACACAAGATGGCATTAGCTGTGCTCTAGCCTGACCCTTCTCCTGTTTCCTTTCGTAATTGATCCTGCTAGGATTTGTTGGAGAATGCTGGAATGATTTGCCACAGTTGACCGTGCTGCTTAAAGCCTCCCCCACCATTGGCTCCGGTGTGTTTTCTGTTTGAAACCAGTGAGCGCCTTCTCCGACCAATCCAAGATGGAGTCAGACGTTTCTCGGTGTAACCTTCAAGTGTTCTGCCTGTGTAGATACTGTTTCTCTTTTTAGGCCTAAATTTTAACCGCCCAGCTGACAAGCAGACCTAACGCTAACGATATTGCTTGAGCGGGCCTTCTCTGTTGGTCTGAGCCAGGAAAGCTCAATTCAAAGCACCAGTGGCAGCGCACTCATCATGCTACAAGCCCAATACTCCAGTGCCCAACACACAGGTTTCAATTAATAATGGAAATTGAAACAATATGGCTGAGAAATAAGTGTGGCCTCATCTCCTCTCGGGGCAGCGAAAATGAGCTAAGGCTCCCACCCATCCCCAAGAGGTCGAGGATTAAGTTGGAAATGTGTTGCGATCAGAATTGCAAAAACTGACAAACTGCTACAGGGCATAATTAAAATCATTGCTTCCCGCCTGGAAACAACCTGGGTAGGTTGAATTTCAAAATGCATCAAATGGTATCGAGAAAAGGAAAGCTACATATCTAGACATGTATTCAACAAAAAAGCTGCAACATTTTATCATCACAGAACGTGGCAAAGTGTTAGCTGTTAATAAAATCCCTCCAGTATTTTAACACAATTATCCCACAAGCCAGCCAAGGACTTGTGTGACATTAGGATAGCTTAGTGGGCTCATCAAGGTAAATTCAGTTCACTGCATTGCTTATTCAATGCATACATGTTTACATCTTCCTTCAACTAAGATAACTTAGGTTAAAATGCAGGGTTGACGGGCACTGTTCATAAAACTGGCAATAATAATGAGGATACAAGTTGAAATTCAATTATTTTAGTACTACGGGTACTCTTTCACCCCACGTACAGATGTAGTGGAAGTGGCATTGCATTTACCACTGCCTGCCTCATCCCCAGTGACATTATTGAACATGCCATTCTATGGGTTCTAGTCCGAATAATATTACAAGTGACATCTCATAACCTTAAAAAGTCAGAGAAAGTGGAAAAATTACATAGGTTTACAAGTAGGAAACGACTTTGAAATGTGACAGATGTAGATGGCAGGCAGGGACGTACAGATAGGAGGTCTCTGACATCACTTTCTCTGCCTAAGAATAGCTGATCATCCGTTTCTTGGTTGTTCGGGCAGAAAGGAGAAGGTGGCGAACAAAATCACCTCTGTGTGTTCCCGAGGCCATGAGATGCTCATCTGAAAGCAGGGGGCTCAATACACAAAGACAATTGCACGTGTAAATACCTCTTACACATGCAAATGGATGGAGGCATAACAGCAAAGTGTCCACGAAGATGAGCTTGCACTCAAAAATCTATTTACTCAAGCACACTTCTACCCAGTGATAGTGTAATTTACTGCACAAGAATACACCACTTTACGGGTTGGGAGTTGGCAATCTAGGTCAGGGATGCCCTGGAAAGTTTAATCTCAAAGTTAATAGGTATTTACAAACGTTTCTCTGAGCACTCGCAACAAGAAATGTTTTGTAACTTACTCCTGACTCTGACAGACGTAAATTTCATTCTACGGTGGGAAAGTGAAGGTCTCACCCCAAAATTAGTGAGCATGTAGGGAAAGTGGTTTGCCAATCGGGAATAATATTTTTGCATGGAGTAATGGATGGACCCACATTGTAGAACATGCAGATTCACAGAACGTTTCGAGAAGAATGTTTGAAGAACGTGGGTCCTATTCAGAAAGTTAAGCATCCGTGTAGCGATCTCTGCATGCGGAGAGCTCTATGTATGACTAGATAAACATCTCCTCATGGATAGATCTCGCAATTTGTATGCAGAGATCTAGATTTATACTTACAAGTCTTCTACCCCTCAAATGGGAGTGGAAGGGGTAGAGGGATTCCAATAACATTTATCACTGCAATAATACTATTGGTTACTTTCAGGCTGTTATGGAGATCTCTTACCTCTGACACCTTTGCCATGCACTGCTAATTACACCGATATTACAGAACTCTTGACAACCGTTATAACATCAGTAAAACTATCAATGAAACATTAGCAGTCAAATTATTGAAAAAAAACTGTGCATGGCGGGGGGCGCATGTTATAGTTACCTTAGGGTGTGAGTTATAGTTTGGTGAAATACGCTAACTATAACTGCTAAATTTCTCTGGTTTTGTGCAAGTAAATGCAGAACCTAACTAAAACAAAATTTACCCATGCATTTTCCCATAGGATCTTTAGACACGGCTACAGCCCGAACAGCTAAACTGAATTACACCAGATTTGTCAGGAAGCTAAATCTTGGTGCACAGATCAGGCTTTTTGTTATTTGGTGTAAATTCATTCAGTAGTTTTGGAGTTATTAAATGAAAACTAAATATAGCTATCTGGGCGAAGCCTAAGCACAGATCTCATAGTGAGATCGGATTGGCTGTAGGCACTTCAACCAATATGCATGATAGCACCCCATTGAAATGCATTTTAATGAATGGCAGGTTTTGAGTTTCACAAAAAGGAAAACATATAAAGGGTGATAACAGATTTTGGGTACAATATTAATCATTTGTGGGTGGTACCATACTAATTCTAGGAATTGTGGTGTGTACTAAGGTGACTTTACCATATAGAAAAAGTATTCTGCTGGGATTTCATGAATCATATTGGATAGAAAACTGTTTTCTCATGATTTTCCAATAGAGGTTATGGGATGTGCTCCAGATGCTAAAATGAGAGCCTATCTTAGCCATATGAGAATGACATCAGACATTCTCAGTAAAACATGTACTTCCAACAGGAGCAGCCTGTCAATTGATTCCCTTCTATTCTACTGCAGCCTCCCTGAGTGTTCTAAAGAACAACTGGAGTGCTAACAGTCTTACTTATAACAAAAGTGTGGCACACCTGAAGCCATCTTGATTGAATCAAACTGGTAACAATTAAAACATTTAATTTAAAAAGGAACAAAATGAAGGGTTTGATATTGTCAAAGAAATTATGGTTAGAGCTGTAGAAAGAAAAATTAAGACATGTTTTAAGTGATTTCTCAAATACCTTCCTCTTCTATTTTATTAAAACATCATGGGGGTCATTATGACCCCGGCGGTCAGAGATAATGTGGTGGTAGTACCGCCAACAGGCTGGCGGTACGTACCGCCATATTATGACACTGAAGGATTGGCTACCAACTCGCCAATGTACCACTCCGACTGCCATGGCGGAAGCAGCCGCCGGGCTGGAGATAACAATCTCTAGCCCGGCGGCCGCTATTGTACTGCCGGCGCTATCATGACCCTGCCCACCACCATGGTTTCCGTGGTGTTCGTAACGCCACAAAAACCATGGCGGTAGGCCCTATCAGTGACAGGGAATTCCTTCCTTGTCACTGATTGGAGGCCCCTTCTCCCCCAACACTTCTCAGATGCCTCCCACCTCCCCATTCATCCACGCTCCCCCTCCCTTCCAACCTCCCCGAATACACACACACACACTCATTCACACAGACCTACATGCATACATACACGCATGCATTCATTCATACACACATCCACACTTACACGCAGACACGCATTCATTTCCATTCATACACACACTCACACACATGCATACGTGCACGCAAACAACACTAAACACATACTCGCATTTACGCACACAGTCACACATACATGCACACACCCCCACCCCCACACACACAAACACCCCCCCCCCACCCACCTCCCCTGTCGGAAACCCGACTTACCTGTTTTCAGGGGGTCTTCTGGCAGGGGACGGGATGGGGCGCTGCTACCGCCAGCAGAACACTACCAGGCCATATTAGTTTTCATAATACGGCTGGCAGCGGTCTACTGGAGTGGCGCTGTTGGTGGTAGCAGCGTCACCTTACCACGATCCGCCAGTATGGCCACAGCCGGATTTCCACCCTTCTTGTGGTGGAAATCCGGCTGTGGTCATAATTTGGTGAATGGATGGTAGCCGCGGCAACAGTCTTTTGGCGGCCTTCACTGCGGCGGTAGGCGGCATTTTACTACCTTTATTTTAATGATGGCCTATCTCATGCAGACTGAAATATGCACTTTTGACACTAGCAGCAGATTGTCAGTTAACTCCCTAGTGATCAGCAACTTCTCTACAGAGTTCTAATGTACAACTGAAGTGCTAACATTTTGAACTTATGCCAAAAGTGTGGCATGTTTGAATGTCATCTTGATGGAATCGAAGTGGAAAACTGAAAGCATTTTCTACTGGGGATACCACTGTATAGTTAAGGAGGAAATTAAGGAGCTTCACCACAGGTAAGTCTCCCAAGATGGCCACCAGAGGAAAAAAAACATTTGTAGCCCAGGTAGAGCCCAATGACAGAAGTGTGCAAACCACTTAATTTTTTTGTTTTCTTTTCAGTTTTATATAGCACAGACTTGACACGAAGGTATTGGAGAGATTTACATGAGCATCAGTTACATTATACAAAGACACATTCCTTTTGGTTTTAGGCAAGGGGAGATTAAGAGATTCATCCAAAATCACTGGATGTCGAGCTGATGCTAAAATTTGAAACTGGTTTCCCAGTTGCAAAGTCTCCAGCTCTTGCCGAAACACCAGATCCTGTTCCCTAAGTATAACAAATAATTGAGTGATCAACTGAATAAAAAACATAATAGGACATTTTTTTAAAGTTGTTTTTCGCAATTTGAGAACTCAGAAAATATGCCCTCCTTTTAGTCTTTTACAGCACTAAGCATAATTTTTATGGCAATAAGACCCTCTCATTTTAGGTCGAACATGCAAGCGCTTTTCAACCTTTGTATGTATTCTGTGGGATTTTAACAACACCCATCTTAGGTCCATCACTTTTACTCGTTTGTGGGATTGCCTTTCAAAAATCCTTTGATATCATTGGTAAATACTTTACGTTTGTCCCGCCTTGGGGCGGTTTTATTACCGCCTTGCAGACTGACTCTATTACATGGATTATTGCACGATTGCCAATACATTTCAGCGGGGGAAAAAAGTTTTTTTCTTTTGTCTCTCCTATTCGTGCTCCATGGAGGCCATGGTGCTCACAGCTCAGAACATCACAAACTCCATTGGCTGTATTGAAGCGCTGGTCACATTGTTCACACTGTTACCTAATCAGGGTAATTTCTTTTGGGTCTTCCCTTCATGCTCCGTAGCTTTCACAAAAACACCTGGAATTGATCAATTCTTTATGTAAAAAACACAGAAATCCTCAAAGCAGCTCTCCCGACAGTGGGAGAGCTGATACAATATTCACTGCACTCGGGGAAACTCACCCCAAAATGCTTTGCAGGCCATTACTTTTAGAAAACATTTTTGCTCATAACTCGGCCTGTGGTGGTCCTAGGACAATGGGACCACCACCAAAATGTTCACAACATTTATTTTTGTCTACATCATCTCTGGGTCCCCACACTAGGTTAGTGGGGGGCTCCAAAATAATAGCCCCTTCCACCATTGTGTCTTTTTAAGCTCTGTCATGGCTGGAACTTTTTGTTTTACAGCTGGGGGTAATTTGTGTTTTAAGGCCCTTATTTGTAATATCATTGCAGTAGGCCTGTTAGCTCAGAAAATGTGTAAGGCACTACACCCTCTAGGGGATACCTATATGGCCACACTGCATTACTTTCTGCCATTTTCTTCTCATGTGGTTTTGCCCTCTAGGGGCTAACTATGTGGTTACATGACCATGTATCTTAAAAATGCTATTTTCATTGTGGTGACCTCTAGGGACTGTTCTAAGCATTGCAGTAAACATATCAACATAATACAATATTTGTGGCACTGAATCTCACCCTACAATGCTTTGCAGGGCATTACTTTTACAAAACATTTTTGCTCATAACTCAGCCTGTGGCGGGCCTAGGACAATGGGACCACCTTCAAAACATTCACCACAACATGCTCTTTCTGTCTACATCATCTGTGTCCCCACATTAGGTTAATGGGGACCCCAAAAAAATAACCCCTCCCACCATTCAGTGTCTTTTTAAGTTATTTCAGGGCTGAAACATCTGTTTTGCAGCTGGCAGTAATTTTATTTTAAGGGCCTTGTTTCTTATATATCACTGCAGTGGGCCTGCTAGCCTTCCAAATGTATAATGCACTATGCCCTCTAGGGGCTACATATATGGTTACACTGCATTACTTTCTGCCATTCTCTTTTCATGTGCTTATGCCCTCTAGGGGCTAGCTATATGGTTACATGACCATGTTTCTTACAAGTGCTATTTTTATTGTGTTCTCTACGGACAGTTCTGAGCATTACAGTCAACATGCCACAGTATTTGCAGACACAAAAACTCGCACCATAATGCTTTGCAGGGCATTACGTTTATAAAACATTTTTCCTCATAACTCAGCCTGTGGTGGTCCTAGGACAAGGAGACCACATTCAAAACATACACAACAATGTGCACTTTCTGGCCACATCATATCTGGGTCCCCACACCAGGTTAGTAGGGACCCCAAAATAATAATCCCTCCCACCATTCGGTGTCTTTTTAACCGCTTTCATGGTTGTAACTTTTGTTTTACAGTTAGGAGTAGTTTGTGTTTTGGAGGCCTTGTTTGTAATTTCATTGTAGTAGACCTGCTAGCCCTAAAAATGTGTAATACACTGTGCCCTCTGTGGGTTAAATATATGGTTGCACTGCATTACTTTCTGACATTTTCTTTTCATGTGGTTTTGCCCTCTAGGGGCTAACTATGTGGTTACATGACCATGTTTCTTACTAATGCTATTTTCATTGTGGTGACCTCTAGGGGGCTGTTCTGAGCCTTGTGGTCTAATGCCAAATGTTTATGTCTGATAAAGATTTTTATTGGGTTTACATGATATTTTTAATTAATCTCTCCTTTTTGCAATTATGACCAATTTAACATCTTTATTACACTGTGACTGTTTGAACACTCTTTATATGTTTGGGTGATCCTTCTAGTTTATGTCCCTTGTTACTCCTCTGTGGCTGTCTTATGTCTTTTTTTGAGGAATTGTATGAGCCAGCCAGCAGCTATGATGGTGGGGTGGTGAAAATGGTATTCTATTGGAATTAGCATGGCAGATTTAAATTAGGATTCTAAGTGGCAACATTTTCATTTTTGGCTGAAGATAAAGGAAGAAGGTAAATGAAAGAGCTTTAGTTATATGCAGGGCCACCAAAATTATATGGCAGGAAAATAAAACAAATTGTGAGGCAGGTGTGACCAATGCATGTGGCAAGAAAAGTCCAGTTATGAATTTACAATGTCAATAGCTCTAACTCAAGCAAATGCAAGACCTATTGCATTGCAAATGCATGTTATAATTTCTAAAGGAAATGCTTTAGGTGTTACAGTTTCGGTTACATCAAGATAACGTCAGGTGTGCCACACTTTTGTAATAAATATGAATGTTAGCAATCTATTTGTGCATTAGAATACTGTAGAGAGGCAGAGGTCAGGGGCACAGACTCAGATAACTGATGGCAGGGAGGAAGGTGCAGAGGCAGCAAGTTGGCCACACTGAGGTGGGAGGGGCAGTGGCAGCACAATGGACCATGGAGGGCAGGGTCAACAAACGAACATTGCAGACAGACAAGAGAGGCTGTGCAATATAACAGACCATTGAGGGCAGAGGGAAGAGGAACTCGCAGTACAACCATGCATGTCAGCAGACACAATTCAGGCAGGAGACTGCAATGTTTTTAAGCCCAAAGGGGCTTTATTTTATCTGCCTCCTGCCTAAAATATCCTCTTTTTCAATGTAGGTCAATGGGGAAAAATCTATTCCCCAGGTTTTTTTTTTCTCCAAAATTTCCCTCTGACCATGTTTGAAGTGTTGGCACCTTTGATACATTGGATCACGGAGGGCAGGAGAAATGGGGTAGGGACATGGAGTGAGATAACAGAGGTCAGGAGAGAGATGGGCAGAGGTACCAACAGACCTTACAGGGCATGCATCAGGGGTTGCAGCAGCATAGTACACCACTTAGGGCAAATGAACGGCAGTGCAGCCCAACGGACCATGGAAAGCAATAGGAAGGGGGACAGGACCATGCACATGGACAAGAGAGAGCAGAGGGGAAAGAGACAAGGGCAAAAAGCTGACCATACTGGACAGACAGGAGGGAATGTTGAAGCGTAACGGTCCATGAAAGGCAGGAGGGATGGGGCACGGGCAGCACATTGTATCGTGTAGGGCAGGAGGGAGTGGGCTGGTGCATGGACTTGGACAACAGAGGGGTAGGTGGATATGGCAGTAAGCTAACTGTTCAGGGTAGGTGGGAAGAGCACTGACAGGACACCAGCCACAAAGGGCTGGAATGTTGGAGAAGGGCCTGCACTTGGACAATGGATGGCAGGGAGGAGAGGGGGCAGCAAGCTTGGGTTAGGGCAGCACAATGCCAGGCCAGGCCCTCCATCCAACCCCCCCCACCAACCATACATTACGATGGGTATCTTACTCAATGTTAGCCTGGAAATTCACTGAAAAAAACAAGGGTTACAGGGATGTTATAGTTAGATAACAGGAGTAAAAAAACCTTAGAAATGCACTAAAAAGCCAAAGGTTTACACGGAGTTATAGTTACGTTCAGATTTTACACATACAAAGCCATAGCAATTCAGCTGTTAGAGTTATTTCAAGTAACTATTACTTGTGCCCTAAGGTAACTATAACTCGTGCCCTCGCCTTGGATCATTGCTCATTACCTCGGATATTACCTCATTCCTGGCATCTTCTATGACATCATTGATAGTATCACTGTAACATTTGCAGTAAAAATATTACAGAGAAGACTGTGCATGGCAAGGGTGTGACTTACAGTTACCTTAGGGCACGAGTTATAGTTACTTGAAATAACTAACAGCTGAATTTCTATGGTTTTGTGTGGGTAAAATCTATAACGTCTTGCATAAAACATGGGCGAAGGGGTGGCTAGATGGGCACGCACCAACAGGGGAGGATGCAAAAATGAAGGGAAACAAAAAAAAAAAACGACCTCATTTGGAGCAGGATCAGCATAAGGAAACTTAATTAATCAGTACTTGGTCCATGCTCTAGCAAAGAGAGAAATGCACACAAAGGAAGTGAAGCATCCATACATTGCAGGTGAGACCTATAAAGGGCAGTCAGTGTGCAAGGACTGCCTTTAAGATGTCTTAATTTTTTATTTTGGAATTATAGTTACTTCCAATATTCCAAAAAGCATGACCATTGTGTTTTCTGATATTAGAAAGCCTCAATGTTATTGTATAAGCAAGCACTGAGGAAGCCATAGGATGCAAGCACCTATGGAGAGGCAAACTACACAATGGATAATGCAGTGAATATGTTCTCTGGCATATGTGCACAAGCAGCTAACACATTTAAGGCATGCATGAATGTGCAGGCAGCATAGATATAGACACATACATTGCTAGAGAGTACAGGCACGCATCAGTAACAACAAAAAGTACACATGGGATACAAAGGTAACATTTACTTTTAATTTATTAACTTTTTACATGAACATAACATTGACAATTACACATACCCAACATTAGCCTAAATTGTATATCAGATCCCACATATGTTACAACGAGTGCCTCTATTCCTGTGCCTTCAACTAAGAACTAAAGTGGAAATGGAAAATGGACAAACTTACATTTGCCATCGTCAAATTTAGTATACTATCTTGTGATCATTCCAGCTCCTTTTCCTTTGCCTGGTGGGTACGGTGCTTATATAAATGCAACTCTGTCTAGTGGGATATAATCTCAATATCATTCTGAGAAGCACCCTTGTCTCTAGTGCCATCCCTCCCACAGTTTTGTGAATCATCAGTACTATCCTTCACCAAATACTTTTTGAATGGGTCCCATATGTCTTTTGGCCTTAATGTGGGGAAGTGCAGTGTTGCATATATATCTACATTTTGCATTGCATGTAGTTAGATCGTGTAACTAGTAGTCTGTTTTGGGAATGGTGCAGCTACACCAATTAATTGCAACTCAGTGCTGAGCCAACAGCAGTACCACCTTCATAAACTTTCCAGTAACATGTGAGACCAGCTTAACTCTACCCAGTAGAGGCATTATTGGCTGCATTTTCTCCCGGCCTGATCATGCTTGAAATAGTACTAGTAATCTTGCACCAGTAGTCAAAAATGAATGGACAGCATTAGGATAGGCGGATAAACCCCACACAAGCTGCCTGTCAACATGGACAGTAATGAGGTTTAGTTTGGTCAATCCTATGTTGTTTGTCAGGAGCGAAATAAGCTTGAAATGCAGCTTAAGCCTATTATTCATAGAAAACATTTTAATCTGCATAAAACAATATTTCCATTTTGCATCTGTTAGCTCTGACCCAATATCTATTTCCCAGGACTGTCTGCTGTGGATAGAACAAACTTGTCTCACAGCAGAAACTATAGCTTATATTTTAAATACCCATCTTATGGAATCTGGGAAGTTGGTTAACTGGGTAATGACCTGGTTCTTCAGGGAGCCCTGGAATCTTCTCCCATGAGGTATTTCTCAAACTAAAGGAAGTGAATACATCCAAAGAAGTCTGGAGGCATCAGGTCTTGTATTGGTCTAGCATACGAAATTTCCTTTAGCATAGAGATGCCCGAACTTAGTTAAACCAGACTTAAACAGGGTTTGCATCACCATGCTTTCTTTGTTGAATGGAATCCGTGAATTTTGAGTCAGAGGTTTGGCTGGTGAGTATAGAAATGACATAACAGGTTTTAAATGTAAAGGGCCTGATTTAGATCTCAGCAGAAGAAGTAACCACTACAGTAACTATGTCCACCAGAGGTCATGACAATCCCCACAGCATCAAAGACTGCATTGAGTCTTCCAGACAATGCAACAAAGACTCCAAGGGACCTGTTTGCTCTTTCTCTGGTTCTCTTTGTCTGGGTGAAATAGTGCAGAGGAAAATTGTACTGGACCCCCAAATAATACATTTCTATATCTGGGTTTTCAATCTCATTTTTCTCACAAGTGGATGTAATAACATCCCAGCCAAAATTCAGCTGTCCATCTGCCCAGACAAGCATGATCAACAAAGTTCTTTGGGTCTGAAAAGGGGTGGGTATGTTTATGAACAGGTAGAAAAAATGATGGAGCTATTACCTTTTTCATAAGTGCCACTCAGTCAGCTAGAGACAGAGGTAAATTTACCCAGACCTTAATTTGATGTCTCACTGTATCTACTGCTTGGTCATAGTTTAGTCTAACAATTTCCCGTGTCTAGATGCAGGGCCATCCCTAGGTATTTGACCAAGTCCTCCATTAATCCGATTAAGAATTCCAATCCAGTTTTGAATGTAGAACCCGTAAGGCGAAATAGCTTGGCTTTATCCCAAGTGATAGATATGTCACAAAATCTGCCACATCTGGCAACTTTTCTTATCATAGGGGAGAGATTATTAACTGTATTTTGGACAAACAGCAGAATATCATCTATGAACATAGAGAGCTGTAGGTGCCCAAAAATGATTACAAATGCTGGTATGAAAGAGGCATTTCAGCAATTGTCGGGCCAGTGGGTCCATGACTTACATTGTTAATAAGGGAAATAGAGGGCAACCCTGCTTAGTGGCTCACAGTTAAAGCATCTGCACAAACTCTGGTCACTAGTTTAGGGTTTAATAGCTTTATCAGCTGTAGCAAATATCACCCCATGCCAAACCTTGCAAATGTGTCCATCAACAAGGGCCACTTCAGGGAGTCAAAGGCCTGTTCTGCACCCAAAAGAACCGTCAACACCTTGAACTCGGGGTTTAGGTGATATAGAAACGTGAACACTATACTGTAAAATCCGAATGGACATAGGAAACCACACCCTCTATCAGCAATGATAGATGATTTGCGATCACCTTGCCAGGATCTTACTGTCCGTGTTAAGAAGTAGGCAAGTGGGCAATTTGACGCACATTTACTAGGGTCCTTACCCGGCTTCAGGAGCACTGTAATTATGACCTTTCATAGTGAAGGGGCCAGGTAAGCTATTCTTCAGAGCCTCGGTGTAGACCTCAAACAAATGTTGGGCTAATATATTATAATAGGCATTATAGAACTCTAATGTTATGCTGTTGGACCCAAGAATTTTGCTTCCAGCTAAGTTCTCAATAGCAGTCTTTGTCTCTTCAATATGTAATGGTTCACCCAACTTCCTATGCCATTTCTTCAGCCAAACCAAAGTTATCTCATCCCAGCATCTCTCAGTGTGCTCTGGGGTCTCAGTTATCCATGAGATATGCAATTTGCTCATAGTACAGAAGAAATTATTCAATAATTTCCTCACATGAAACACAGTCATCAATTATATCTGTATTAAGCGAGGCATAGACATTGCACCAAATTGAAAACCATTATAAGAGAGGAGCTAAAATAATCTGGTTCTCAACATAGAGATTCCACAGTAACAACATAATAAAGGTTATAATTGGTGGTGACTCACTGCCCTTTGTGAGATTTATTGTTGCAGTAGAATCCCAAATAAATAATAGGGATGTTTGCAAAGGGAATGTATAACCCAGTGGGTCAGAGCAGGGCCCTTGGCATACTGTGATACCTTTTATTGTTCTAATATTCCCTTTTCTTGAATTTTGGTCCTCAGCATAGTCCACCCAAGCTCCAGATGTATGGAGTAATGAGATCTACTCATAGGAAAGCCCAAAATACGGCTAAACCTGCAAATTACTGACTATTGTATGTTCCCTAATTCCTGCACTATAGGTTGAATCTGGAATACATTTATTTTTATACGTTTCCAAGAGAGGAGCACTTATCTTCTTACCTATGTCAGAAGCCAGCTCAACTAGAAACCCAACTGACTTTGATAGTCACCGTCTCCTTAAAGATAAGAATGCAGCCTATGTACTAGAAGAGTGAAAAGTTACCCCTAAGTAGTGAAACTTGTGATTTCTCTTTTACGGATTAATCTTTAATATACAGACAGCATGACTGCAGGTGTTTTAGGCCACATGACCACAATGAAAGTTTTGGAGACATTTGCTTCCATGTTCAAGTGGTCAATTCTAAAACGTATCCAATAAGATGTAAATGCCAATTGAGGTTCTTAAGAGGAAGAATGGCATAATGGCACTGGAAAGACTTATTCTTAAGAACTCGCTTGTCCTGTCCTTTGTTTGACCAGGGCAGCTTCCAGAACATCGATGAACAATAAAAAAAGGATTGGTGCTATTACTCAGATTTGCTGGACCCCACCCAAGGCAAATGAGTTGGTGTATTTCCCATGTTAAGCATATCTTACCAACACAGAAAGAGCAGAGCAGAGTGGAGGGCACACAAAAAGGTCCACCAAATCCTCTTCCAGCCTGATAGATTCTAATGTGACCCTGAGCTTTGATCAGTTGACAGTGTCCAAAGCAGAAGAGGCCCATAAAGGCTAGGTGTACAGCACTATATGTAGCAATGGTATATTTGTCTATCAGCAAATATAAATCAGGGGACTGTTTCATCAACTCCATCCCTGTCCTGAACCCATACTGTAAGTCTGAAAAAATGCTGCATTCCACGGTCCAAAGCATCTGCCTGTCAAGAATGACCATGTCAATAATTTTAACAGTGGAATACAATAATGAGATTGGTCGATAACAATGGAGGTCCTGGAGAAACTTTTCTAATGATGGTTATTATAGTAGCGGATCACTAAGACTGAAAAATACAGTACAAACAGGCTGTTTGGATTCTGTTAGTAAGCAACGGGGCCCACAGTTCAGTATTTTCTTTATGTAGATCGAGGAGACACCATCTAGGCCTGGCCATTTTTGTGTTTTTTTAAAGGGCTATTATCGATTGCCTCCACCACCTCTTCTCCTGAGAATTCTATATTGGGAGGAAATTGGGGTGAACCATGCCAAAGGTATCAATGCGAGTCACCTTGGAGGGAGGGGGGGGGGACTGTAGAACATTTTAAAATGAGCTACCTACTGATCAGAATGTATATTTGCACCCACACCTTTTATTGAGATTTTAAAGAACTGATTTGAATTAGCTATTTTCCGTATCATCTGGGTGTTTTTTTCGTTCATAAGAGCAAATCAATTTCTCACATATATCGATATGGAGGTCCAACTTCCTTTTTTCAAGGCCTGTTCATAGTCCTTCTGCAGATAGCAATTTATTTTCTATTCCCTGGGGTAGCATTCAGGTCTTTTCGAAGTTGCTAATACACAATTTTTACATACTCTGTTAAACCAGGAAGACTGGCGTGAACTCTTCATAAATGGGGCCCTGATATTATTCCCTTGTTGTACAATGACTTCGATTAGAAGAGAGACTTTCATTCCTTGAGAGGCCTAATTTCTTACAAGAAGCGTACACAGGATGTTGGCCAAATTAGCTCTTCTTCACATCAGACTTCATCCATTATCTTTAACTACAATGTTAGTACTTTCCCAAAGCATTTTTAGGTCTACCTTTAGGGGTTGGTACATAGCAGATTGTTAGAAACAGTGTCTCTATTTGGCAATGGTTTTCTCCCTTTCCAAGTAAGGACCCTCACTCTTGTCAGCATAAGGGAGCCACACAGCCAAGACAACCCCTGCTCACCCCCTGGTAGCTTGGCTAAAGCAGTCAGGCTTCTTTCAAAGACAATGTGTAAAGTATGTGTGTACACACACACACACACAGTAAGACAGTGAAAACACTACAAAAGGACTCCACACCAGTTTAGAACAAAGGCCAATATTTATCTGAGTAAGACAAGTTAAAAATGACAAAAATCTAACATACACAAGTAAAGATATCATGTTTTAATGATTTTAAATGAGTCTTAATCCATAGGAATCAATAGTTATATCTTTTTAGCACAAAGTATCTGGGATGTGTCAAAAACAAAGAAAACAAAGCAATGCGTCTGTTTCTTACTGCACAGGGGAGGTGAAGCGTTGCTTCTTTCCTCTCAGGAGAGGAGATGTGTTGGTTCCTTACTGGCAGGGGAGGTGATGCATTGATTTCTAGACACGCAGCCTCTGTTCCATACTGTGGTGCAGGGTCAATGAGAAATTGACGCCCTGGGGATGAAGCAGGGATAATCCAGATGTTCTGTGTTGATGGAGCCGATTTGAAACAGGTGCTGTGTCAATTCTTCTGCAGCCTTGAGACAGGCGCTGCACCAATTCTCCAGGCGTGGGACAGGCGCTGCGTCAACTTTTTAGCTGCAGCGCATCGGTAATTGTATTTTCTCCTTCAGGTCGCCAGCTCACACTTCCAAGGGCCCAGGCACTGAAATTGGCACCACTTGGCAAGTCAGGACTCTGAGCAGAAGATTCCCGACACTGGCAGATGAAGTCTTTGATATCCCTTAGACTTCTTATTAGGAGGCAAGTTCAGTTCAAGCCCTTGGAGAACCTTGGAAAGCGGTGTGTAGAAAACAAAGCGAGGACTGAAGCAGCAAGCAGCACACCAGCACAACAAGGCAACAGGCAGAGTGTGGCAGCCCCTCCTACAGCATCCATATTTTCATCTTGGCAAAATGATCACAGCCCAGAAGTGTTCTAACTTTGTGGTATCAGTACTTATACCCATTTCTGTCTTAGAAGCTGGCAAACTTCAAAGAGAAGTCTTTGTAGTGCACAATACACTTCCTTTCCCTGACCTGACCCCAGACATACTCCAGAAGGTTATAGCCTGCTTTGCGTGAGGACAGACACAACTCTGTTCAGGTGCAAGTGTCAGCTCCCCCCACCGCTTTAGGGCACGAAGACAATCAGGAAATGCAGGGCACACCTCACTGCCATTTTTTGTGACTGTCTAGAGTGAATTCTCAAATAGCTCAACTGTCATCCTGATCCACGTGTCTATTCCAAAGACAGGTAGAGGCACCGAATGGTTGAGCAAGAAAATGCTGACTTTCTAAAAGTGGCATTTTCAAACTCACAATTCAAAAACCAACTTTACCACAAGATGTATTTTTAAATTGTGAGTTCAGAGACCCCAAACTCCATATCTCTAGCTGCTCCCAATGGGAAATTACACTTAAAAGATATTTCAAGGCAATCCCCATGTTATCTTATGGGGGAGCTAGGCCTTGCAATACTGAAAAGCGAATTTAGCAGGATTTCACTATCAGGACATGTAAAACACACCACTACATGTCCTACCTTTTAAATACACTGCACACTGTTGCCTATGGGGCTGCTTTGGGCCTACTTTAGGGGGTCTCTTAGAGGTAACCAAAGGGAAGCTTTGGACCTGGCAAACGGTAGACTTGCCAGGTCTACATGGCAGTTTAAAACTGCACCCACATATACTGCAATGACAGGCATGAGACATGTTTTAGGGCTACTCATCGGTGCTGCAGGCCATCTAGTAGCATTTGATTTACAGGCCCTGGGCACACATATTGCACTTTACTAGGGTCTTACTAGTAAATCAAATAGGCCAGTCATGGATAAACCAATTACCAATAGAATTTAGACAGGGAGCATTTGCACTTTAGCACTGATCAGCAGTGATAAAGTGCCCAGAATCCTAAAACCCGCAAAAACAAAATGCAGCACACAGTCAAAAACAGGAGGTCAAAGGGTCAAAACGCTTGGGGAAAACACTGCAAAAAGGGCCATTCCGAGCACAGATTATGGTTACTCTATCTATGCAGTTTAATAGTACCTTCCAGAATACAATTTAGTAAATTCCTAAAAAAACAATATAATCTATTAGAGAGCCACAATCCCTGTCGACATGTGTAGCAACAGTATTGCAAGAAGGCCCTAGTAGCTGCATTGCACTACATAAGGAAAAATGCAGCAAATGAGAATACAGCATGTTACTTCTAGGATCCCTTGACCGAGCATTATCTCTCCCGTCGTCTAGGGAAAATGTGTTCACTGCTGTCAAGGAAGGCAAATCCCCGAGCTTGGCATTAAAGTCCCCTAAAAGCACCAGACTGAACCTCTCACCTACATTAAAATACTTGTCAAGCACATCAATAGGATCAAAAAGTGAGCGACTATTTGGCTTGCGTTTTACTGAAAAATTACCATTATAGAAGTTCATGATAACCATGCTAAAATTATTTGTCCATTTAAAATGGAATGCCTAGATCATCCAGTTGTGAGTAGGAATTAGGGAAGTTGAGCAGTCAAAAGTAGTCCTGAACAGGATGTTAAACCTGCCCAGGCCGTTTCTGTAGCTGAAGGAAATGCAGGTGCTGTATGAAAGGTAAAACCATCACAGAAGACTCATTCACCGGGATCTCACACATAAACTCCCTCATCATCCTTCAGTCTTTTTTCCTGCTTATGATGCCTGCCCCACACTCGCTTCCATTACTCTCACACCTCAGTAGGTTTGGCCGCCTTTGAGGTTCCAATTGCCACATTTAGATCAGGCTTGCTTGGAAATATTTTTTCTTGAATGTTTAAGTTAGTAGTCAACATATTTAATTTTTAATGAGTGAGTTACAGGGGCTACAATACCTGAAAGTATTTGACATTCCACTAAAATCTGCAGCATTCACTAATACCTTCACTTCTTTCCTTGGATGTCCTCCAAAGCCTTTTGGCAGTCTATTTGAAACGGTGTTCAAGCAGTTTGGGGGATTTCTCATCCCTTGTAACTCCTGATTTATGCCCTATTTGAATTGAAAGAATACTTTAATAGTGTTTTCTTCCTTCAACTCTAAGATTATGCAAGAGCGCTGCTTGCTTTGAGGTAATGTATCTCTCCCTGTGGCAATCAAACAAGACTCCAACAATGTGATCCACTCACTCCACCAAGGGCAACACAGAATCGCGTGCCTCATTAAGGAGGCTGTGACATGCTTGCCACTGCCATGAGAAAGGAACAGGAAGAAACAATACAATAACACCAACAACACAATACAACAAACTAAAATAACCAGTTGACACCAAATTTGAAATAATAAATGATTAACACTAAATCCAGTGAGAACATTACACAGCTCCTCCTTGAAAATACTATTCTCAAAAATTGCAGTCTGACTTCCTGTGTCTATATGCAGCACAGGCTTTTTTTTCCTTTAGTCTCATAAAAGCTTTTCCATCTTCCTTTTTCTCCTTCTATTGTATTTGTAATCAAAGTCCTTGTCCCCACCTCTCGCATGACAGCCACAGGGTAAACATCACATCCTCAGACACCCACCAGGAAGACAGAAGATCTCCGAAAAGCTACGCAACAGTTCTCACAGTGAGTCCTTTATCACAACAGCACAAGGGACAACGCCAACTGAGGCTCAGCAATTTCTGTTCCTTCCCAATACGAGGTGGCGCCGGCACCATTCCTGTCCTTACTTCACAGAACAAGAGTAGATGTACAGAGACAATGATCCAGGGCCCTCGAGCCTAGTGGCTACACACAATCTAAGGTCTGTGAGCTGTTCTCATATTCTCAAATCAGAGGGAGGAATGACAGCCAGACTCAGCACCCCCTTTCTTTCAGGAACTCGGTGTCGTGATGACGAGAGCGGCACATTCATGTAGGAGAGCACCCTCATACATGTCAATGGTGAAGCCCCACTGCACACAGTATAAATACAGCATACATATTAACAATCATTTCTGATTGTGCCACAAATGCACTCAACCACGTACTGCAATCATGATTGAGCGACAATTTGATAAAAAAAAGCCTACACTCTACGGTGGTAGATCATCTTGTTTGATAGTGTAGCCTGCAAGCAGCATAGCTGGACATGGCCACATCACCAGTGAAAAGATAGAGACTTCAACAGGAAGAATATGATGTTAATTCCCATTTTTAGAAACATGCTCCACCAATACTTAGTCTGGGTAGACCAGAGAGTCCAACTCCCAACACATACATGTGCTAAACGTGTTTGTAAGCAATTCATGCAAACAGCATCAGTCATGCCTGTGAGTGCATGTATTAGTACTCTAAAGCCAGACTTATTGGCCTTGCCAATGCTTGTTTTCAACTTATGCTCTGATACGTATGTGAAGAGTGGTTATGATTGCCATTTCTACATATCATGTTTGTTTGCTCTGAGAAAATCTCTGAATGGTAGAAATTTTGATTGATTGATATGTCACAATACGATAAAATATGCTATAAAATGGAAACAGGAAAAATACTAAATCTGCAGGATTGGTGGTGAGAAACAACTGCAGCCTCCCTTTTGAATAGCGTAATAAAGGTATGAATGTGCTGAAAAACACATCAATAATTATTATAGGAACGGCAATAATTTCCTACAGATAGAAGTAGAAAAGTGGCAAGAGTACATAATATCCATAACAGGAAGGTAGTGTTATATTCACACTGAAACGTTCTGGTGGTGCAACTATTTCTTCATTTAATGCCATCAAATCAAAAATATTTTCTCAAAGTTATTACGTCATACAAAAATATTCTCTCCAGTGTCGTACCTTTCCAGTATTTGAGGCAATTTACTCAGTATTAGCAGTGTGAGGATAAGGACCCAAATCATCTTTAAGACGAGAACAAAAAGCACCTGTCACCCATTACTCCATTCGCTTCTCTTCATTATTGGTGGCTACAGATAGCTTCCAAGGGATGAACTAATATAGCCCCTGGGTGGACTCTATGTATTACTAATTGGTGGCTTAACATTACTGCCCGGGGCGCAGGCTTATATTGCTCCTTGGTGAACTCCACGTAGTACTTACTAGTTGCTTAACAATGCCTCCAGGGTTATTGGCACATAGTATGTGCAGAAACATTGTTGACTGAATTGATTTAGATGGCTCTGAATATTGATCATTTGGGATTTAACTGTGTGAAAGGGGGGCATCAGTACATACTGTTGCCCACCCTTGCATATTTAAAATCTAATCTTTTTTTTTAGGGTCCCACCTGACACCTTAGGTTCTGTGGATTTTAGCCTAGATCAGGAAACTCTGACAAAGGGATAAGTTCTAGACTCAGGGACCAGACTGACGTTAGAACGGTGATGGGTTATGGGTTCCTCAGAGGACCTTCCCAGTGTTGGATGGAGGCCCTATGATGAAGATGACACTCTTTGAGGATGAGGGCTTATCTCATGTTTGTTATTCTCACTACACATTCGGGTTTACTGAGCCATGGTGGTGCCATAAGGACACATTGACTTATTTATATTCTCACATTAGTGGTCAGATTCCCACTCCTGTGTAGTTTCTTTCAGTGATGGGTATATTATTTTTCTTTTTCTCAAAGGGTCACATCACCCCTGGTTGGACCCCATATAGTATATTGACACGTTGCCTTCTGTCACTGCACAACATAATTCATCTAATATGTAACACTGGCCTATCAGAGGCTCCAGGGGATGTGGTTCTGTCCCTCCTGGGAGGACGTCATTAACTGCTTGCTTGTGGCTTAACAGCACCTCCAGGAAGTGGGCTTATACAGCTCGTGGGTTGGGGGGACTCTATATAGAACTTACTGGTGGCTTACCATTACCACCTTCAACGGTTGATGCCTCCATCACTTCTGGGTGGCCTTCATGTAGTGTACTGGTGCTTAACAGTGCCTTAAGAGATTGGGCATCTCTCTTTTTTCCTTTGAGGATACTGTCACCAAAACCACATTGGTGGCAGCTCCTTTTTGTCCGACATGACACGTCTTGGAACATACTCTCCAAAAAAAGAATAAGGATAATTAACACCAAGCAGAATTCAGGAAAGCAATATAGACCTATTTGTTCTAAAGAGTTGACCTCAATGAACCCTCAGACTAGAAGTTATACTGGTATACAAAGCTTGTAAAGCTGTCCTTTTCACTCCCATCTCATACCACTTTTTACCTATAATGCTGCTACATGTCACCACGTAACCTCTGGGGCCTCACATTCAACAACATAAATACACTACACATAGGAAAGAGCCAACTCCCTTCTTACTCAATAAAACAGAGAACACTTTTGGGCCTCATCAACAGTAGGGAAGTCATATAAAAATGCTTCAATACAAAGCATTACAATAAAATAAATTAAAGCGCATAGAATCGTGTATCCATACCAAAGCCAGCACAAGGTAAATAAGAAGAAAATAACACAACATTTTCTGCTCCGTTCAAAATAAAACTACAGGATGCCACAGAGACAGAAGAAAGACTCACTTTGGAAACCACGGAAATACCAATAGGGGAGCTAATACAGAGCACCCTAGTGCCACAAGAACTGCAATCAATGCTTTGCTTTTTCACATTTGATAGTCATACTCCACACTTTGCAACATCCCAAATCTTCGTAACATGACTACCAATATACAAAGATAAACTGGAACTCGATTTGCTTCTTGTGTAAGGGATACGAAACTTGTCAAATACTGACACTCTTCCATGGTAAAATGTTTTGCCTTTGTGCACTAGAGGTATCCCTAACAGTGAACCCAATGCATCCTGATATATATAGTGCAAGTAGTTTAAAAGTACACATCACCGGGGCCAGCAATCAATGTACAATATTGAAAGGAACCTTAAAGACCTGAATTATCTTAGCGCATATTAATTGAATAAATAAAGCACATATTATTGCCTCAAGGATATATGAAAATGTCTGAGTGCAGTATATTTTGACTCACAAATTACACAACTGCTCTACTAAAGTACTGGGGCATCAAACGGGTCTTCAGGCTCTTCACTTGGCATCTTCTTTGATATCTGCACTCATACCGAAAAACAACCTGAAAACAGATGAGGAAGGGGGTGTCACCCTCTCCCTGTACAACATTGCACTTGCACTGAAGTAAAGCCAGGAGCCTGGAATGGGAAAGCCACAGGAACCGCAGACACAGGTGACCACAAGGTTTAGCAGTTATGGGCCCATCCAGGTGGATCACGGCCCAGCCTGGCCACACATAGGTTGGTAAAACTGAAGCAACATTTAGGGATGTGGAATGTTCATTTTGTGAGGACAAAAGAGGCGATTACATTCAATGAAGATGCTTAGAAGGAGAACTGTGGTCCTGGACTACAATGTCACCTCAGTATTGGGTCCTTGAAGGAAAGCTTAAATGAGATTTGCAGTGCAGTAAACATTATTGCTCAGGCACTATACCCACAAGTACTAGTATTTGAGTAGAAACCTTGAGCACGCCTGAGAAGCGAGTGCCACAATATCGTGAAGGTAAGTATATAGAAGTAAGTGCAGATCTGTATCCTTAAATACACATCTACGTCCCTTGAAGATTGAGTAAATCCATACTTATCTATGTAGAGTTAGCTTCACAATTTTGGGGTTGTCAATATTCTGGCCACACTATGTTTGTGGGATTATAATAAAATACAGCATTCTGGTAGAATATCTTGGACTGGATCTTGGAAAGAGTCAGCCAATGTATTGGTGTCAGTTACCGTAGCTCTGGACAGAGTGGCAAGTGATCTAGCCATAGTTGAGTGATGCTCAGGAAGAACTGATCAGGAAGCTGGAGTACATAGAGGATCTGAAAGGGGAAGATGGCCTCATTAGAGTAAGTGACTTGCGTTTGTTCACAGCAATGCCACACTGTGTGATGTGATGTGTGACGTACAATACATTGGTTGATTTTTGTTGTTTCATGCTTCACATGGTGAAGAAGAAATAATACTGTTTGGCAACGGTAGGGCTTTATGTGAATGTGCGACATAATTGAGCTCAGAAGAAGCTGTTAGTGACATCAACCCTGCAAGTTCTTCTTTCTTGGTAGCTGGCTCTTGATGATGAATGGGGGAGGTCATCATATGACTCATTATCTTGAATAGTGAGAGTCTGACAGGTTTCTAAGCTGCGCAACATAGCGCAGGTTGCAGTTATCTTGCATGCAACCCCTCCTGTTTTATTTGGGAGCCTAAATCTTCATTTTAATATGCCAGAGGTTTACTCCACCAAAAACATGGTACCATGATGTGCTTTGTTATATATTTATTCCCACTTTGTATGGATGTTTATAGAGCGTGCGAGGACCCACGAATACTTGGTATGGACACTATCACATATGCGAGTAGAACATTTTACCAGTGCTCCCTGGGCAACACTAATGTCTTATGTAAGTGCTAGAACAGTCTACAATGGTGCAAAGATCTTTTCTCACTACCTGTATGTTTCAAGAGCGATGCGATGTCCCTTTCCAGTTCAGTACATGTGATATGATAGATTTTTGTGTTTGTGGGGACTTCAAGATGAGGATCTGATCAATTCAGAATATTAGATTGGAGAATTTCATGGGATTCTTCCTAATTGTG
The DNA here is from genome assembly GCF_031143425.1 of Pleurodeles waltl. Classification (NCBI taxonomy): domain Eukaryota; kingdom Metazoa; phylum Chordata; class Amphibia; order Caudata; family Salamandridae; genus Pleurodeles; species Pleurodeles waltl. The sequence goes on from NC_090437.1 coordinate 339,979,633, forward strand.
CGGTACTCAGACACTCCAAGGAAGCATGTGTGCATTGTAATTGTATGAACATCTGTTCAGAAATTCACGGAATACCAGGTTTAATACACTTTATGAAACTCCTCCTGTATGACCACTGACAATAAAAACTTAGACAAGCAGGTAGATTGAGCACAGCACCTGAAAATGTCATGGGAGTATGGGTTAGTACTTTGTGTGAGTATATTGTCCTGTGACTGAATTTTAATTAGATCTTGCGTTATCAGCAAATTGAATAGTACGTGTCTGCAGAAATTCTAAGAATCATACACAAACCTCCTTTCACAATAAACATTGGCAAAGCTAACACGTCTGGATGTAATTTGCCAAAATATCTAATGGCAGACAGTCACATGCGGTTTACATGTTTTGTGTGCGCAAATGCTGTTAATCGTAATAAAGCCTAACCAGATGGCTTTGCCAAAGCTTGGAAAGGAGAAAAAGTACAGCTTTTTCATAATTCATGGAAGTACTTCCTGGAATGAGGAATGATACACCAAATAGACAATAACACAAGGTAAAAGATGGTGGTGTTAAATCTCCACTTCATGTGTATTTTAAGGAATTAGTAACAAAAAATCTTGCATATAGTTGCGCTTTAAAGCCAGACCTTAAAGGATGCCCCTTTTCTTTTAGAGCCCGGGACATCACCATGAGGAGGAGGTAAATAGTAAAAGGCTGTTTGAAGCTGTGTCAAGCTTGTTTCAATAAATTCTAAATTGAGATTTTCCTAGCCTTGGTGTCTGAAAGGCTAGATTTTATTGAAGATACAAAGGCCAGTATTATGCTTTCTTTTCTTGCTTTAATTAAACAGCAGCGAAGAAACTACAATACCCAGAGACCCTGGGAAGAAAAACCTCCAGTATTACATCACAATAGAAACACCAATCACACGTGGAATATATCTATCTTGACTGGAATCAACAAGTCCTCTTTTCTTGCGAGAGTCAGTAAAAATGAGAAAGAGGAAATAGAATGAAGAAAAAAACAAGAGTCAGTAAGGCATACAAGTCTTTGAAAGTGTCTACAAAAACGACCATTGGAGAGGCCATTCCTGGTGGATCCAGAGAGGATATCTGACTAGAGAGATCCGGAAGGTGAGATGAACCTCTTATGTTAGATGGTAGCAGTTGACCTATTTGAAGGCATCGAAACTGCAGTAATAAGAAAATAGGGTGGGTTAGAGAATTGTGGCGGGATAATACTCGCCTCCGTGTTTTTAATAAAATCTAGCCTTTCAGACACCAAGGCTAGGAAAATATCAATTTTATCACAAGACTGGAGGCTCATATTATGCTTGTTTGAATCATAGAGATCACCATTTGAGATGGATGATTAACTGATTTACAATAAAAGGTTATAAAAGTACTCTTATTTGACCAATCTGCAGATCTTAGAATATCCTGTAAATTGGGACCAGCCCAAAAGGCTCTAGAAGCCATTGCTCAGCGTAATGAATGGGCCCCAAAGGAGGGACTGAAAATTCCCGCTAGGGACATAATGCATTTCACCCATCTAGCTAGAGAAGAAGAAGAAACTTGTCTGTGTGGTTTCTGAAAGGTTATCAGGAGTTGGGAAGAGGATTGACTTCTAAGATCTGCAGTTCGTGAAACGTAAAATCTAAAGCAATTACCAATGCACAATTTTGGTTGAGGAGGGAAAAAAAGGATAGTGTACAGTTGACAGGTTAGTTTTAGCATGTCTGTGAACTTGAAAATAGACTCCCAAAGAGGAGTAGTTGGAAGAAGATACGTCAAGAGCTTTAACATCAGATACACGTTTGACAGAAACTAAACATAACATGGTTAATTTTGAAGAAAGGTGTTTTTTGAGATAATTCACCATTATCTTGCCATGGAAAAAAAAGGCGTAAAACTAGATTAACATCCCACATAATACTGTATTTAGGACTAGGTTTGAGCAAAAGTACTCCCTTCAAAAGATGACATACCACAGGATGTTCTCCGATGGGACGTCCGTTTACTCTGACATGTTCTGATGAAATTGCAGGCCTATAAGTATTTACCATTCTATAAATTCTATAAGCTTAGCCTTGGGCAGCAAGGTAAGCAAGAAAGGTTACCACCATTGTGACGTTTGCCGAAAGGGGATCAGAATCCCTGTCCAAACACCAGCCACACCATGCCACCCAGGCTGCTTTGTAAACCTTCGCTGTTCCAGGAGCCCAGGATAGTTGAATGAATTGGAGAGCGTCTTCTGAAATTCCTGGGGGTCTCCAGGAAGTTGAAAAATCCTCCAAGCTACCAGATATTGGACAACTTTCTGATCATGGCCCAGGAGAAGAATTGTCTTTTGTTTCATCTCTCCCTTTGTCAAGACCTTCTAACAAGTCTAGGTTTCCTAATAAATCTAAAGAAATCTTCCGTCACTCCTTCTCAACGGCTCACATTTTTGGGTTTCATGATAGATTGCGGTAATTGGACAATGGCACTGTTGGTATCGAAGATAAACCTCATAAAAAAGAAAATATGTCATGCCTTATCTCTTCCACTTTGTTCTCTCAGGTCAATAGCTCATCTAGTAGGCCCAAGTTGGACGAAGACTGCAGAAATGCAACCCAGGAAGATGCCAGTGAGTTCCTCCATGATGCAAAGGATGTCCCATGTCATGAAGTTAGATGCAGACGAGTTTTGGCACTGGATTCCTCCAACAAGCCTTGGTTCTCGCAAAGTTGCGTTTTGTGTCAACTAATTGCCTTCTGGACCCAGGAAGGACCTAGGGACCTCAACTCATTGTGAGGAGGAAGAGGGGGCTCTCAGCACTTCAGAGAGCCCTCAGAGCACCAGATAGCACCTAGTGGTGTCCCAGGGCACGGGGACAAAGGAAGTGCAAAATGCAGTTGGTGCAGCACTACAAAAGAAGGTCCCATGCCGCCTGAGATCAACTCAGTGAGTTGAGCGTTGCAGGATAGAGTGCTGGGGACCTGGGCCAGGTTATGCATGAAGGAATTTTGAAAATAGTGCACAGAGGCCTCAGGAGGTGAAGAAGACACGGTGCACAGGGGTACTGTCGTTCTGGGGGAAGGCAAGGTCTTACCTCCTCCAAATTGCAACAGCAGGACCTCAGGACAATCTGTGTTGATGGGGTCCACTCTCTGTGTTCCAAGGAGCACACTCGTCACTGTGAGAGGAGTCCAAAAGAACCGGTCATCCACTTAGAAGGTGCCTGCGTGAGCAGGGGAGTGACTTGGTCACCCCACGGGAGATGTCTTCAGTCCTGGCTGTAGCTGCAGTGCAAGCCTCAGAGAGCTGGTTTGGCAGTACTGGGGTCAATGGTGGAGCCCCCAGGATGCATGGAATTGGCTCCCCAATACCAGATTTAGAATGAGGGGACAATTTCATGATCTTAGACACCTTACATGGCCATATTCGAAGTTACCTTTGTGAAGCTACATATAGGTATTGACCTATATGTAGTGCATGCATGTAATGGCGTCCCCGCACTCACAAGGTCCCGGGAAATGGCCATGAACTATGTGGGGGCACCTTTGCTAGTGCAAGGGTGCCCTCACATTTAGTAACTTTGCACCTAACCTTCAGCAAGTGAAGGTTAGAAAGATAGGTGACTTATAAGTTACTCAAGTGCAGTGAAAATGGCTGTGAAATAACTTGTGCGTTATTTCACGCAGGTTGCAGTGGCAGTCCTGTGAAAGGGTTTGTCTGAGCTCCTTATGGGTGGCAAAAGAAATGCTGCAGCCCATAAAGATCTCCTGTAACCCCAATGCCCTGGGTGCCTAGCTACCATATACTAGGGACTTATAAGGGGGGTCCAGTGTGCCAATTGAAATTGGTAAATGAAGTCACTAGCCTACAGTGACAAATGTAAAAGCAGAGAGAGCATAAGCACTGAGGTTCTGGTTTGCAGAGCCTCAGTGACAGTCAAGCACTATACAGACACACACATTAGGCCATAAACTATGAGCACTGGGGTCCTGACCAGCAGGATCCCAGAGAGACAGGCAAAAACATACTGACATACAGGTAAAAATTGGGGTAACATGCCAAGAAAGATGGTACTTTCCTACACCCCCCACCAAACGAGGAACAATAAGGCTAACCTTGCCCAGGTGAGACTTCATTGTATAAGTGGAAATATCTGGAGAGTCCATCTCATTGGCCTGGGTACTTCCAGGTCTATGTTCCACTGTAAAGTGCATACCCTGTAGGGAAATGGACCACCTCAATAATTTAGGGGTTTCACCTTTCATTTGTTTAAGCCATAATAGAGGTTTGTGGTCTGTCTGAACAATGAAGTGAGTCCCAAACAAGTAGGGTCTCAGCTTCTTCAGTGCCCAGACCACAGCAAAGGCCTCCCTCTCTATGGCAGACCACCATTTTTCTTTAGGGGGTCAACCTCCTGCTGATAAAAGCAACATGTTGATCCTGGCCCTCTGAGTTAAGTTGTGATAGTACAGCCCCTACCCCTAATTCAGAAGCATCTGTTTGAACAATTATTTTTTTGGAGTAGTTTGGGCACTTCAAGAAAGGTGCAGAGCACATTGCCTGCTTAAGCACCTCAAAAGCTTTCTGACAGCTAGCTGTCCACAATACCTTTTTAGGCATTTTCTTACTGGTGAGGTCATTAGGAGGGGCTGCAATGGAGCCATAGTTCTTAATGAACCTCCTGTAATACCCAGTGAGACCTACGAAGGCTCTGACCTGGTCTGAGTAGTAGGGGGAGCCCAGTCCATAATGGTCTGAATCTTCCCCTGTAGAGGTGCAATCTGTTCTCCACCTACCGGTTGGCCCAGATAAACCACTTTCCCCTGCCCTATCTGGCACTTTGAAGTCTTGATAGTTAGGCCTGCCTTTTGCAGGGCCTCTAAAACTTTCCAGGGGTGGACCAGGTGATTTTCCCAGGTGGAGCTAAATACAGCAATATCATCTAAATATGCTGCACTGAAATCTTCCAACCCTTGAAGGTCTGTATTCACCAGCCTCTGAAAAGTGGCAGGTGCATTTTTCAAACCAAAGGGCATGACTTTGAATTGATAATGCCCTCCTATGGTAGAAAATGCATTTTGATCTGCCAATACCCTGCAGTCAAATCAAAAGTGCTTAGATACTTGGTAGATGCCAGTGTATCTATTAGCTCATCTGTCCTGGGTGTAGGGTAAACATCCATTTTGGTTACTGGATTGAGACCCCTATAGTCCACACACAACCGCATTTCTCTCTTTCCTTCTTCTGTGGTTTGGGGACAAGCACCACTGGGCTGGTCCAGGGGCTATCAGAAGGCTCAATAACGCCAAGGTCTAACATTTTCTGAACTTCTGCTTTTATGCAATCTCTGACATGGTCAGGTTGCCTGTAAATTTTACTTTTTGACAGGTAAACTGTCTCCAGTGTCAATTGTATGTTCACACCAAGTAGTTGTACCAGTGTGAGGGAGAAGAGTTCAGAAAACTGTTCAAGGAGATTTTTACAGTATTCCTTCTGCTCAGCAGTAAGGCAGTCTGCCAGAACCACTCCTTCCACTAAGCCATCAGCTTCAGTGTTGGAGAAGAGATCAGGGAGAGGGTCACTCTTCTTCCTGTCCCTCATCTGTAGCCATGAGCAGGGTTAAATCAGCTCTGTCATAGTAAGGCTTTAGGCGATTGACATGAAGCACCCTAAGGTGGCTTCTGGCAGTGCCCAGTTCCACTAGATCGGGGACCTCACCTTTCTTTTCTACACTTAGATGGGGTGCACTCCATTTGTCCTGGAGTGCTCTTGGGGCCACAGGCTCCAATACCCACACCTTCTATCCTGGGTGGTACTCTGTCAGGACAGCTTTCTGGTCAAACCATTGCTTTTGGAGCTCTTGGCTGGCCTGAAGGTTTTTTGTGGCTTTTTTCATGTACTCAGCCATTCTGGATCTTAGGCCAAGCACATAGTCCACAATGTCTTGTTTTGGAGCTTTTAAAGGTTGTTCCCAACCCTCCTTAACAAGAGCAAGGGGACCCCTAAAAGGGTGACTAAATAGGACTTCAAAGGGGCTGTAGCCCACTCTTTTTTGGGGAACCTCCCTGTAGGCGAAAAGGAGGCATGATAATAGGATATCCCATCTCATTCTGAGTTTTTCTGAGGGTCCCATAATCATGCCTTTTGAGAGTTTTATTAAACATCTCAACTAATCCATTCGTTTGTGGATGATAAGGGGTGGTGAACTTGTAGGCAACACCACACTCCTTCCACATTGCTTTCAGGTATGCAGACATGAAGTTACTACCTCTGTCTGACACCACTTCCTTAGGGAAACCCACAGTGGAAAAGATTCCCAGGAGGATTTTTGCCACTACAGGAGCTGTGAGACAGGCAAAAACATACTGACATACAGGTACAAATGGGGGTAACATCCCAAGAAAGCTGGAACTTTCCTACAATACCCCTGGTAGGAATCATGCTGATAGACTTGGTTGTAGGAGCCTCTGGTGCGGTATTGATCTCTTGAAGCGAAATGGCCGGCACAACGGCTCCTTCCTTTGCTGGCCCTGCCAAAAACCCGGTTGGATAACATTTTCTTCATTGAAATTTGTGCCTTATCTATCACAGCGAACATAGACACATACTTGGTCATTTCTTTTATCAAGGAGTCTCCAAAATGTAGTCCTTGACCTTCAGGACCCTCCTCTTTGTTCGTCAGACTGCTTACCTTAGGGTCGATCTTGAGAAGAAGGCTCTTATGTGGTTCCTGTGATATGTGAGAGTTGGCATTACCCAACATACAGATAGCACGTTCTGCCTAGTTGGAAAGAGTGTCAGGGTCCACATATTCTCCTTCCATCTTGGCTTCCTCAGCCAAATCCAAAATCTTGGTTGGAGGACCAACCAGATCTAACAACCTGTCATGTTAGTTAGACCAGGCTTTGTGAACCCCTTTCTAGGGATCTTTCCCAAATTTTGGGAAAAATAGGAGCATGTTAGGGTCAATCATGGGGTATCAGCCACCTTGGAGGGAAGGGATGGGCGAGGACATTCACATTTTTTTATTTTTTTAGTAGACTTATCTAGGGAATGTCTTAAATAAAAAGAAATATAATCCGACACATGGACGGAAGGGAACCACTCAGATGAATTGGGGTGGTGACTGGATGTAAGGGCAAACATTGTGAGACTAGAGTAGTTGACCAGACCGAGAGCTTTGGTGAGGGAAAAAATCTCTGAAGGAGACATTTTTTGCCTTTTCTCCGAAGGCCCACTTTGCCCACTGTCATTGAACTCAAAGTGGGACGAGATATCATCTCCAGCATCATTCCCATCACTATCTGTGTCCTGGAGCTCCACAATATTAAGGAGAGAAAAGGTAAGCTCCGAAGTATTATTCACCTCTCGGGGGAGGCCCTAATTTTATAGAAGCTCCTTTCTGAAGTTCCAAAGGAGCTGCACGTTTCTTTCCTTTTTTACAAGTAATCTTAGAGATAGATGCCTCAAGGTTTTTAGATTTATCCAGCATGGAAACAGATACTGCATGCTGGACAGAATCCTTGATAAAGGATCTCAAATTATCTTTTAAAATTTGAGACTGGTCAGTATTAGTCATAATGAAGGGTAAATTAACCTGGAATTTGTTTAAAATTATATTAAATTCATATTAAAGAATTTTGAGGTAAAATGTAAAGAGAAACGACTAATGTATACAAGTTCTAAACAATACCAGGGAAAAATACCACCTCTTAAGGGTTAAATTTAAGAGGGGAGTGAACTTGGGGCTGGAGGCGTGTCAGGGCTAAGGGCAGAGCAGGAGAGGCAGCCGGTAGAGAGGAACATCCTCACAGAGTTATAATTGGCTCCGAAGCACAGGGCAAGGAAGTGTCGAAGAGAGTGCCAATAATGAGAGGAGAAATCCCCTCACATGGAGCAAAGGAGTAACAAGGTGAGATAGGATGGAGCCACGGGCCCCACGGTGAGAATTAATGAGGCGCGTCATATAGAATAAAGGCAGAGCGAACATTCTAAATGGTCGCCGGAAGGAAAACCAGACCAGCATTAGCGCGTGCAACGTTAGTGCGATAACAATGTAAAATGAAACAATATTTCACCAATAACATTAAAATACAGTAAATAAATTAATTTAAATGAGCAATGTACTTATCTTGACTGCTAGCAGCAAGAAAAGAGGACTTGTTGCTTCCAGTCAAGGTAGATATATTCATATTCAACGTGTGTTTAGTCTTTCTATTGTGATGTAATACTGTTGTTTTTTCTTCCCAGGGTTTCTGGGTATTGTAGTTTCTTGGCTGCTGTTTAATTAAAGCAAGGAAAAAAAACATAATATGAGCCTCCAGTCTTCTATAAAATGTAAACTTTTATTTTTTGCTTTTCCATTGACCCTATACAGTGGCATTTGTATTCCAAAAGGTTAAACTATGGACGTTAATTTGTCAGAATTCCACAGTATGGGGAAATGAGATCATATATACTTTGACCCTGATACATTATCAAGACTGAACCCTTGTCTCGGTTCTATCTACTCTGCAGCCTGATTTTTGCTGCTTAGTGGTTATAGGAAGAGTGAGGATTGAAAAGCCGAAAGAGCAAATCTAGCTCAGAAAACCCTGTTTGTTCTCTCTTCCTGATGATACATTAGTCACAGACCAGGGGTAGCAAAGGCAGTATCAGTGGTACCAAAGGACAACCTCCTGCTAACTCTGGGAACCCATACGTGATCCCTATGGTTTATGTTGAAATATAATGCTCGCTGGTTGATGTGCAGTGAACATGAGGAAAATTGCGCACACGTTCAAAGTGTGCCTCCGAAAGTTACCAGTTTTCTAAAAGCCTTGTTGGTGTTTGGGTGGAGGGGTAAAGGGGTGGTAATTTTGTTCAGTCGGGAAATCTCAATTCCAAATTCCATTTAATAGGATTAGTCCAAACAGCTTTACGATTCAATGGTCTGTTGGAACTGGGACAGATTTCTATGTTGGTCTGAGAAACAGCTCCGGGTACTCAACATGGTGTACTGGCAAAAGTGCATGTGGGGGAGTGGCTTACAACCATGTGCATGTACTCCGGAGGAGCTTGAAACAATGTGCAGGTACTGGGAAGGGCTGTAAACCATGGGAATCACTGGAAAGGGGCTGTAAACCATGTGCATGTAACGTGGAGTGGCTGGCAATCGTGTGCATGTCCTGGGGATGGGCTAGAACCTACATATATATACTGTGGAGGGGATGGAAATCATGTGCATGTACGGGGAAGGTCCTGGAAACTGCATGTACTGGTGAGAGGCTGGATATCATGAAGTCATGTGCATGTACAGAAGAAGTGCTGCAAACTATGTGCATGTAATGGGAAGTGGTTGGCATAGATGTGCATACACTGGGGAGGGACTGGAAGATATGTGCATGCACTAGGAAAGGCCTAGACACCACGTGCATGTAGTCTAGAGGGCCCTTCAACCCTGTGCATGTACTAGGGAGGGGCTGTCAACAATGTGCATGTGCTGAGAAGAGGTTGAGAAGTGTGGGGCCATTTTGCAGTGCTTGAGTGTGGTCGAGGAGGGAATGGAAATATGCTGTGTCTGGCCTGGATAAGGATAGGTGGGCAGGGTGAGCTCTGCGTTGGTGGGATGGAGGGAAATAATGGGGTTATGGTGCTTGTGTAGGGGAGAGTTGCTGGAGAGGTTTGGCATAGTCTAAAAAGATTACGGGCAGGATGTATCAAGTTTCCCAATAGCGATTACCAAATTGTGATTTTTTTGCAAATCCCAATTAAGTAATCGCTATTGTAATGTATGAAACTTCAGGAATTTCATATAGCAATTCTCAAGGGCTCGCAAATGGACCTACCTCATTAATATTCATGTGGTAGGTCGCAATTTACGACCCATTGCGAATGGCTACAATCATAGTGATGGTGCCTTGCTGGGCTCAGCAGACACCATGTCTGTGATTGCTTTTCCATAAAGCAATCTTCTTTTTTTTTTTTTTTTTTAATGTAGCACATTTTCTTTAAAGGAAAATGGAATGTGTTTAAATAAGAAAAAATAAAAGGTTTCTTTTCAGTTTTTAAGAGTAGGCAGTGGTTCGTGGGACCACTTCCTGCTCTTAAAAAATGTTTTCGCATGCATTCACAAAGGGGCCCTTCCCCTTTGCGAATGAGTTACCACAAATTTGAAATTGGTGGTTACTGCGATTGTTTTGCGACCACATTCACGGTCACAAAACAATCAAACATACCTCTGCGATTCGGTATGAGGAAGGGACGCCCTTGACAAGCCCCTTCCTAATACCGAATCGGTATGTAGTCACAAATTGGATTTTGAAATATACCAAAATGCAGTTTTTGCTATCCAAAATTGCTATCACAAAACTGTTTGATACATCTGGCCCTAAATCTGGTAGTTTACATCTAGATCTTGACTACAGGTGCTTAACTTATTGAGCTATTCTAACAAGGTGAAGATCTGCCTTGGGGTGGTGATCATATGGGAGACTAATTGTAATATTTATAGGCCCACCTTCCTCCCTGCACCCCTCAGAGATTTTTCCTTCAAAGCCACAGAACTATTTTATGTTTGTTACCGTTTGGTCGCTGTATAGTCTACAGGCCTCCAAAAGCTGCTGAAGAGACCGACTGGGAAAATGTGGAGTATTTCATTCCAAGTGCAGAGTGAATGATGTTAGGTCACCTTTGCTATGGAAATATAAATTAAACTGCACAAGCAGGGATTTATGCTATGAAGGTTCACTGTCATTTGCTGTCCTCTGTGGTATATAAAGTGGATGCATTAATATGCAAAGGAAAGAAATACACTAAGAATGTTGGATGGGTTTCTAAGCTGGAGTTACAAGTATTTATTTGGATGAAATGTGATATGCAGAGACAGTGTGTACAGAGTTCTGATATGTCACTGTAGTCCCTACTGTGCGGGGTAGGGTGACTTTTGTAGGTTTTTACACAGTTAAATAACCCCTTTCTATTGAAGCTTATACGTTGCAGAAACCGAGTGACATTGACCGTTGTTCCACTGCACACTATGTTCAGCTTGCATATAATAAGCCAGAAATAGACTACTGCTACGATAGTGTATGTCCAAGCTGTATGTTTTGTATGGGATACTCTAATTTCCATATCCATTACTGGAAAAACCTGAATTCATTGAATTCCCCATGCTACTCTTGGTTAGGACTTTTTTGGCTTTTATCTTGTCTCTGAAGCTAGGGCTTGGGGATATTGCCTTAGCGGTGGTGCCCATCTGTCTGTGGGTTACATAGGTTCATTGTAAAATATCAGCTCTTAGTTTAAACCACAACTTGATATTAGGTGATGGGCCTCCTCGCCAATCTATGGCTACTCTACGATTTGCTATAAGCATTGCTAGTGCTACGGAGCGTCTAGTTGGAGCTGGCACATCTTTTAGGTAACACGTTAGTGCAGTAAGCTGAGAGAGTGTGATGCTATGATCAGTCATTTCACATTCCAGAATAAGTGTTGCCAGTATACCTATCTCAGCGGAGTCACCATTACGCCGTTTGGCATTTCCCCATCGAGCTGCAGCATAGGGATCTGCTTTCATAGCAGGATGGACTGCAGTGACCCCACCTTGCCCTCTTGGTGCCATTCTAGCCATGGCCTCCCACAGTGTGGTGCTGGTTTGAAAATGTTGACAGAATTAATTTTAGTTTCCATTCCGGCCCTGTTGCATAACAAATCTCTAGACTAACCGGAGTTTTGTGGATTCATTTAAAGTATTCATATTGCAGGAGTCTATGCCTGCTTTTGAGGGACACTAACGTTCAGTGGAGACACTGTTGCTCACAAATAAAAACAGCTAATCACCCACATCTAATTCCCACAGCCTCCTTACTCCTTACATCCCTGCTTCCTATGCTAATTATGCTTCGGGTATTTTTGTTTATGGTAATTTTGGACATGTTTCACTTCACAATGTTTAGCTTCTGAATGAGAGATTGATTTTGTGGGGGTTCTGTGGGAAATTGAGCATGGCCACTTTGTGTTTCTCAGTCTATGGCAGAGAAACAGGCGTAGTGAAGTTGTCTGTGTGTCTGCTGTTTTGTATTGCTCAGTGCTTATGAGTGAACCTTCCTTGTGCAGATCTCCTACACATCTTAGCCCTCTCTAGTTATAATTCGGCTTTGGGCTTTCCTGTCGCGAAAAGGCAGGTTATCTGCTATCTGATATTTGTGTGAGGCCTTGTTTACTCCTTATGCGTTTTCCATGCTTGCATTGTCCATTTAAATGAGCTTATTTTTACCAGTAGAGAGTATTACTATAGTTGTGAATGGATAAGGTGAAGCCTTTTCCCCCTCTGTCGCAACATGCTCTAGTTCCTGTGGTCCTTGGTGCAGTAGTCTGCAAATTCTGCATGTGCTGCATGATAATACTTCTCCAGGTCCGGGGTGGCTAGACTACCAACTTCCTATGGTAATGTATCGATTTAACATTTCACTCTGGGATTTCTACCTACCTATGCAAGTCGTATCATAAGTGATCTTACGCTAATAAAAAATGCTGTCCGTAATATGAGTAGGATGTCTATAAAGTCTATAAAGTGATACAAAAACCAGGAAAGGACGATTATATTATGGCAATGCGTCTGACCATTGACAAGGGGAGTCTTAAATAGCATTCTGTCAGGGGCTGTATTATGCATGGTGCCCCTGGGGTGCCACGGGATGTGCAGCCGCATTATGTGCCCTAGGGCACCGTGGCATTACAGAAGGGACTGCAGACACGTTTGCGGCCCCTTCTATGATACTGATAGCGCTGGCACTCATGTAGCTTTAATGCTGTCTTTAAAGGGTGTTGCCCCATTTCCCTGGGGGCATGGCCCTATGCAAATGAAGGAATGCCTGTGCACATGCGCTCTATTACTGATGTGGGTGTGGAGGTAAATAGGTCATTAGGAAGCTCACTCAGAGTGTTGCACAGAGCACCCCCTGAACGAAGCCCTCTGAAGGGGGGGGGAAAGGGGCTCCGTGGACACCCTAGACAACCTCCTGCAGGTGGGTGTAATCACTCACTGCACCTGCAGGCTGGGAAATCTCTGCCCACTCTGCCACCTGCACAGAGAAAGATGTAGCAGTACAGTCATATACCTCTACATATTGCACTAATGTGCTGCCCTCGGGCAGCACGAGTTTGCGTCGGCTCTGGGAGCAGTTCATTAATTGTAATAGGGCACACAGTCCCTGTTTTGCACTTGGCACACCCGTCTAAAGGTACATGGGCATAAACAGGGGCAGTGCATCCATTACATAGTGAGGGCGTGGTCTGTTAGGGTGTCTACTGCTACACCATAGTTGTCTCTTACTACTACTGTTGAGTATCTCTGCACCGTATTACCCAAGTGTCAGACTGGCTCCTCCGTCCATATTAATGAAAAATTCAGTTCCTGTTTCGTGTCATCCATAAGTGAAAATATCACGGACTTGGTCTAGTTCATTTTCAGACCTGTATGCTAGGTTCCCAAACTAGACTAAAATGTTGTTGGCATATTGTGGTTACATACTTGTTACCTGCATCTTCCATTCCTCTATGTGCATGATTTTCCTGGTTTGCTTGGGTGAGTAGCTCCACTTTCAGAAGTGGGGACAACAGGCATCCTTGCCTCAACCCTCGCATGACATTTAGCTGCTGTGATTTTACTCCATTAATGTATACTCTTGTTGCAGGGACAGAGTAGTAGAGATATCAGGATACAAATGTTCCCCCATTTCCCATACTTTTGAGTACAGACTTCATACATCTCCATTCCAAAGAGTCAAAAGTGTTTTTCCACATCTGGAAAAGTTGTCTATGTTGTGCAAGATCGGCCTTCCAGGGGCAAATCCTGACTGGACACACAAAACAATCCCTGGCATGTATGGGATCAGACAGTTGGCTAATAATTTTGTGATTAGTAAGGCACTTCACCCGTTTGCAGAAGAGCCTTGTCATTTTGCAATACCAGTCCTGCCAAGCTTTCCAGATCTATGTGTGATATGCTGCTCCAGTGCAGGTTTTTTCATTGAATTCTGGGACTTGTAGTCTTGTTTATTCCATTATAAAACACAACTACAAATTCCAGAATTCAAAGGAAAAAATCTGAACAGGAGCAGCACATCATTCATGGACCTGTGCAACTTGGCAGCTATGCGTTGCATCCCTGGGGAGTTTATGGTGTTTACAGTAGAATGCGAGGATCAGAGTGCAAAAGTGAGTGATGTGTATATAACCCATGTATGGATGGAACTACAGTCTTAAACTGCAGAGGTTGTTGCAGGCCGTGCAGCCTTGCACCCCAGTCTTCTGTAAGCTCTTCCCAGGCATGGGCCATTAACCTCACATGACTTGATGGGTGGGGGTAGAAGACTTGTTTCGCTATTATGTACTACAGCAAGCAGAGTACAAATTACTGTTAGGTTTGCAGATCAAAGCCAATGTCTGCGGAGCACTAAAGTTATAACACGTCGCGGCTAATTACAGAATTACAGTGTGCGTGTGTAATCAGGGAGGCATATTTCACCACACATTGTACAGGCTTGTCACAGCAAGGAGGTCGGGACCTTCAGATGCAAATAACTCGCTTCTCTTCTTTCAAGACTGAATGGTAATAGGTCGGTGGCGTGTTATAAATACAGTTTAGACAAAGTGTTTTTCTTTCCTACCCACGTGGTTCTTACATCATGGAAATGCCTGCAAGCTAAGTTTGGTTGAAAGGGAGAACATTAAAGTCTGTACATATTGTTGAAACCACATTGTGGAATCCATGTTAACCTGAATAAAATTCAAGCAGAGTGTACTTCTGGCACTCAGACACAATTCCCATGCACTTTATTTCTGGCACCAATCCCAGGAGCTTTTGATGTGGTGGACTCATTCCAAATTAACTTTCTATTTCGATTTTTGTTTAATTTTAATTACATCTTTTCACTAATAACGTTGTTCCTATTCACCTGATTTAAAGTTAAGTGTCTGTACTGCTAAATCCTTCATAGATTGTCCTCTGGTGCAGAAGGCACTGGAAGGATTACTTTTCTTTTAAGAGCTCTATACCTCCGAAGTAATTCTGCTTGAGTATTCTCCACTGAATGAGGATCAGCCAACTGAGGATTTAGCATTTCCCTGCAAATACGATCATTTACACCATCATGCAACACTAAAGGCCTGATTTAGCACGTGGCAGGCAAAGTACCACACGTTAGGGTGGTGGAGGACTTAACATCTGCCACCTTGATGGATAATAGTTCATGCTACTCAGAGATGCCCGCAGGCCCAGCATTCATCTCAGTACATTGAAAGGAGCAGTGGTAACGTCATGATGGTTGCCTGCAAAGTACAAAGAGGTTGGTGGATGGCCATCGTTGGTTTTGAATGCTGCCCACCAAAAGTTACAATTTTTTGTTTTCGAAAAACATATTCTCAAAGTTGAAGTTGTTATAGAAAAACAAAAAAACTGATGACTCCACACCTGGTAAGTTTTAACTGTCAGAGCATTGGAGTCATTCATTTTTTAGCACCCTCACCACCAGGTTTTCTGTAAATAGAGTGGGCTGTGTAATGACATTACTCTGAATGCCCCTACTTCATTGGGCCATCAGTGGTAGCTTTGTGTCAACAGAGCCAACAAAGGATCCATTAACAGTAAGATGATGGTCCTCCTGATGCTAAATAGGGTGGGCTGCCATCAGTTTAGAGGACATCATGCATCCCTGATTCATCACCTTCACTATGTATTTTAGGTAGATATTCTTTGTAAGAAATTGGATTGTTATTTGGGGTGCATGAATATCCACCTCAAGGAATAATCACAACCCTTGACAGAGTGAACCCTCAAAGATACTAAATTGACCTGAGATCAACCACGGGTAGCTATGGCACAGATCAGACAGGCTTATCTGAGGCCAATGTGTAAAGTATTTATGCAGTACCAAAAGAGTAATAAAGTTGAAATGCAAAACAATTAAAATTCCACACATGAAGTAGAAGAATGGAGCAATTACACCAAAATGACAAACATCCAATAAGGGGAACCAAAAATAGGAATTTCCAAAGTTTTAGGTAGCAGTAGCGCCAAAAAGCATAAACTTCCAATGATAATTAATATTTGCAGTAGACCTGTACCTAGATGCAATTTGACACTGACCACAATGGAGTTCTGGTTTGAAACACCATCCCGACTTGTCCTGGTTAAATAATTTACCTTCTGACTTTAGCCCTTTAACTCCCAAACTTCCACAGTAGTGCACGTCTAAAGCCCCCAGGAACCCAGGCACGTAAAGACTAATAGGGTGTCAGGCAGATGGAAACAGCAGTATTCTGTTCTGGTCCACTTATCACTGATCAGGAAAGGTCTCTTGTAGGTACTGAATCTCTGTAGCTTGAACAAAAGGTCAGCTTTATGACCACTGGAGTCCACTTTGTTGTCCTGGGAACAGGAGGGGGCAGGTCCAGTCCTTAAGGGTTCATCCCAGGTGACACAGTAGGTCCAGCCCTCTTCTTTTCTTCATCATGTCTTGGAGTGTTCTGAAATGGGTGCCTCGAGATGCCACATCTATGTCTGGCAGGAGCTATTAGGTAGGAATGACACCTGGATACACTTTAACCAATGGGGTAAAAGTTCCTGGAGTCCAACCCTAGCCACTCTGGCCATTTTCAAGATGGCAAGAGACCTCAGCCACACTAAACTTGTGCTCTGAGGGCTCATCCTGTGTGAAAGAAGTGCAATATGGTAATTTTAGTGTCCTCCTATATCTAACACTAAAATCCAGTGGGCATACCAGAATTGGTTTGGTATCCTGATTCCCTTCTTTTCAAGTCATCATCAAAGTGTTTCATGTAAACCCAGCAGACCTGTCAAGCTGCATTTAACATTGAAGTTGAAAATGATGATTACTGTCCCACACTGCACATTCTGGGAGGTTCAGAAGAGTCATCTCTGCCCAATAAGGTCAGCCTATTGTTTGCTCCTGGGAAGCACTTTGCACCACTTTTGCACGTATTCAAATGTTAATTACTGGCTGGCAGAAGGGGGGGGGGAATAAATCCAAATTAAGCCTCTGTAAACATCAATATGGAAAAGGCTAATGTTCCTTAGTATTTGTTAACAAGACAACTTGACCATTGAATTTGATTTTAATATGTATTAAAAATAGGTGTTTGATTATTTTCTAGCTAGTCCCATTCCTGAAATACACTATTAGGATTTAAATATGTACTCTGGTTTTCTGTATAAGACAGCTTGGCCTGCCACAGTAACAAATAGCTTTAGGGTGCTAGTCACTGTAAGGGCATGTGAACATTAAATATCTACATGTTCTACTTTTAGCTATTTAAATATCATCCCTACTGCTTTGTGGACTACAAGGCTTACTTATGGGTGGCTTATTAATATTTAAAAGGGAGGTTTTGACCTGTCAAAAGGATTTACTTTGACAGGTCGAATTGCAGTTTTGGTAAATTCAGGCTATAATGGCAGGTCAGTTGTAAGCCTGAAGCTATGTTTTACACTGTCACTGTAATGGATGGCACAATATGTGCTATAGTCCACTACTGATATTTACCTTACAGGCCCTGAGTACAGTTTGGACCATATAGTAAGGACTTACATGTAAGTTAAACTTAATTTACAATTAGTTACACTCCAATTTGTCCATGTTCAAAGGAGGAGCCCAAGCACTTTACTACTGGTTGGTAGGCTTAAAGTGCACAGAGCTCTAAAGCCAGAGTTTAAAGTCAGCAAAAAGGCAAAACAGAGAGGTGATAATAAGAAAAAGGCTGATGTTCTACAGTCTTCATAATTTAAACAAGATATCCTCTTGGCCAATTGCATATGCTTTTGATTTTTGCTACAATTGCTTCTAGATCTCATTTATCTAATATTGTTCTCTTTTCTAGATTCCCCAACTCTTCATCCACAGTTTTTATTTTACTAGGCCTTGTGTTGTTTCCAGGCAATGCTTTGTGATAGGTTTAAAAACTTCCCTTTCTACCAGGAATCTGTAGCTGTCCTCTAGTTATTATTCAAGTATTCCACAATTTCCTTAATTTTACTCTTGAAGGCCTGTAGCCTCCAAGTTGATATTGGTGTTCTAGACATGTCTTTTGCATATCCAGATACAGGGAGTTATGATCTGAAATAGTTGTGCATAGATATTCCACCTGCGTCACTGCAAAGTCCAGTTGTTGCTCACAAAATACATAATTCAATCAGGGGCATCAAGCATGTATGTGAGAATAATGTGAATACCCTCTTAGGACAGAGTATTTAACTCTCCATATGTCTATTATTACCAAGTTGTTTAACCACTTTACCAATACTTTGGAAACCTTAATCACTGATGATAGTGGTAATGATGTGGGATCTATTAATCTCAGTGTCACTCACACACAGTTAGAATCATATTGTGCTATTCAGATCAACGGTGTGTCTAGGAATCTTTGTCGATCAACATTTGGTGCATTAACACTGCAGAAAATATATCTTTTCATCTAACCCCATGGTTACAAATGCACAGCTACCCTCTCTGTCAATGTGTATGTTTTTTTAGGAGGAAACAGGACACCAGGTTTTAGCCATATTAATGCCCCCTTCAAATATGTGAAATTACTACTATGGAATACCTGTTCTCTACATATGTTCTCTAATTTATTTCCTCCTAGCAGAGACACATGTGCTTCCTACAATCTGAGCACCTCTTCTCTTTAAATGTGCTTCAACTTTGTAGCACCTCTTGGTTGGTCCTATGCCTCGTGTATTCCACTGAAAGACCTTATAGCTAGTGGCTTTCACACTCTAGTGTTGTGTGTTCTGTCTCTCCTCTACTACTTGGCTTGTGGCTACCACTACCCCTTCCAGTTTTCCCCTTGATCCATCTCTGTATTAATCAATACCTATATGTGTAGCTTGCAGTGGTGGCTGGTGACGTTTAAAAGTGATGGGGCATAAAGGTCTGGTAGGCCTTTTATATAGCGAGTGAAGCAAGCAAGCTTAATGGACAAACGTGGGGTCCAAGGTGAGCTCTTTTTCCCAGAAAAAAATTGAAAAAAGCTTGACAAATGGTACATTTGAAAGCAAATTAATTTAGTGAGAAAGCAAGGTCTATAAAGCAGTGGGAACATATAGTCTTGAAATCCTAATCACATAAAAAACTGCCCGACAACTTCAGGCCCTTTAAGGTGTCTGCTTGCCCAGTGTCTTGCACAGCATGCAGCATCAACTTTGGAAGAAAATGCTCCAACCAGGCATCAGGAAGCACCCACAGCTGCTGACCGCAATCAATCATACAGAAATATGTGCAGACAGATCTTTAAGTGGGATGAAAAAAGTGGGGGTTCTCTAAAAGGGAACATGCAACATAAATGTCTGTGATTCCCATAGTGTGCCACCCACCCTGTATTTGGTTTCTCTCTGAGATGTTATTGGATCCAGAAATATTACACAACTGGAAAACACCTAAAACCTGTTAGTACTATTGGCTTTGTCAATGGTTGTTAGCTGTCTAAATTAAATGTTACAATAATGATTAGTTATAAATAATTAACATTGAAAATGTGTCATTTCTGAAATTGTGAGACTGAATTCAATATTATTGAGGCATATGGAAGGAGTATGGCCTTCAGTTAATTGTGGTTTACGCTGTATATGTATGCCCTTTTTCTCTTCACATCTCATTCATCTGCACATTTTGAACCTCCCCTCTTTCCTCTTCAGCACTCTTTTCCCTCTCCTCTGAAATCACTCCATCGCATCTCCCCCATTTTTACCCTAAACATACACTGCACCTATTCACGTTTAAGCACTTTATTTAATTTTGCTTTTGCCTTCTGAATATTTTAAATTCTACACACCCCTTCACACACATTTAAACATGAATTTCATTTAGAACTGGAATACATGACCATTGTTCTGTGTGCTGTGCAGAGAGACCAACCCATTGTCAGGCACTTTGCTTTGCCTTCAGCCTCAGCATCACTGCTCTCAATCAAAGCCCCTCATAAACACGAGTCAAAGTATGCACTATGCAACAGTAATACAATGCACAGAAAACACAGCATAATGAAACAGCAAATTCTATAGGTGAATGCAACATTAAGTAAAACATGTGAAATAAGAGGAATTAAATGGCTGACACAAATTACACACATTAGCATTAACTGTTTGCATATCAATCCATGTTTGTGGCATTAATGTTAAGGCCTTGAAGATAGGGCCAGCTTTAACGCCATTCTGCTGATAACTACCTTTACTGTAAGCACATAGTTCTCCCCTTGCACTTGACTCGGATATTTTGATCCATTTCGCAAGGGAGCAAGAACTGTGCTCCTCGTTTGGAACAATTTCACGAGGAACAAACACATCAGCTTCACTTCTAAAGGAGCCAGCGATCTGCAGCTAGGGCCTGCGGTGTCACATGGTGAGGTTAGCATGGCAAGGGGTCTCAGTACAACAAAAATAACACAACATTAGCTTTATAACACTTACCATTACCAAAGACAAGGCACTAAAACACATGTGTGGGCACCCACTCCTACTGTGTGATAAATTGGTAAAGGGTGGGATTTATGCGTGCCCTCACCCACAGATGAAGGCTCAGATGCCCAAAATCATGACACTAAAAGCGTCACTGGCCTATAGTGAATACTGCCAGAGACCACAATGGAAATGATTGGCTTGAGAGCAGTCAGCCCTGCATCATGCTTCATAGTGTAGAAGTTGATTTACTTCCTAGCTTCCGTCTCGTGCTTGAAAGTGATACGGGACAGGCAGCCTGGGGCAGACAGCCCAAGCTTGAATGCATCGATTTTGTTTAGAGATACAAATGTATATTTTTTATTCATAAATGTGTAGGACTTTCTGAGGGGTGCAGTCCCTCAGCCCTAAAAGAGAAACCGCCCCTGGTGGGTTGTACCCGGGACCCTTGCTCCTCTTTTATAGTGCTCTGACCTGACCACATTCCAATATCCCCTGAACAGTTAACTTTAACTCAGCTTCAAATGACAGCTTGACAGCAGTACAGTGGTCTTCTGTCCCTTTCCCCCAAAAATCCCCATTGTTAATAACTTTTCCTGAGCATCCTCCTCACCCAGGGCACAGGTATTCTCCACCTGCATGTGGAGCATCCCACCATCTGATCTGCCCCCTTTACTCACTAGTCATGTTTGTTTATAGCTAGCTGCCAAATCCCGCCTCCCACCCTATCCCAGAGGTGAAACTTAAATTTGCTTTTCTATAATCATTTATCCTGGTGTTATTTGCTTTGTAGCTTCAGAGTGTTAATGTGGCAACTTAATGTCAATATTTTAAAACATTTTAAACTGTTTAAAAAAAAAACACTTTGAGGGGGGAGTCAAGAGTTTCCATACAATTTAATCTTATTATTATTTGTCTGAGCCAACGTCATATGTGGTTTCGAGTTTTACAATCCTACACAGTAAGAAAAGTGAGCACAGTTGGACACCATGACAATCTCATGCCCGATTTTTATACAAAGACACCTCACTGAACCTCTCTTCCCTTGCGAGCCACTGCGACAACAGCACAGCAACGAGCATTTAGAACTCTTTTCTTGTTCCTAAGCACAATGGCTTGTTATTTTGCAAATTAACTTGGCACCACTTTACAGTTAAGTTACACCCTCAAGGTATAATGAGTAACAAAACAGGATTAGGATTCATTTCATTTCAGGAAACGCATAAATAACTTTGGAATGCAAGTTGGGCCTCTTTCCATTTCTCAGGTGCACTAAATTAGATGAAGCGTCATTTCATCCGTAAACACGCATTTCTCCACCACATTCCAAATTTATAATAGGTCTCAAAATGCAAATAGGTTTATGCTGAACAGTAATGTCTTCCATAATTATGTTTTGGCAGAAACCGTGCCTAATAACCATAGATACCAGTAGAACTAACTCAGGCGGGAGACTACTGATTTTTTTAAGCCAAAAAATTGGCTCTATTTTAGCTGTCTCCTGCCAGAATGTGCCTCTGCTTCAATAGAAATAAATGGGGAAAACCCGATTTATTTTTCCAAATTTCCCACTTTCCGGTTTATAGAATGTTAGCATGTATGAACAAATGTTGCAGAATCTCTGCTATTTACCCAGAGGCGGTCAAAATAGTACATAATCTCTGCTATTTAGCCAGCAGTTGCCTAAATACCTGAATCTTTACTATTTATCCTGTCACCAGCTAAATAGTAGAGATGATGTACTATTTAACCAGCAGCCAGATAAATGGTGCGAAGGAGATCTTTATTTAGCTGGGGATGAAGAAAACAACACCAGGACACCAAGCAATGGCATGGTGGTGGCGACCTTGTAATGGGGATGTAACATATGTGAAGCATTTAAAAATGAGTGCATGTACAAATATACAGTAGCATGTACAAAGGTAAGTATATGAACTAAGGTGAAGGAGAGGGATGAACCACAGACCTCTCACCTCCAAGAAAGTCAGAAATTGGGGAAAAACTGGAGAACGAGCTTTCATGCAGGATCTGAAAAAACATTGGGGGCAGGAAGGGGGCGGTATAGCTCAATACTTGAGAAATATGAGCTTTGGGTTAGAGAGGTGGTGGATGATATTGCCCCCATTAGAAAGGACAGATTGGCAGTGAGTAGGATAGCCTCGACACCATGGTATACTAGGGAGCTTAAAGAGCTCCAAAGATTTATAGACACCAGGAGAGTAAATGGAAAATAGAGCAAGATTTGATAGAGAGAGTTAAACTCAGGGCGTGGCTTGGTGACTATAAACAGGCTATTAGGAAAGCAAAAACAGACTTCTTTGCTCAAAAGAATAAGGAAGCAGTCAATGTACCTAAAGAACTCTTTATGGTGGTCTGATCTCTCGCTTCTCCTACTACCACTCATGATTTAGAGCAGTGGTTCCCAACCTTTTGACTTCTGTGGACCCCCATTTTATCTTTATTGGAACCGGGGACCCCCACAGAATCATTTTTGGAATCCGGGGACCCCCCCACTGAGCCAATATTGAAAGCTGAGGACCTAATCTGTTAATATTTTTTATTTTTTTAAGCAGTCACGGACCCCCTGAGAAGGCTTCGCGGGCCTCCAGGGGTCCCCGGACCACAGGTTGGGAACCACTGATTTAGAGAACTACCAAGCCTTTTGTGACAAGGCGGCTGTCTTTTTTTAAATTAATACAGATCCACATTATTTTTGCTCATCATCCCTCGGATCTTGTAAACAATGTGCTTGTAGTAGGCGTGGGAACAGTTAGTAAACCTTTACTCACTAGATTCTCCCTGCTTTATGCAGAAAGGATCAATTTGCTTCTGGCAGGGATTACTTCAGGATCCCTGGATGGTCCGTGTCCTCCTAAGGTTTTACAGTTGGCCCAGATCATATTTCAAAGGTCGTTGAAAATGCCCTCATGGAGGTGTTGGATACCAAGGATTTCCCTTCATCGTGGAAAGAGGTTATTGTCATCCCACTGAAAAAAAACACAGGTGGCAACGCTGCCGACCTGAATAATTTATGCTCAACATCCTCTCTGCCTGCTCCTGCGAAGGTACTTGAAAAGCATCTTAATACTGAGTTGGCTAATTTTCTTCTGGAAAAAGGGTGATTAGATCCTTTCCAGCATGAGTCCTGGAAGTTTCATAGCACAGAGTCTGCTTTAATTGCCACCTCTGATTCCATACGCCGACAAGTGGACAAAGGAGGAACAGCTATCTTGGTATTATTGGATCTTTTGGTGGCATTTGATACTATTTCTCCACAGTTGATGGTGCAATGTTTGCATCAGGCAGCAGTGAGGGAATTCCGCTCTTGGTATATTGGATTCCTTTTTGAGTGGGAGATCCACTATTGTGAGTTGTGGGGACTTCAGAGTCACCCTGTTTCAACTCCCTTGCAGTGTTCCTCAGGGATCATCGCTTAGCCCTACTTTGTGTAATTTGTATATGGCTCTTTAGACGAAACTGGTCCACTCATATGGTTTCCAGGTTTCCTCGTATGCAGAGGATACACAGCTTATTATCTTTTTTGATAAGAACTGAGAAGAGGTTGCAGATAGGTTCCATAATTGTAAGAGCAAGGTGAAAAACTGGATGAGCCAGAACTGGCTGAAAATGATAGGAGAGAAGACCGATATCTTGAACTTCGGTAAAGACAGGCCTTTTTGGGGCACTCACTGGTGGCCCGAATCCAGTGGGGTATTGCCATCTCCAATACCAGTAGTTAAAAATGTAGGGATTGTGCTTGATAGCTCTTTGACTTTCGACCTACAGGTTAATCAAACCACCAAAATCTGTTTTTGGATGATTAAAATCATAAAGAAAGTTCTACCCTTTCTCCCTAAGGAGCTTAGAATTCCTATTGTACTTGCTTTGGTTATGGCCAGTCTGGATTATTGTAATGTATTATTGCTGAATATTAATCAAGGCTCTCTACATAAGCTACAGCTCAAACAGAATGCTGCAGCGCGCTTAGTTCTGGGTCTTCCAAGGGTGTCATCAAGTGAGAGCCTTAGGCAGCTACATTGGCTGCCTATTAGAAAATGCATTTCTTTCAAGGCTCTCTTTGTTTTACATACAAGGCTCTGCATTCCCGGGAACCCAAATATCTTCATTCCACATAAAGGTGGTATATTCATAGCCACCGATTAAGATCAGCAGGCCTTTACAAGGTATTTGTTCACCTCTGTAAGAAAGTCAGATAGGGAGACAGGGCATTTTCTTCTGCTGCAGCTAGACTTTGGAATTCCCTTCCTTTATATATTAGAAAGTTAGAAGCTTCTATATCATTTCGTAAACAGCTCAAAACCTGGCTCTTTTCCCCCAATAATCTGTTCTGTTGCTTTGCTGTTCTCACTTGCTAGCGCTTCGATTCTATGGCCGGAATGCGCTCTACAAATATATATATAAAAATGTAAGTAATGTTGAATAAAGATTTAAAAAAACTGTAAAATCAATATTGATAAAAATACGTATGCCATTTTAATAATAAAATGAGATATGGAGGAATCAAACTTCTGTTTCAGGAGCTTCAGAATGCTGCAAATATTTTGTGTTGCAGTCTAGGAGTATTAGGTTGTCTGCAAACATTGAGTATTGTTTTAAAAAATGTTACATACATTTTTTCCTCACTTATAAGAATACATTGTGTTCTTTAGTGTGCATGTTTTCCTTTTGTCAATTATTGAGGACTGGGCACATTTTGGGCTTCTTGTGGGAAGACGTGCTAGTTTTATGCTTTTTTAAGGAGGGTTGTGCTTGCTTAGTACTTCAAACCTGGCAACACAGCAGCAGTCAATAAGCATTAGCAAATAGGGAATGCAGAGAGATAGGTGGCAACTGGGCCACAGAGGGTGGGACATTTATAATAGACAATTGGTGGATTGGAGCACAATACTTTGGGACACTAGATGGTAAATTAAGCAAGACACAATAAATGGACTTATGGGGAAGTGAAAGCAGGAGACATATAATCAATGTATCTTCAATTCATGGATGGTGTGTCTATTCACTCAGCAGCATGCTTAATAAACATGCTTTTTCATACTATTCACCCAGCAGAGTGTGTTTCAAGCATAAATGGTTCTTGTTCCCCCATATCATCAGTGACATGACATTTTAGTCACCTGCCCAATGTATCTTTGCAATAGCAGTTTTGTTTTGAACATGCTAAGCAGTGTTTTAAGTGGGCAAGGACCTGTTTCTACTAATCCCTCTTTTTTGCTCTTCACAATGCTATCACAGCAAAAGAAATCTGGAAGCTGTGCCTGACAAGTAATTGTGGAGGCAGCCTGGGGAAGGAAGGAGTAGGAGCAGTTGGAGAAGGATTATACACAATAGGAGGATGAGGACTAGGAAGTGGACCACAAAGAAGGCTAGGATGACCAGGGCCATGAGGACAAATACAAAAAGAACCAGATCTAGGGAGATGTAATTCACAAAGTTCATGGTTGCTAATAACAGAGGGGGCAGCAACAAATAGATGAAGAGGAACAGGACTAGAGGTACAGAGACCAGGGTGAGAAGGATCAAGAAGGTCAGGAGAATGTGGAACAGGGAAATAGGACCTAGTGGACAAGGGACAAAAGGAAAAGAAGGCTCTGGACCTTAACGACGAGGAGGGCTAGGAGGGCCTAAGAGCATCAACCAGAGTGACGAGGATGACAATGCAAGGAGTAGTAGACACAGGTGAACAGACCAAGGAGGTCAAGTACGAGGAGACCACTGAAAAATAGGACTTAGAAAGAAGGACCAAGACCATAGAGATCAGGTCAAGAAAGATCAATGGTCCAGAAGCAAATGGACCAGGACCGGTAAGACTACGGAAAGGACCGGATCTAGCAGGATCAGGAGACCCTAGATTAATTAACAGAATCAGGTGGAAAACAAAAGATTAGGAAGCTCAGGCTCAGTGAGACCAGGATCAGAAGGTCTATGAGGGTCAAATTCAGGGGGACCTTAAATAAGGGTAACAAGGACTAGATGAATCTGGGTGGCCGCTACCATGGGAACCATGGGAACCATGGGAACTAGGAGGACCAGTGTAACAGGGATGAGGAAGACCAGAACCAGTATGACCATTACTAGCCAGACCATGATAGAGAGGACCAGGGTCAGATGCACAGTAAAAAGTTGGAACAAGCAATCAATGGGACCAAAAGACCTAGTAGGACTAGGATGGGACAGGAGGACCAGGGGACTAGAAAGGTTAGGGAAACCAAGGCCAGTGGTACCAGCAGCAGAAGACCCAATTCAGGAGGATTTAACAAAGGAGTACAAGAACTAAGAACAGGAGGACATGGAACAGGGGGACCAGGAGCAGAATGATTAGAAACGGGCAAACCCAGGAATTACATAAACCAGGAAAGCAGGGCAAACAGGACTAATGGATGAGAATATAGGGAAGGATAGGGCCAGGAAGATTTAAGGCTAACATGAAACAGAGGTCAAGGATCATCAGAACTAGAAAAGGCTAGGATTATCTGTTTTGGGCCAGGCCAATTATTGCCACACCATCAGGACAAGGAACAGAAGGACTCAGGCCTGTAGGATCATAACCAGATTGAAGAGGTCTCTGATGATCAGACCCGGTAGAGCAATAAATTGGGGGGGCACTACCAAGGGCACCCAGAAGACTAGAGCAAGGAGGATTAGGTGAACTAAAGGATCATTGAAAGTAGGACCGTAAACTGGGCTAGGTTGTCTATGAATTTCAGGATCAGGGTTCAGATTTACCAAGTGGAGAAGAGCAGTCATCTCGAATGGGAGGACCACAGGGAGGAGGATCAGATGTAAAAAGGACAATCAAAACCTGGAAGAGCAAGGAGACTGAGCAATGGTGGCCAGTTAGACCAGGATCAAAATGACCAGGTTCTAGAGAACCCGCACAAGGAGAATTGGAATCAAGAGGGCAAGGACCAGGCAGACAAAGACTAACAGGTCTAGGACATTCTAGATCAGATGGACCAAGGTGATTAGCAGGACTAGGATCTGCTGTCCCAGGGATAGGAGGTTCAGGGTGAGGAGAACCAGGACAAGGTGACTATGACCAAGGGGACTAGAAAGGAAAATGACCAAATGGGCCAAGAGTGGAGGTGCCAAAAAGGGGCAGTGTGGCCAAAAGACAAGGGTTATGACCAACAGCACAAAAGGATAGGAATTACCGGGATGACTAGGACCAAGGAAACCAAGACAAGGATGGCTGGTGGACCAGGTCCAGGAGTACAAGGCCCAGGAGAGCCCAAACTGTAAGGAACAGGACCAAGCGGATGGGCACAGAATCTAGATAAGGATAAGGATGATCAAAAACAAGTATAAGATGACCATGGCCAGGAGGACAAGGGAAGTGAAACGAGGGACCCAGGCAACCTGAGCCAGACATAAAAGTTCTTAGAATACTAGGAAACAAAGGACCAGGGGGACCAGGAAGATTAGATAGAAGATTGATCAGGACCTTGAGTACCAGAACCAAGAGGATTAGAGTGAGAAGGAAAAGGAGGATCAGCATCATAACATCAGGACCAGAATGACAACAACCAGGAAGGCCAGGCCACAGGGCTAGAAACAGGATGGTCAGGCAAACTAGGGACAAGATGGCCAGACCCATGAGGACCAGAACAAGGAAGGCCATGGTCAGATGATATAACTACAAGGAAAAGGAGCAGGGACACCAGGGCTAGAAGGATCATGACCACATCAGGAATACCAGGAAGATTAGGAGTATAAGGATAATGGCCACTTGGACCAGGGAATCCCTAGGGTGCACACTGCAATCACATGCACCATATCACTCATTCCACATACATGTATACTACACCACACAATAATGCACCAACCAGTACCACAACACTATCAGGATCACACGCTTGTAAATATTGAGTATGAATACACTTCCATTCATTTATACAATTTAATTTCCTCAACAATCCAGTACAATTATTGCACACGAATAATTCACAATTAATAAAATCTAATGCCCAAAATCAACCCAACAACAATTCAAATTATACTCTCATAAAATATCCTTAATGAAAACAAGATCCATAACAATCTAAAAGTGGGAGAACTAAGTAAGACTACACACAATTGTCTAGAACAGTATTACTGATCCAAACAGTTGTTATGACTGCTACGTGACAATTGTATCAATACTACAGTTTATAGCATGCTGCCCAACGGATTCAGTATCACATATAGGTCGATGCGTTTCAGTAGCCTTCACAGCTTATCGCCATCTTCTTCAGGAAAAAAAAATATTCTTCTTCGAGAAAACATTAAAAATCTGTTGATACACAGTACATAAAGCACATGTGGCAATATCAGAGTCAAGAAGATCAGGAGGAACGGAACAGCCAGATTCAAGAAGACCTAGAGGCCTGGACCTGAAAAGCCTGGAGGACTTGGCCTAAATGTCCAGGCTCAGAAAGGCCCAAGCAAAGAGAACCAGGACCAAGAAGGCCCAGACCAGTGGGTGCAGCCCTAGATGGACCTTTGAGAACAATGCACAGAGCTGGGAGGGCAGAAACCAGGAGGACAAGTGTTAAAAGGGCAAGGTCTAAGAGGATCAGAACACGGGAGGCCAGGTGGACGGAGGAGACCACCAGGAGTTAGTGAACCAGGAACCTGATGAACAATGTGAGTAGAATCAGAAGGACCAGGTCAATGAAATGAGGGTTGAGAGACCAGGAAGCAACAGGAAGAGACTACCAAAGAGGCACTGAGTGTCAAGAGTGAAATAGTAGTTGGTGTGACTCCCAGATCTTTGTGCTGACATTGTGCGTGCATGTGCGTTGCACATGTAGTGTGCAATAAAAAGACTCTGTGTGGTCAAAATGTATGTCTTGGGACTAGTAGGGTGCATTCGGATGGCATGTGATGGAGAGCAGATAGAGCTTTCCTAAATATTAAAAATGTATTGACTGTATCCCTGTGACTGGAGGGTATAGACTCAGAACTAAAGTGAGGGATTACAGAGAAAAGGCTATCCACAGAAATTCTGTGAGGTCCTTGTTAGCACAGTGCTGGTGATTAGTTTTTCATGAATGACAACATAGGGGAGATGGTAGAGGTTAGGGCTAGGTCAGAGGTTTCACTTGTTAAAGGCAACAACGTTTTTAAGCTGGACCTGCCCTTTGGTTTGTGATTGGTGAAAGCCTGATAAGAGTAAGGTGTAGAAATCTCAGTCATTGTGTTCTTGTTTTGGATACATATACCTGGAGTCAGCACTAATGCTTCTGCCATCAACTAGCACAAAGGCAGTGTCTGTGCTACAGCCACAAAATGACACTTGAAAGACAATCACCTCAAGTCAGTTCTGAAACCTAATTATCAGATCTACATCTGCTGTCTGGAAAAAGAGTATATAAGTGGAACTGTGAAGTGATCGATCAGTAGTTCACAAGCACAGAGGTAACAAAATGTCTGTTTATCCATTGTCTTATTTTTTACAATATTTGTGATAAAGTCAACAAATACAGTATACCTGTGTCTGTGATGTCTATATGTGTGTCTTAGATTACCTGTGAATAT
Organism: Pleurodeles waltl; assembly: GCF_031143425.1. NCBI lineage: Eukaryota > Metazoa > Chordata > Amphibia > Caudata > Salamandridae > Pleurodeles > Pleurodeles waltl. The sequence goes on from NC_090437.1 coordinate 340,009,609, forward strand.
TCATTCATATTCCAACATTATATAGTTAAATTAATTATAGTCCCATTCCACCATTCACTGACTGCTTCAATAGAATACATCATCTGATGGCTCAACAGAGTAAGGGCCATTTGAGAAAGCACTTTACACTACCCGCCCTATTTAAAGTAAAACCTGGCTGTGAGGGTCAGGAAAAAATAATGACCCTCCCAATCCTTAGGAAAAAATGTCAAATGTGTGGGGCCATGAGTTTTTTTTATTTTCATAAACAAACTCCAATTTTGGGAGTTTCTTTTAAAAAAATCAGAAAACCTTTGAAAACTATGCCAGATGGCCGTCATATCTGATGGTACCATCTGCCAAAGGCTTCCTGCATAGACAGGGACCACCATGGTAGCAGTCTTGTCAACGTAGAGAGTTGTCCTCAGGGCCGGCAGACAACTCTGAAGTTAATTGGCAGAGTTCCCCCGGGATCATGGATATATTATCCTACACCATCCCAACATAGTTAACTTTGTCCCTCAAACTCCAACTCAGACCCATAATTTTCTTTTCCTCTGTCATGATATTGGAAAAAAGTCAATCAATTATAGTGCATTGGAGACTCCATAAGGGGCACTTTGCAATTATTTCTATTTTGTTAAGATCCCTTTAACTTTCAGATGGCATCATGTCACTGGGATACAACATTTCCAGGTTCTGCCCTTTTGATTTTACAATATAGTTGCTTTCATGTGTTTCAGTCTGATTTGTTTAGTTATGCTGAATCAGAATTAATAATTACAGAATGCACTGATTCTCTACAGAAAAAGAGGTGTTTTATTAAATGGAGTTTTTTGGTAATCCGATATCTGGCTCTTGTGCAGTCCCATGGCTTTGTGAGTAAAAGTAAGTATATAGCTGTAGAAGAGTAAATAGGTTTACCTAGTTTTGTAAGGGTTCTAATCATCGTTATCCTTACCTACCTCTGCAGGTGAACTTACAGGAGAAGGAGCATTTGCGGACCATGAGACAGCACCATAAAGAGCTTTGCAAGTTGGTAGGCCTTTGCCCATGGTGTAATGGAGTGGCGTTCTGTACCATGTCTAGCCAACTAACTTGGATACATTCAAACATTTAGGGTTTTTAGGCCTATGAGATAGTGACTGCATCTTAGCCAGTTTTTGTTCAAAGGGCATTGTTCTAAAATCGCAGGGTTTGTGACCATAGAGGTGGTTATCATTGTGGGCAAAAACCCTTTAACTGTTAATGTTAATGTGTGTGCTCATTTCCAAATTGGAAGAGTCATGAAAGTGGTTCTCCTCACCTATTTTCCAATTGAGAAAGGAATTTATTGATAGTTTACAATTGCAATTGTAGTCACAAACCACTGATAGCAAGCGACCCCAGTGTTGGGGGTCTAATTTGGAAAGGGGAAAACATCTCCTTAGGGTCTATTTCTCTTTAGGAGTCATGCTGGCAGCCTTGGAGGTGGGTTGGGAGGGTGGAGAGCAGGGGGTTTGGGAAAGAAAGCAGTGGTCTGATGGACCACTTCCTTCTCCCCCTGAAGTTTTCCAAAACAGACCTTTTATTCTAAAAGCAACATTGGCGCCTTTAAGGAATATGAGCTGCTTTAAAGAAATGTTTTCCATGTTGGAATGCAGACATGTGAATCGTTTTATGCTGTCCCTAGCAAGCCATCATCCCTGTCATTACAACCTAACACAGAGAGTTGCAAATTACCACCTGCCAAATGAATATAATTTTGGCAGGTCATTCTGCAACCCCTCACATTTCAATATTGTGTGACCAGACCTAATAGTACACAGATCGGTTTGAAAAATACCATCCTATTTGTAAAAAATCTGTACACAACATGTCACTTCTTTTTGCAAATGAGGTAACAATACATCAGGCTTTTGACTTGCTTAAGGAGATGAATGTCAATTGTGTTCATGTCTTGTTTGCAGTTCTATCTGGCGGTAAGTGCCTGTTGAAATCTGTATAAGGCGTAATACTACAACGTTTAAGCTGTTTACACAGCAGCCAGGTAAACAGTGATGTCTCTTTACTATTTGCATGGCTACTGGTTAGGTTGTGCATTCTGCCTAATATTTAGCCAGCTACCAGGTGAATAATGTTGTTAGTTTCTGTTTGCAAGGCCATCAGTCACACAATACATAATTTCTGCCATTTAGTCAGCAGCTGAGTAAATAGTGAAATGTATTTTCCATTTTACAGGCCAATTGTCCAAATAGTGTGTAATTTCTGCTGCTTTACCAGCAGCCATGTAAATAATTAAATACCTGATCTAGATTTTGGAAGAGGGGTTACTCCGTTACAACGGTGATGACCATTTCATTCACCGAAATCTAAATCCCATTGTTTCCTATGGGATTTAGATTTCAGTGGACAAAATATCCGTCACCATTGTGACAGAGTAACCCCTCCACCAAAATCTTAATCAGGCACTAAGTTTATTTGCTATTTGCCTAGCCAGGCCAAGCAATACATAATACCTGTTAGTTAGCCTCAGACTAAGTAAAGTGTAAAGTTTCTTTGCTGCTTGCGTGGCTGCCAGCCAAATAGTACATAACCTGTGCTATTTAAGCAGTGGCCGCGTAATAGTGATGTTTTCTTGATACTTGCACGCCCAAAGCAGATCCTTTTATATTTAGCCAGTGGCTTGGTACATAGTACATAGTGACGTTTTTCTGCTTTTTGCATGGCCACTGGCTTAACAGTGTAGAATCTCTGCTATTTAACCAGTGGCTGGATCAATAGTTAGGTTTAGCTGCGTTTTGTATGAGTGCTAGCCAAATAGTAAATAATTCCTGCTATTTACTTATGCAACTCATCCTCAGAAAAGATTAACAATTGCAAGTGAATAGCTTTAATTTTCGGATCAACTTGTGCAATAATACTGCACCTTTCCATGCACAAATTATACAATTAATATTTTGCGAAATTTGTGAGAGTCAAATTTATAAAAATATGGCAAGGTGCGAGTTTTGCCCCTCAGAACGGGGCATCATAGGAAAACATTCAGTTTTACTGCTTTTGCCTCCATTGTGAAGTGTGCCACCCCAAATGAATTGGGAGTACCATGCTGGTAAATGCAGTAGTCGACCAGTGTGTGTATCAAGTGTGGTATTACAAACCCAAATTCCAGGGACTCGTAATGACAACCTTTAATTCCAACCATTGCCAGAAATGTGCACAATGAGTAGTGTTAGTCTCGTGTTTGTTGTTTTCGTTAAGTACCTGACGCTGAGCATTCAGATGATGGTGAAGAGAGGCAGCACCAGCGTATCCGATACTGTGTGAGTAGTCATGGCATAGATTCATTTTTTCAATCCCAGTCCCTGCAGTGTCTGCAGCCATTGCAGACGGCCGGCAGAGTAAACACTAGGTTTTCTACACAAAAGCGGGTTTGGAATGTCCTGACTGGTGTCTTGGTGAGTGCCTTGCATGCTATTAGGTGTTCAAAACAAGGTCTTCAAGCAATCAGAATGTAATGGCAACCTCATCAAGGAAATATAGTTACAGCACGGCAGGTGTGGTTTCATAGTTATTTTTTCTTGCACACTACTTACCCCTGGAATTGCAGAGAGAAACTTAGCAAAGGAGAGGAACCCTTCATTTTCTTCCACTATGAGACATTGGCACATGAATGGCTAGTCTTCATGGAACAAGCAATGTATTTCACCATTCCGCTTTTTCTCCAAGGTTGCCAAACCGGCCTAAGAAAACGCCATGTTTAGCAATTACCACCAGCCTTCTATTTCAAGGATGTCAGTGTATCAATTTCCAAAGGATGTAATGAGATGTGAATTAAATGATCTGGAAAATCTTTCTTTAAAGCCTTCCCTGAACAAGATATATCTTGTACAAGATGCAGATGGAGGATGGCCAGATACACCCCAGGTGGAATGATTTCTTTGTTACCAGGTAGAAACAGCTTTTATGGTGCCAGATTGTGCATCCACTATAGGTCTGTTTGGTAACAGGGTTGGTGCTGACGTAAAGAATGCATTGTTCAGTTAGACCTGTCACTCAAGGCACAAGCCAGCTATTCTAAATTCATGAATGAGACTTTGCAGGGAAACATCGGCTTCAAAGATCTACTGTTCTCTACTTATTAACAGGTATGACCTAGATCAGATTCAGCATTCAGTTAAATTTGTGCTGCAGCATAAATATGAGACTCAACATAAGAGGCAGGGAGGCAGACATGGGCACACTCCTTATGTATTAATGCGCAGCTCAAGAATGTGGTGCTTCCTATGCCCTTCTTTGATCAAACATTGTTTGGAAAGGGTTGGATGTGAAAATGGAGGTAATTTATTTGATCAAGGTGTCACAATTTGTTTGTCAGCTTATTTTGAAGGAGCCCATGAACAACACCCTCCATCTCGCTCCCATCCTTGCATGTGGTCACTAAGTATTTGATAATGTATTAGTTTGCCAGCCTAGGCAGGTGAATTTATAAAGCTTCATTATTGTCGAGAGGAGAACAAATCCTCCAAGAAGGGTCATTGAAGCTGTCTTTGTTTCTTTCCTAATCTTCACAATTCTTGAAACGTATAGAAGTTGCAGTTTGGGAACAAAACAAAATTTGCAAAGATCAAAGAAGACTTCACAACTCTCACAGAAGTAATATTCACCTGTCGGTTTCGTATTTGTAAACCCTACCACCTTGCACATGGGAAGGGGGTATCTTTGTCTGCCCTGCCTTGTCCAAGATGTGGGGTTGATATGTTGTCCTTCCCTGCAGACGTTCTTTTTTATCCACCACTTTGGTTGGGGGAATGTAAAGTCCTTCTTCTCTGGCATGGCTTCCTTTACAACCACAACTGCACAAGGGCAGTTGATGTTTACAAGTCGCACTCTTCATCTTTCCTAATGACGAGGAAAGGTTTCCCCACCCCAGCTTGCTCTAATATCGGGAGATCTTCGTTCCATTGCCTACTTATCAATGGGAGGGGCAAGTGTATTTGTTTACTGTCTACACCTCATCGAAGGTTGTGGGTGGTTTTAGTTACCTTCACCTTGGACAAGAGTGGTGGGTAGTGCTGTAATAGAGTCAAAATTAGTCATATTCTGGTTTCTAGCAGCTATTTTTGAATCTGAACTGATTTACATGTCAGCCCTAACAAATTGTCCTGACTGTGTCCTAGTGCAGTGAGCCAGCAATGGGACAAATACAGCAATGCTTGCGCCATCAGCATGCTTCGTTGTATATCAGCATCATGCAGGCAACAAGGGGTGGGCTCTTAGTCCTAGCTGCGTAGCCCAACGCATTGGCCAAGCATTATCTTAGCTCGGAGGAGGTAGAGGCCTGCACCTGAAACCTAACACGTTTGTGTTGGACTGACAAAGATGCATGTCAGAGAAAATGTACCTAAAGAAAGATTGAGTTAAACCCTACTAAGTTAGTTACATATGCCTTACAGGCTGCATTGAGTTGCTTGATACGCGTGCCCAATTCACTGAGCTATATGAACATGCTTAAGAACTTGAACTGCGATCTGCCGGTAAGACAATCTTTGCCACAAAAGCATTAATCCACTGAGCCGTCTAACCTATACCGTAGCAATAGCCCCGCAGGCCCTGCAGTGCGGGGGTTCCCCCGAGCTCCGGGAGTGCCCTCCTCCCAGACCATGTCAGTGTGCTGGGCTGTGTTAGGTGGTGGACCTCCATGTACTTTGCAAGTGGGCCCTCTCAAGTTTTGTTACGCCGGTCCATCTTACTTAAAAATACGAGTTTGGTATCTGCACCTTACAGGCTGTACAGTGCAGCAGGTAAATTAACCATCTGAGCTTTTTTATGAGTAAAATATGTGTCCAAAAACTGTACACAAATTTCTTCAGCAACGACAATATCACCTGGGTTACTTTTTTCAGGATTTTACGCAGACTGGATGTATCAGTATTGTATGCAGACTGACCCACTAAACTTTTATTTTATCAAAATAATGCATAGTCTGATTGTTATTGCTCACACTCCACAAGACATCCCTTTTCATGACTCATCACTATGGCCCTTTAATATTGCCAGCACCTGACCCCCAGTGAATGGGCAAAACGTTGACTATATCCAGCTCTGTTTCGGGAGGTGGTCGTCAGCCCTCTTCAACCCCGACGTTGCATAAGGACAAGGGGCAGTCTTATGTTTTTTCACGATTCTCAATGTTTGTAGGAGAGGGGGCATTTTTTTATTTACCCACTACTCCTTGCCCAAAGTAGAGGTGGTGTTTTGTACTTCTCTGTCTTGTCCAAGGATGGAGGAGCGAAGTTGCCCCCCCCTACCTATACGAGAGTGAGGGGGGGGGGTTCCATAAATCCTGTGGTATCTGACAGTTGCCCTCCTGCCATGTTTACACTAAGTGAACTGGTTACTGGGTCAGCTGTGAGCTGCTTCAGTCCTCTGTGGCCCATCAAACGCTGTGGAGAGTGGAGGGCTAGGACTGACCTGCTTATCATTTTGAACCAGACTCAGGGCAGCTGTGAACTGCCATCGCCCTCTGCAGCCTACGCGTTTGGTACGAAGGAAGAGTGGGCAGCCTTGATCTGATTTCTTTTAATTTATTCTTTCTATTTAAATACGACAGGGCTTTAATAAACTCCAGAATAATTGAACTATGGGAGGAGAAAGGAAGTCAGGCTCCCATGCCCATGGAAAAGCCCGAGGAGCTACTAAATATCTCCACCTGGAACTATGGAATGCGGAAGAATGAAAACAGCACAAGGGTAGCTGTGAGATGTGTAATTTTTTTTTTTTTTTTAAGTTATTCCTCTTATACTTGGACAAGGTCTGTGAGAGTGTTTGTGTCAATCATTGCTGCCCTCTGGCACAGTGGGGTGTGGTAAACAAATGTTCCCACAATTGGGCAATACGGCAGAGAAGGCCAATTGCCCAGTTTAAAAAATTGGGTTTTTGTGCAGGATGTGAAACCTGCACAATAGGTCCACAATGTCCCCCTGCTGGAAACTAAGCAACCCATTGTAGTACTTGACTCTCTCAGGGTAGAGAAGCAGAGCACTCTTAGGCCTACTAAGGTGAGGTGGTATGGGCAAGTAATCACCATTCGCTGGCCTGCAATATTAACACTCAGTGAATGATTGACTTGTCAGTACCTTTGTTTGAAAATTGATAAGTACATTTATGACACACACTACCAAATACTACACAATAATTTACGAATATAAAAATCGAACCCTACTGGGTCATGACACCCAAAATCATTAGCCATGTTTAAATGCAGTCGACCAACCACTGCAATGTTTAGCAAAAATCATTGTCAGCAATACACTTTCGATAAAGCACTTAAAGCCAACATAACATGTTTCAGTAATTTTGACAAGTTTAGACCACATAAAATGTAGTCAAAGAACCAAACACTAGAGGTCGCTGCACTCCCAGACTGTAAAACAAACATTTCAGCCTCAGGATGTGCTTTTAAATAAGATGAAGAATCCTGGTTCATGCTTTCCATGGCCTAATAATCTTAGGATCACTTTTACAAATTGATCTATGGGGGAACTTCTGCGCTCCTGAAGCCCCGTGCATTTACTTAGTCATGGTGGTGGTGGTGCCCTGACTCTCGAGAGGGCACCATAAGAGCCAAAACTAGCCCTTTGCTGAGCCCTGCAGGGCACTATATGGTGCTCCCTCTGGGAGTTGTGAATATTTAATTTGCAGCTTCAGCAGCATCCTTTAGCAGCTGTGCAGCCTTGTGCTGCACTGTTTCTTTTTGTTTTTCTTCCTTTTGCTGGGGTACCCTATTCTGCTAGGGACATCCCTGGGGCATGTTTTTTTTTTTTTTTGGTGGGGTCCATAGCGGGAGCCTCAGGCCCCTCGCTGTGCCTGCCAACTCCCTGGACACCCTCCTCCTCGGATGCAGGAGCCGGATGCCTTCTCTTTGCTCCTGCAGGGCGGGAGCAGCCTGGTCCTTGTTCCCACCTGCAGAAGGAGCATCACAGTCCCCCTGCCCCTAAAAGAATGGTTGAGGTCTGGTGCGACTAACCTCCCAGACATGGGCATGGGGAGTGGGCAAAGTGCCTGGTCATGCAGCACTTCGTGGTCCTGGGGATGGGATTCCTCAACAGTAAATAGACAAGGACAACACTGTCTTACCTGTCTTTTCTGCCTGAGGATGGGGTTCAGTGCCTCAGGTCATCTTGTACTGGCTGCTGGGGCAATTCCAGTATGAGGGAGACAGCCCCCCACACATGCCGCCAGCTTCCACAGGCAATTTTTTTGCATCCCAGGGGTTCAGCCCTCCCTAAAAGAAATCAAGAGAACAGCGGCTGAGCACCACGTGCTCTGTCACTCGGGTTGGGCATGTTTAATTAAGCTCTGTTAAGCTGTTTCTAAAGATTCAGGGTTCATTTTAGACCTGGTAGCGAGCCCTAGCCACCAGGATCAGTCTGAGTAGGTCAAAAAAGGGTGCACTTTGTGGAGAGCTCGTTCCACTAGCTCCCTAAGCATGCCTTCTCCTCTCCTGTGCCCTCCACAAAACCCATGGCATCCTAGCCGTCTTGCTGAGCATCTGGGGGGCAGTGAAGTCTCTAGAAGCCAGGTACTCCTGGCCAATCCTAGGGTGCCATATCACCCCTTCACCCTTGTCCCAACCCTCCTGCACAGCATGCTGGCATGCTGAGACAATTCAATATAGCGCCTTTTGTGTGATCACTATTCACATCTCTTCTGGGGGTCTTCAGCTTTACTGCTAGTTGACATCGCTGCCAGAGGCTTTCCCACCAACCCCTCCTGTGTTGGCTCCAGTTGTCTGGTCCTCCTCCTTTGTGCATTGGGCCTTTGTTAACTGGGCCTCTGCTGCCCCAACCCTGTACAGTGTGACACCTGATTAACAGATGTAGATTCTCTTCCCCCACTCCTTCCTCCTTAGGAGCTGAGTGACACACTGTTATGTACTCATTTTGTGTGGGAGGCCTTTGTTCCCTCTGCTGGGGAGCAGATTGATTAACTTGGTACAGCAAGGGTGACATAAGACCTGGACTCTGGTCTGAGATGAGCAAGAGACATGAAAATTCTAAATGACCCATAAGGTGTGCGTAAAGATGCTTGTGACTTGAATATTCAAACTTGGTGCACATATTTCACCATAGTTTGAAACCTTATGGGACTTTGTAGGCCTAAAGGGGGCAAAACAGCATTTTTAGGCAGATTTCCCTCCTATGTAAAACCCAGTGTCACTGCAGAAAATACAGTAAACCCTACTGACTCTACCCATGAGTGGCCACTAATATTATAAGGTTCATCCAAGGTCAACACCCAACCTTGCAGAGTCTACTGTGCACCAGGCAACCTGTGCACATTTATCAGGCTGCCCACGATGGAAGTCTCACACCTGCAGCACTCACGTGCACCCCTACCCTATCTGAGTAACAGCAGTTATCTTAAAAGGCATAAGCCTCAGTAAACATTTGCAGTCCATTTGCCACGTGATTACTGTGGGTAAGGCATAAGTAGTGAGGCTCTCCCACAGAAAAAAAGTCCAAAACCAGGTGATCAAAACAGCAACAAAATCTGAGCGTACTAAATGGGTGCACACCTGAGTAATGTGAGAGAATTAAGAAGCCACTGAGGCAGCTTGCAACTTACCCTCTCTGTTTTCTTACATCTCCCAAGCGCTTGGGCAGGGTAGTAGGGGAATAAGTGTCAGTCAGGCATGCTACCTCCTTGGGCGATGTATGTAGGCAAACAAACCTCTCAACATCCGGTCCGTGTTGCAGAGATAGTGAAGTACTAAACCATTCCCTCCTAGAAAGCAGGGAAATGTATTATGGGGGAAAGGGACACAATTGTCCTCTTTAGCCGCAGTGCAAGGCTGAGTGTGATTAAGCATTTTTACTTCACAATCTTTGGTAAGGTTGTGTTGGCTTTGTTACCCCCACTAACCCTAGCTAGGCCAGACGGCCTTCAGAGAAGGCCACTTGTTGGTTTGCATCTCTCCCCGGAATTGTAGGGCCGGCTGGGAATAGTTCTGTATAGGCAGGTGGGCCAAAGGGCTACCCATTCATGCATCATTGATTCTCCCATTGAGCTGGGGGTTTTTTCTTCTGATTTTCAGAAACTTTGGGAAGGCTAGAAAGTGTGTCCACTTTACATCGACAAAGTTGGTGCATTCATATTTTTTTCATTCTTTCATACTTTGTGATCTATTGTTAATTTTTCTTGTGATTCCAAACGATTATAGATATATGCAAACTGAACTCTCAAATTTCGACCCATATCTCCAAACTGGCTAAAGAAACATTACAAAACCTGGAGAAGTCACTGAATAATGGAAAGGCCACTGTGCCACTAAAACTGTGGGAATCTTTGTTCAGATGTATTGATGATGTGTGGCGAGAAGCCTTCCGGATGGAAAACCCTTGTTTTCATGCATCCCTTATACGTTTTTACCCAATTTAGCAATATGCCCAAATTTGGCACCTAGTAAGTTACACCCAATTTTGATCACAATACTCAATATGGTAACATTTTTAAGAGTTAAAAAATTGGATTTCCTATACAGCGATATGACAATTATAATTATAGAGGTGGAACTGCTGACAACAATAGGCAACAAAGGTCCCTTCACATTTATTTAAGAAAAATAATTCCAAATATTGGGGCATAATACTAAACAATACTTTGGCTTGATACCTCATGAGGATAATCATATGAGTTCTTTAGAATGCAATGACCCCACAATAGTTTTTCAATTAAACTGTTAATATTTGATTACAAGATATATTTAAAGCAATAAATGAAAGTGATGGTACATTGTAGAAGTGCTAAAAAATGTGAAGCAAAGACGTGAGTTGCATGCAATGCACAAGAGTGGAACTCATATAAAAACAATGAGATTTGCTGTTTTGGACAAAGATTTTATCAAAAATGAGACCATCTTTAAAAGAGGTAGGGATTCCATTGTTAAGGATAGTGCCTAAATTTACAGTTCACACTAAAGGTGCTGTGGTTTCAACTACTAATAATTTCTAAATTTAGGGTCATCATCAGGACACTGAAATGTCATTCAGGCAGCAACGTGAAACAGCACTGCGTTAGGCTTGTCAGATTGCTTCTTATCAGGTTTGTCACAGCGCTGATCATCTTCTGATGAGAGCCGATCGTTACTGTTGCTGTTTCTTAATTACACTGTACCAGGCATTCACCAGCTAACTCTGAGCTGCCCTTTCACATCAAGCTGATTCAGCTTTATGACTCCTATCACTTTGGCCCTATGCCATTCTCTCTCCTTGTGACTCCACCTATTTATCACAACACCCCCTGAGACTCTATCCTTCATGCATCCATTACTTATCGTTAATGGCATTACTCCTAGTCCTACTCCCTCGGCTTTCTTATTAGCCAATGAGGCCCCTTTGCCTCACCTAGACCCCTCCTTCCCCTCTTTTTAACTCCCCCAGCCCAAACCCCCTCCTGTACAGAAACAAGCCAAAGAGCAACTCAGTTGTCCTGTACCATAAGGGAGTAGGACTAGGAGTAATGCCATTAACGGTAATTAATGGACGCATTACCTCCCGTCCCTCCCTCGCCTTCCTTATTAACCAATGAGAAATAGAAAATAAGCATGAGTCAGGCAACTGAGTTTCAACACAGAAAGACTTTAATCACATCTAGGTAGGACACCAAAATACCCCTATGCCTTCATAGAGGACAAAACCTTGTGCCCCAAAACCGCCTCCAAATGTTCCAACTCAGCAATTCTATAATGTCGAACAAAAGTGGAGGGAGTGGCCCACGTAGCTGCCCTACAAATCTCCACCACAGAAGCACCCTGCAATTCCATCACTGTAGCCCCATACCACGAGTGGAACGGCCTTGAATCCCCAAAGGAGGCATCACCCCCTTCAAAGCATAGGCCAGGAACACCATAGACAAGATCTAACGACTCAAAGAAGCAGTAGACGGCTTCTCCCCTTTCTGAGCAGCACCAAAATTCACAAACTAGGAATTCCCCTTCCGAAAAGCAGCAACAACCATCATGTACCATAGCAAAGCCTAACGCACATCCTGTCTTTCTCCTCAGAGGAAGGGGCCGGACAAAAAGCAGGCAGGATCACCTCCTGACGGGCATGAAAAGCTGAATTCATGATCTGGAAAAATCTTGCAAAAAGGGATTTTGCAGAACAAAGCCTACAACTCCCCCAAACATCTGGAAGATGTGATAGCAACCAAGAAACATTTTGAAAGTCAAATGTTTCAAATCAATTTCCTCCAGAGGCTCAAAGGGAGGCCTGACAAGACATCCAACACTATCTGGAGATTCCAACTAGGAAAAGACCGACCAGGTCTAGGAAATAAGTTCAACAGCCCCTGAAAAAATGTAGGCATCAAGTTTCCCTCATCCTTCAAATTCTGCCAAGGGCCCCAAAAAGCCTGGATTGCAGCCCATTGCACCCGCAAAGTAGCCATAGATAAACCCATGCATGCCCCATCCTGCAAAAATTGCATCACATAAAATAGAGAAGCCACAGTTGGATCTGCCTGTCGCAAACACAGAGAGAAAAATACCTTCCACTGACGAGCATCCGAATGCAAGGTGGACGTTCGCCTAGGGGCATGCAAAGTCACAGCTAGATGTCCTGGCACCCCCAGAACTGTCAAACCTGGAATGGAAAAACTCACTCCAGCTTGCTGGACAACAACTGGAGCAAAGGGAACCAATTTGCCTTAGACCAATGAGGGGTAATCAAAAGCACCTGAGCCCTCACCCTCTGGACTTGCACCAGAAAGGACCTGAGTAACTGAAAGAGGGGGGTACATATAGAAGACTGCGGCCACTGACAAGTCAGTCCGTCCACCGCCCAAACCAGAGGACACAGAAACCAGGAGCAGAACCTCTCCACCTTTGCATTCTCTGGGGACACAAACAAGTCCACAACCAGACAACCCCACCTACGCACCAGAAGAGTGAACTGAGACGGCAGAAGGGAAAAATCCTTGGCTGAAAGTAAGATCCTGCTTAACAGATCCGCCCAGACATTGTCCACTCCCCGAATGTAGAGGGCCCAAAGAGATAGAACAGAGAACTAAGCCCACAAGAAAATGTACCGTGCAATCAGATTCAGAGACCTGGACCTTGCCCCCGTCTGTTGACATATGTTTTGGTGACCAAGTTGTTTGTCTGCACCAGTACCTGAAAATGGACCAGTTCCCGAAGAACAGCTTTCAGCTCCCTTCAATTCGAAGACCTCTGTGATTCCCTGAGAGGCCAAAACCCCTGCACCTGCTCCAAGCCCAGCCAAGCCCCCCACCCGGATAGACTGACATTAGTCGTCACAACCATCGTAACCAGAGGAGACAGAGGAACCTCCTGCCCGAAATGAGATGGCACCAGCTACCAGCTATCAGCTCAACTCCCTGCAAATGATACTGACATTGGAATCCTCACCTGAAGACTGCGAGGATCCTGCAGTCATAACCATCGTAGAACCCTGGGAGTCACCTGAGTTATCAAAGTGCCCACCTGCTCCTATAGGCAAAGCAACCTCCTTTCTGAGATGGTCACCAACCCCTGCAAAGTCAGAAAACAAGCCTTGTTGAAAACCAAGTCCCGGAATGGCTCCAAATCTGATTTTCCCCAGTTTATCAAAAAACCCTGACAATGGAGGACATGCAAGATCCTTGCCACATGAACCTGTAACTGGGCCTCGCTGGGAGCCTGTACCAAAAGATCATCCAAATAAGGATGTATGAACGCTCCCTCTGCATCAAGAAGAGCCATCAGAGGTGTCAGCACCTTTGTGAAAACCCTGGGAGAGGACTTGAGGCCAAAAGGAAGAACACAGAACTGGAAATTAGTGTTTCCTATTGCAAACTGCAGGAATTTCCGAGAGGGTTCTGTGATAGGAGCGTCAAGGTAGGCATTTTGCAGATCCAGAGACCCCTAAAAATTCCCGGATCAATATCGTCCTCAAATGAACAGTCCGATCCAAGACTTCACTCACTTTCAACACTGAGCGAAAACCCCTAAACACCTTCTTAAATAGAAACAGGAGGGAATAATCCCCTTTTCCTCGTACCCCCAGAGGCGCCCTGGAGATGGCACCTTTCAACAATAAGTCCAGGACCCCTGCTAGCAGGGCTCATCTGCTGACTACATCCACAGGCAATAGCGTTGGTCGAACACCAGTATCTGGAGGAAGTAGATCGAACTCTATGGAGTAGCCATTCTTCAAAATGTTCAGTACCCAGTGATCTGTGACATCCTCCTGCCAAACCGACAAAAAATGCTTTAGCCTGTCTCTAACCAGCCAATCTCCCCCAGAACCGTGATTGTCAGGAGTCCTTCTAGGAGGCCCTCTTTTTAGACGAAACAGATCACTTACTGGAAGAAGAGGATCTTGGCTCATATTTGGGAGAAGAACTAGGATGTTTTCTCCACCCCTTGCTAGCCGAGGCACCCCCTTTTCTAAGGCAAAGCATGCTTCCATTCCTTAAAAGCCTTACAGATCATGGCCGGCAACTGATCCCCAAAAAGAGCCTGATCCTCGAAAGGAAGTCTCAGAAGTGCCGCCTTCTCCCCAGGGTCCGCCTTCCACTGCCATAAACATAGAAACCTTCTGACTGCAATCAAGGCCCTAGAAGCCATAGCCGACAAGCAAGAACACTCCGAGCCCTCCTGCACAGCCACTGCAAGCTTATTAAAGTCCTGAACCAAGGACTGCGCAGAATATTCAGAAAAGGGACCATCCCTCAAAGCCAATTTTTCAGCTGCAAATGCCCTTTTCAGATCAGTCAACCTTAAGATCAGTGGCATCAGTAGGAACAGTCTTCCTGATTGACTGCCGTTTTCCCAATTAGAGAAGCCAGCATGGAATCCAGCCGCACAGAAGGAGTCAGAGCATCCTCACCTTCCAGCAAGTGCAACATCTGAAGAAAATGTGGAACCTGGATCTTGTCCACCTCCTTCCATTCACAGAAAACATATCCTTAACAGGCCCCTAGAAAGGCATAGCAAAACGAGATGGGGTAACATACTAAGGAAATGAGTGGGACTGCACCTCTGCAGGCTGAAAGGAAGGGAAGCCCAGATTGTCCCGTATGTGTGCCAAAATGTCCTACATCTCCTTCCATGAGACATATTTCCCCCCAGATGAAGTAGAAGTAGCCGCCCACTCTGAGGAAGAGGAGCTACCTGCAGCCAAAGAAGTGTGTAACGTAGCGGGATTCCTGGGCAGAGCATCCCCTGCTTGGAGGGCCCTGGACACAGCCACCTCAATCATGTCCTGTACCTCCTCTCTAGACATCAGAAGCGCAGTCCTGTCATCAGAACCTCTGGGAAAATGAGGTTTCCTCTAAGGAACTGGAACATCCTCCCCTTCAGAAGATGATGAGAAGGACAAAATGCACCTCTGCTTAGCACCTCTATTCTAAGCCATGACGCTATACAAAATGCCCTCACAACCAAAACGGCAGCCTTAAATAGGGGAGAGAACCCCCCTAAACACCAATGACAATGTGACAAAATCGGCCCTCTAATCAGGGCCAAACATGATTCCACCCCCCAAAGAGAAATTCAAGCAAAAAAACGGGCCCCAAAAAACCATTCTTACCACATATAGGACAAGCAGCAAACAGCTGAGGAGGTGACCTGCCTGCAAGGTGTCAATCTGGAAGCACAGCCGCAGGAGAGCCATCCGACTCTGTCAGAATGACAGAGTCAGCCGCATCAGCAGAAGGAGGCCTGCTCACCTCGTCGAGACACTGCCAGGCCAGAAGTGGTGGCGAGAAGTACTGCAACTCAATGCTAGGAAAACATTGAAGCCCCACCAGGCCCCGCCATGGAAGAGAAAAAGAGAGGTAAGTCTACGGGTAGACAAAAAGAAACAGTAAGGGGTTTGGGTGGGGGGAGATTTTAAAAAGGGAAGGGAGGGGGTCAAGGTGAGGCAAAGGGACCTCATTGGTTAAGGTCACTTACCCCCTCTGACCACATGTTTGTCTTGAAAATATAACCTCAAAACCCTCTCTGCATTTCTGATTCACTCAATATGATTACTAAGCTTCCAATTTTTCAGACTTCATATGATGACTTAAAAAGGATTACTAAATATCAGTTGTATCCGTATTTTTGTGGGAAAAATCTCTCAATCATAACTGCAAAGTTTTATTTTGCTCTCAACATTTAGAGGCAGATTTAAGGAAAGTGGCACTGCACTGGGTGCAGTGCCTCTTTCCTTGTGCCTCTTAGCCCCCTCCACCCTTACCACCACCACCACCATGTGTGTGCCGGTATCTAACATACGGCGCACCATGGTGCAGGATAGGGGGCAATAGCATCAAAATTTTTTACGCTATTGATGTGCTGTTCAGGGTTAGTACATAGGTGCCCTGCTCATTACTATGAGCAGGCGTTAAAAGTGCTGAAAAAAATGAAGCTTTCTTTGCACCATTTTTTCGGCCCCCCAAATGGGGAACACCCCATTTGCATACATTGTGCATGGGACCTGCATAACGTAGAACAAAGGTTTACAAAGAGGCACAATGCATGCATTGCTCCACTTTGTAAATATGGCACAGGGAAAAGGTCACCTTAGCGCCACCTTAGCATGAAAAAAAATAATCTAAGACAGTGCTAAAGTGGTGCTAGGCCCTGTTAAGCCTGGGCCTTAGTATTTTCTAAAATAATTTTGAGTAAATACTTTGGAGGGCTCTGGTCAAATGATTTTATGCGAGTACTCGACATGAACATGCTTTAAAACCTCTGGCATAAGAGGTGGATGTAAAAACATTACGTACACCTTTGAACTGCCATGGTGCCCATCATAGTAACTTGAGAAAGACTCGGAAACAGTACTCTCTTCTCAGGCTTTTAAAGGGTCAATCTAGGTAAGGATGTCATATAAAGTTACAAAACACAGACAGACAAGAATAAAGAAAGGCAAGTTCTTTAATCATCTTTAAAGATTGTTGGTGATGTAGAATGTCAAATTGGATTTTACTCGTTTAACAGGATGACCTCTTTAAACAAGGCCACATGTCTGAGTGGTCAGCTCAGCAGATTGTGGTTTGTATTGCCATTATTCATAACACCACATTAAATGTGTTGCTTAAACTTTGATTCCCAAATCTAAAAAAATTCAAGTCACAGAATGGAGTGCCCTAAATATTATGCACTCTAATTCACTCCTTGGTAGACTGAGTAATTCACAGTCTGGTAGACTGATCCATACAATCACTTCACTTGTCTGTCGGCCACCCCATTTTTTAAACCATCTATCTTTCACACTACAAGTAATTTATTTCCATGTTCCCAGATAATAGGCATGCCACTTGACTGTCACAAACAGCTTTACAGTATGCTTCTAGAAACACTGACATTTTAGACTCTGAGCACATCACTTGGAGGCTACTTAGAAAATATTTTTGGAACATGAACATAAATGGTATTTTCAATGCTCTGCTTCTCATGCTTCCTACAACAAGTTAATATTATTAAATCCCTCTTCCACTCTGTTAGGAGTCTTATTCTGACTCTCCCGGAAGTGATCCCCATAGTCGGGGCAAAGTTAACCTTGTTATAGACCTTATGTCAGGAGGTCCTCCTAGGTGGTCTGTGATGATAACAGACAGCTCACGCCTATTTTTTTTCCAAGACACAAGAATAGATTACATAGGCACGCCATGCACACAAAACTCCAGGTTTAGTGACACAAATTACGTCGGTAAGGGTGTATCTTGGATCTTTCACCCTTGGTGATGATTGTCTCTTCCAGGAACATCTGTAGGATCGAGAGATAGAGGCTTAATGTATGAGACTACCATGATAGGAGGAAGTTAACTCATCTGGTGCAAATGACTAATGATTTTTAGGAAAACCAAGGCTTGATTGGGGCTGAGGTAACAATATGGCTAAGGAGCCTGCTAATCTCCAAACTTTCAGGTAAGCACAAAGCTAAAATACAAACTGGGTTTCCCTAAAGTTCTCTAGAATTCACAGGGTTAATGAATCAGCATATTCCACCCATTGATGGTTAGGAAAGAAGGCTACTGGCGATGATTAGTGAAACACAACTCAATGCCAAATCATTGAGATAGATGGTATTGTGTGGCACAAAAGTGCCACATACCATTATGTGATATTGGCAGTAAGGCTGGTAAATTATTGGCCTGGCTTAGCCGGAGGAAAGAGTGTCTTCTTTGGGTACATAAAGTAAGACGTGTTGTCATATATCTGGAGAGGTAGACCTGGCTCTAACTTCAACTTCTGCATTATAGTACCACTCTCTGTATTAAAATAAGATGATGGGGCAGCAGGATGATGCAAGGTAGTATGTGAATTATAGCCTGGGGACCCTTTGAAGCAGACTATATGGCAGAAGAGCTAATGGCAGAGGCAGACCTGATGGAAGAAGAGATAATGTTGGAAATCACCCAACTAAGATACATAAGAAACTGTGAACAAACTGTTTCCCAGCAGGACTTTACACAAAAGTGAAAGCCGTAAGGGTTTGATGTCGCCTGATGCTGTTCGGCATCTGTCCCTCTGAAACTGATTTACTGCTGCAGAGAAGAATGTAGCAAGAGCTGCGGTGAAGTCGGGACCACCGTCCCACCACCTCTGCAGATTAACTGAGATATTGCTCCTGGTCCCCTCGACAGCTCACAAAGCAAACAGTTAACACAATGTTTATGAGTCCCAGGTTTGGGGGGTTTAGGCAGGATAGGTACACTCTGACACTGGACAAGGATTCCAATTCAACAGGAACAGCACGTGTAGGTCAGGATTCACTTCAACAGAAGCCACCAGCAGGGTCCGGGGCAGGTCCTGTTGAAACTGGTCAGCTGGGCTCTTTCATGTAAGTGGGCTTGTCTCAGGTTTTGTGTCTTTGTACATTAACAGGAATTCAGTCAACTGACCATTGCAATCCACATTTTTGTCCTGGATACAAGTGGCAGCAGGTCCAGCCCTAGGGGTTCTCCCCACAGTTCTCAACTGCAGGTGCAGTCCTTCTTCTGTCTTCTACAGGTCTGTTAGTGTTCAAAAGAGGGTGCCCAGGGGTGCCACTAGCCTGGGGATGGTGGTAACCTCTGGGCCCTCTCTGACCAGTAGGGAAAATGCCTCCAGAGGTAACCCTACCCACTTTTAAAGCGATTCCTGTGCACCCTTTTGCAAGTCCACTGCTACCAAAAGTGGGGAAAATGGATTATTACCAACTAATAATCCAGTTTTTCACATTTAGCAACCCCCTTTTTACCTTGACCCCAATGTGATTGCCCTGGTTATTGAGTCTTTCTATTTGCTCATAAAATTATACAGGAACTTTAATTTAATCTTAAGGATTTGATTTTTTTTTAGCTTAAACCTGGCACAAGGGCATTAGAGTACCAGATTTTATTATAAGGCACGGAGGCTCTTATTATGCTTTCTTTTCTTGCATTTGTTCCAACAGCGGGCAAGAAAAAACTACAACTCCCAGCTTGCTCAGCTGGAGAACTACAAAAAGTTGTCATGAAGGGGAAACAATCAATCAACAAAGTACTACTATAAATTACTTGACTGTGAGCAACAAGTCCTCTTTTCCTGCTGCTCGTGGTCAAGATAAGTACCCTTTTTTCTTGAATATCAATATAATTATATAAGTGTTTTATGTTATAAATATTAGTGGTATGTATTAAGGTTTGTTGTTATTAGCGTTTCGTTTATCGCTCTGGTTTATGGTTTCATCTTCTTGAACGTGACGTTCCAGGAAGAACGCTGTCGGTTGAAAGAGCGCGCTCCGCTAGCTGTTATTCTTTGATAACGGTGGCACTTGTTACATGGTTGCGGCGCTTTACCTATGTGAGGAGAAGAGTGTCTTCTCTTCTTCTGTGCTTTTCCTCGCTCTCCTCCCTATTTTTAGCTCAATACGACTCAGTCGGAACGCGTTGTTTCTCCATCTGTTCTGGTGGATCGTGAGACACGCCTCCTTCATTATTCAAGCAGGAACGCCCCCTCCTTTTGTGTTCTCTTAGGAATTTAACCCTTTACACTAAGGTCTGGTTTTCCTTTCAGTTCGTTAACCATTTGGTGCGCTCATCCTTAATTTATTATTTATTAGCAATGGAAATTTTGTCTGAGGAACAAGAAGCCCAATTATTTAAAGACAATCTGGATTCTTTTATTAAGGATTCTGTTCAGAAAGCTGTGTCAAATTCAATGACTGATTTTTCCAAATCTTTTGAGGTTTCTGTTGAAAAATTATTGGTCATAGATACCTCTGATACTGGTGCTAAAAAGGAAAAAAAACGGATGGCAGATAATTCTAGGTCAAATAATGATTCTCCTTCACTTTTTTCTTCCAGTAATCCTGTTTTTCCTATACACATAACTCAGTTGGGAGATATGGATGATGATACAGGTGATTCTGACACGGAAAAGGATGATCCGGACATAATGATCTGGTAAGGGCCTGTGGAGAAGAGTCATAAAACTTCTCTTAGGTAATTGGGGGAGCCTTCAAAGTCTAATAGCAATGTTGGATTTTTCAGGTCAACCGATGTTAGATCCTGCGCTTATCTGTCACCCGACCTCCACTGACTGGTCTCCTTGTGAGCATGTTGCCACTTATAGTTCGAATAAATTAAGGTAACCTCTGGACAAATTGTCACATGGACTAAGATCTGAATGTCCTAGACCGACTTTGTCTAACAATATCTCCGCCACTCTGACTATTGATCCTAATATGATTATGTTTTTTTACTTAATTTGGCAAAGACCCCAAAAAAGGGGTAGATAGAGCCTGGACCAATCGCCAGGACAGATTGTTGGGCCTTTCTGGTCCTCTCACAAGAATTTGGATTTAGCCGAAGAGGCTAGGATGGAGGGCACCAAAGTCGACCCTATAATTTTATCCAGTTGGGCTCAGAGAGAGATCTGCATTTTAGGTAATGATAATGCGGCTATGGCACAAGAGAGAAGCAAAAGCTTACTTCTGAAGATCAATCCCAAGTTAAGCAGTTTAGCTTCAAAAGAAATGGGTCAAGAAGCTAATGGTTTACTATTTGGAGACTCCATTATCAAGGAACTTAGCAATTATGTGGCCACTTTGCATCTATTGACAAAGCTCAGACTTCTTTACAAATAAATGTCAACAATCGTGTTTTTGGCAGGGCTGGCAAAGGCCGGAGGCGCTCTGCAGGCCGATTTGGCCCAAGAGGTGCGGTCAATCAGACCAGAGGCTCCTTCGGATCCCAGCAAGATTTCAAACCACAATTTTATCCACAGAGGACTCAGGGGGTCATTCTGACCCCCGCGGGCGGCGGAAGCCGCCCGTCTGGCGGGAACCCCCAGAAGACCGTACTGCGGTCAAAAGACCGCGGCGGTCATTCTGACTTTCCCGCTGGGCTGGCGGGCGACCGCCAAAAGGCCACCCGCCCGCCCAGCGGGAAAGCCCCAGCAACGAGGATGCCGGCTCCGAATGGAGCCGGCGGAGTTGCTGGTGTGCGACGGGTGCAGTTGCACCCGTCGCGATTTTCAGTGTCTGCCAAGCAGACACTGAAAATCTCAATAGGGCCCTGTTAGGGGGCCCCACGACACCCGTCCCGCCATCCTGTTTCTGGCGGTGAAAAACGCCAGAAACAGGATGGCGGGAAGGAGGTCGGAATCCCCATGGCGGCGCTGCTTGCAGCGCCGCCGTGGAGGATTCCCTGGGGCCGCGGGAAACCGCCGGTTTCCCTTTTCTGACTGCGGCTGTACCGCCGCGGTCAGAATGGCCCCAGAATCACCGCCAGCCTGTTGGCGGTGCTTCCGCGGTCATTGGCCCTGGCGGTCCATGACCGCCAGGGTCAGAATGACCCCCTAAATCTTTTAGACTACGTGGACACAGAGCCAGAGGATTCCAAAATTCAGGTAAGAGATCTGTGTTCTGGTCCATTGTTGGTAGGAGGTCGGAAAAGTTTATTTCTATCAAATTGGCAAAAGATAACATCAGATCCGTGGGTTTTGCAAACTGTCACATGTTATTATATAGATCTCTATGCGGCTCCAGTGCAAGAGTTTCTACCAAAACCTCTCTTGTTTTCCAAAGAACAGGAAATGCTTCTCACACAGGAGATTCAATCCCTGCTTCACAAACAAGCAGTAGAAATGTGTTCCCCTCATCCTCTAGATTTTGTAAGTACCTTGTTTTTAATTCAAAAGAAAAACAAAACATTTTGTCCAGTGATCAATTTAAAGTAATTCAACAACTATGTAGTGTATCACCATTTCAAGATGGAAACTATTCTACATCTCAGGGACTCGTTGTTAGAAAAAGATTGGATGGTTCACCTAGATCTCCAAGATGCCTATCTTTCAAATCCAATCCATCATTCTTTCAGGAAGTTTCTTCAATTTCAATGGAAGGACACGTTTTATCGATTCAAAAGCCTTCCCTTTGGATTGTCTTCACCTCCTTGGTGCTTTACCAAGGTTCCGAAAGCAATCATAACTCACATGTGAGCTCAAGGGGTCAGACTATTAGCTTATCTAGACGACTTTCTGATATTACAGCAAGACAAATTCTGATCCTGATCGAACAATTAGCACATTTCGTATCCCTCCTGCAGAGTTTGGGGTTTATCATCAACAAAGAAAAATCGGATCTCAACCCTTCTCGTCAGATACAATTTCTAGGGTTTATAATAGATTTAGACAGTTCGATTCTCCAGCTTCCAGTAAACAAGATTTCTCATATAAAGAAAGAGAATGTCCAAATTTTTAACCAATCAAATCTAGCACTCAGAATGTTAGCGCACATAATATGACTACTAACTTCTTCTATTCAGGCTATTTTTCCAGGTCCTCTTAATTACCGAGCTCTTCAACATTTAAAAATCCAACATCTTCGCAAGGGTCGCGGTTATGGAGACCTTATCACATTGGATCAAGACTCTTGCATTGAACTTCTGTGGTGGCTAGATCACCTGGAAGCATGAAACGGGAGAGCAATTTTTTCTGCAGCACCAGATCTTGTCTTAGAATCCGATGCAAGTCAGACTGGTTGGGGTACAAGATGTGGTCAGTTCTCAAATGGAGGAGTATGGTCAAAAGAGGAGTTATCATTGCACATAAACTGTTTAGAGATTCTTGCAGGTTCCTTTGCGATCCAAACTTTTGCCAAAGACAAGGTAAGTTGTTCCATACTCCTTCAAATGGACAACCTATCAGCGGTTCAATATATAAATCATTTAGGAGGCACAAAATCCAAACTGTTGGCTAAACTAGTCAAGAGTATTTGGGAATTTGCTTCCAGAATCAAATATCTCTTCAAGCGGAATATCTTCCAGGAAACATGAATACGATATCAGATTGGTGCTCCAGCTATCTTCGAGACTTTAGCGATTGGCGTCTTCATCCTTCAATTTTTAGAAACCTTCTCAGTGGACATTTTCGCTTCTCGCTTGAAAACCCAACTTCCTGTTTTTTACAGTTGGAGACCAGATCCACAAGCTTTAGCTACCAATTCCTTTCTTCAAGACTGGTCCAACCAGACAAATTATGACTTTCTTCACTTCATTATGATATCCTGAGTTCTGGCTCAGATCAGACGCCAAACTGCAAAGGTGTCATTGATCACCCCATTCTGGCAGGGTCAACCTTGGTTCCCATCAGCTCTGGAGTTATCAATGAATTATCCAGTCCTTCTACCACAATTTCCTTCCCTACTTCGGGATCCACAGGGTGTTCCTCACAATCTATTCATCAATCAATCCCAATGGCTAGTTGCATGGATGGTTTTGGGTCTTCCTGGAGTACCTCAGGAATTTCACAAGAAGCTGCAAGCTTCATTCAACAATCCATCCTGGGCTCCTGGAACATCTAAGGCCTACAAATCAGCCTGGAGAGTGTGGGATAGTTGGTGTTTAGACAGGGGTGCCAATCCCTTTTCAGCGGATGTAATCTTAATTGTCAATTTTCTAGCTTCTTTGGCTTCACAAGGCAGAGCTTATAGAACTGTTAATACGTAGAGATTGGCAATTTCAGCTGAACACATCTGAATCAAGGGCAAACCTGTTGGAGAACACCCATAGATATGTTGTCTATTGAAGGGAGTAAGATTTCCTAAAAACCTCCTTTACCAAAGTATACTTCTGTGTGGGATGTTATTTTACAATATTTTCTTAATCAACCAGCTAATTCTACTCTGTTGTTAAAATTTATTTCTGCAAAATTAACTGTACTTTTATGTTTAGTCTTGTTAAAATGTATTTCAGATGTTAAAGCACTAGCGTACTCCTCTGTACAATACACTGCTTCAGGTGTTTTCTTTCAGGTTCGAAGAAGAAGAAAAACAGATTTATTGTCAGTATTCTATCCTTATTTCCCAGAACATCCAAAATTATGTGTTGGAAGCTGTTTGAGAGAGTATATTTCAAGGACAAAAGATTTGAGAAAGTCATTGGAACCTCACTTACTCATCTCTCTTAAAACCCAGCATAATCCTGTCTCTTCCACTACTCTAGTCTGTTGGGTTAAATGGATTATGAATTTGGCGGGCATTGATAGTTCTGTGTTTGGGGGCCATTCTATTAGAGGTGGTATGGCATCCAAAGCCTTTTGGGCTGGATTGAGCTTAGCTGACTTCTCAAATCGACTGATTGGTTAAATGTTTTGACTTTCAGAACTTTTTATTGGAAACCTGTGTCTCATGTTGCCAATTCTTTAGTTTCTATGCTTTGAACTAACATACTAAGAGCCTTGTGCATTGTAATAAAATTGAGATTTTCTTAGCTTTCAGTGAAAGAAAGTCTTTATTTCATGGGGGAGACATGGAGGCGAGTATTATCCCTCGACATCTGTTAATCCTTCTTTTGTTTTGTTAAGGTTCAACCTTTACTGCTAACCAGACGCCTTAGAAAAAGTTTCATCCTCGCCTTCGTCAACATGCTGGTTCTGTTTCTTCTGCTTCAAATGTCACGCATATGGAGGTGCACAAGGATGGTGTCATTTTCCCGGTCTTCAGTCTTAAGACTTTAAAAGTTATAAGTTATTTTAAAAGCTTTTTTACAGTTCTTTTGGCTTTTTCTATTCTGATCCACATTTTTCCTTTGTTCAGAGTTTATTAACTGCTCACGCAAGAAAAGAGGACTTGTTGCTCACAGTAAAGTAATTTATAGTAGTTCATT
The DNA here is from genome assembly GCF_031143425.1 of Pleurodeles waltl. Lineage (NCBI taxonomy): Eukaryota > Metazoa > Chordata > Amphibia > Caudata > Salamandridae > Pleurodeles > Pleurodeles waltl. Next base: position 340,034,695 of record NC_090437.1, read on the forward strand.
ATGTTGATTGGTCGTTTCCCCTTCATGACAACTTTTTGTAGTTTTCCAGCTGCGAAAGCTGGGAGTTGTAGTTTTTTTCTTGGCTGCTGTTGGAATAAATGCAAGAAAAGAAAGCATAATACTTGCCTCCTTGTCTTTAATAAAATCAAGATGTTCTTTCACTGAAAGGTAAGAAAATCTCCATTACATTATATAAGGTCAAATATTATATTTTTTTATTTATTTATTTTTTATAGACACAGGGAGATTAAGTGGTTTTCCCAGAACCACAGAATGTTGAGCTGTTGCTGGGCCTCAAGTCTGGTCCCAGGTTTCAAACCCTGCAGTTCTGGCTGTTAGGGCACATCTCCTTTAATGTAGTTATTTTTAAAAGTTATAAAGCATATTGTTACCCGGAGGTATCTTGGTGCTAAAAATAGCATGTGTGCTACATCTTGATGCAGTATAAAACACAATCACAAAATAGCACACCAACCCCCGATTTTACCTCAGCTTACACGGATAAGCATTCTTAGATGTGTTTCCCTGTGTGAGCATGTGAAGTCCCTATATCCTTCCAGTCGTTTTATCATAAGGACTGCATTGTCGGTATATGATAACCAAATGCAATTCTTGAAAGGTGTCTCAAAGCTGCACAGTGAGTTAAACGCTTGCTTTTGATATCTGCTGTGACATTTAGTCTGAATCTCGCTATGGCAATCTCAGCCTTTCACTCTTCCAAGGTCAGAAAGGGTTCTTTAGCCCGTGGAGTGTAAGGTGCGAGATTTAAACTACAAGAAAGAAACTCTCAACAATAGAGAAATTAACAGAATACGTACATTTTGAAACCTATTCTGGAAGTGAAGTGAAGTGTAGTAAGATGAAAGAGTCAAGGTAAGAGTGTTCCAGTATTTAGGGTTGAGCACAGAAAGTCCACGGCCAGCTCAGAAGGCTGATTTGAATGTGGGAAGAAACGTGAAAAGATTAGATTCTAACCCAGTTATCCTGTTGGTATTTAAGGACAGCATGTCTCAAGGTATGTTGAGGTATCACAAGCCAATATAGACTTCTACGGTTTTCAGAGATATCATCAAATTATAAAGTCTACAATAAAGTGTAACTAGATCACTTGCAGTTTGTATAGGGCATAGAAAGGAAGCAGCCCCTGTACAGGCCATTCCCATGCTTTTACCAATACATTATGCATGCATTTGTTCCAATGAAATGTTGGTCGTATGGCAAAAAAGGGAGATTGATTTGACCACTGGTTTCTGAAATACAAATGTGTGGAAGTCATTGAATTGATCTGGATAGAAAGGCAAATCGCCATCAGTAAAAAACAAAAAAAGGGTTTTTACTTCCATAACTAAAGCAGATGGAATATGTACTGTAAGAGGCCAAAGGGAGTCATCCCACTGCCTGGAAGTGGATAGCAGTAATATATTTATTTATAGCACCTGTAGACTGTTCTTAATGAAGTCTGTTCTTAATAAAGGACATTGAAGAATTATTACAAAATAAGACGAAGCTCACAGGAGCAAGGATCAGATGGGTCCTCTGTGAATATCTTAACAACAAAATCTAATTTGAGGGCCCAGGATCTCACTCCACCATTGAAGGTAGTTATTACAGCAAATTTAATCCTAGATAGCTGGTGGGGTAGTATAAGGGTGCCTATCTATGAAAAGGTCCACCAAGGTTTACTATTGAATAATATCTTAGTTAGATATTCCAAGTAAGATTTATGCAAAACATTTGCCAAAGTTCCTAGACAAATGGATGGAAGATGCAAAAATAGTCCCAAAAAATCAACTTGAACTCAGGAAGGGCCGTTCAAATCTAGATGGGTGCTGAATATTAAAACTACTAGCAAAAATGTAAACTAAAATGAAAAAAGATAAACTTTATGTAGCATATATTGCTTTAATAACTGTCTTTGGCACAATCGACCAGACTCGTGTATGGCTACAAATGGAGAGATGGGGGATTCCTTCAGGACTCCTTAATCTGATAATCCATCTTCTTGAGGGCTCTTGGACGCAAGTGGAACTAGGCAGGTATGGGGCTCCCTCAAGAAAAATTGGAACCTCGGAATGGACTATGTCAGGGTTGCATCTTGGTACACCTCTCCATCCATATTTCCAGTGCCCCAAAAGCGTTATCAGCAGCCCGCTCATTTCCACCAAAGCCAGGCAAAGAGGTTTTGAATATATCCTCCATAGATGATAGAGTTCTTTTAGCACTTTCCCTGACTGGTGCTCAAATACACCGAATCAAGTTTGCGAAATACTGCTTTGCACTGCTGTAAATGATTTAAAAAAAAATAGCAAAAATGAAACCTATGATTGTTTTTTAAATAACATGAAAAGTCTGAACTAGATGTGGTGGTGGAATGGTCATCAATTAGAGACTGTGAAGTAATATCTGTAATTAGGGGTGGTTTTCCAAAGCAATCTGACGTTTAAGAGAGATATGGATGATCAGGAACAAAGAAATAAAGCAGTGCATCTGCACTAAAGTGAATGGACAGTGAATTGTGACATAAGTCTGTGGAGGTGCTAAAAGAAATATGCAATGCGAAAATAGTAGAATTGTTGTTGCATTAGTTAGATCCTGAAGATAAAGATAATCACTGCATCCAGCAGGTGGAGCTGAGTATTTGGGAAAACTGCTGGGTCTTGCTAAAGGAACTGCTAACAATGCTTTAAGGCTGAAATTGGGTTTGATGAATAAAAAATTCAAGCAATATCAAAGAACAAATTACTAGTGTAGTATAAGTAAAGCGCCCAATGGCTCCCTGAAGCAATCACTAAGGACTAATTTACAATTGGTAAAGTCGGGCCCTTGGCTTTATATTCTCAGTAAAATCTTGGTGATGGTTTATCTTACTGGTTTATTGAAACAAGGTTATTTTTTGTTGGTATCCAGGAATTACATTGTTTAAGCACCTAGCAAAAGAGGTTGCCATTAAAAATAACCTGAGAACTTGATGACTGCTGGAATAGACAACAACTTTCCCACCTGATGGACTCTGAATTTAATGGCCTTTTACTACCATAACTAAAAGATATCATACAATAAAGATACCTTTTAGATATGTGGAAAAGGAGATGGATGATTAAGTTTAGATTGTGTCAAATCCCTTTGTTTATTGCTTGGAAACTAAACTCTAATATGAGAGGCAATGAGGAAGAGGAAGACGCAAATTTCCATTTTGTAAAACCGGGCTATTGAAACTGTTGTATTTCGTACATATTTCTTAAGTAAGAGAAGGAAGCTTTTACTCCGGGTTTTCAGAAGACTTTAGATCAGAAAAGTAAATTGTTACCTTCTGTAATGAAAAGCGACAATGTAATCCTGTGTTTTAATCTCGTGAAATATTTTGATATGTTGAAAGCAAATGGTCTACTATTTAAAAAACGTTGATATTCCAAGAGTTTATTAAATCGGATTAGTAGGAATTTTTACACTGTGAAACATGACACCCTTGTTGCATTTGCCCTTTATACTTCTTTATTTAACATACATCTGTCCATAGTTTAATATATGTACATGCAGGGCCGGCTTTAGGGCAGTGCGGCAGCACCGGGTGCTGACCTGGATGGAGGGGCGCTGACCTCAGGGGGATGCTGTGTTTAGCAATGACTTAGGAAACCTGTGATTAAAACGCACCTGCTGGAAAGTTCCTCGTGCGTTAAGCCTTCATGAAGCAATCAAACGTCAAGATAACTCTTGTGGTTAATGTTCCCACTAAGGAGGGAGATGGGAGTTTTGTCTAGCTGCAGCTTTGACTCGCCATCAAGTAGCGTAGAGGGCTAATATGCCTGCTGCACAGAACAGAAGTATATTTTATGTGGATAGCTGAGTGGATTAGTAAAGCCAGCCTTAACAAGCGCTTTAAAACAAATAAATGTATGTGAACAGGGGCTACGGAGAGATGAGGAGCACATTTGCCGGGTGGTACTGAGGGAGTCGGATGAGGTGGTCATGGGGTGGCAGGGCACCAAAACACTGTCGCACAGGGCGCTACCAATGCTAAAGCCATCCCTGTGTACATGACCTAAGTGCAAATGTAAATCGTAGGCATTCTTAACGGACTTTGATAAAGTAGCTGATACTGCATTTTGATAAAGTACTGAGGCACAGGAGCACTTTCGATATTTTATGCTGCAAAATAGTTAAGGTTTTACTATTATGACTTTTAGTAATTTTATAGTGAACAGTGATTTATATGCTGTGCTGAAGATAGCTATACCAAATTGAAAATCATAAGCACTTTCAAATTTCTAATGCTGCTAAAATGTACCCGCACTTTGAAGTGACGGGATTTTCGAGACAAGTTTTAAACAAAGTAGACTTTAAAGCATGTTTAAATCGAGTGATGCCCTTCAGCTATTGCATATGCTTTGACTAATGTGATATCCAGTTCCAGTATCACTATTTGCTGTCGACCCTTTGAAAGATGAAGTTTGGAGTGGAAGACCGGACACATTTTAACGGTCGGATATTTGCAATATCTTCGCTGGATGTACTGAGAACATCATCATCCTGACTCGGTATTATGATCTATCATTGTGCCCCCGATGAGCTGCACTGGGTTACCATTTCAATTGAGAAGTATAACATTAGTCTGTGTATCTCGGATTGTACATGATGATCGAACTTCCTAGGTGCCACGTGAAATGACTGCACTGAGATTAAAACATTTTGCACTGAGCTATAACAATTATACAAACACAACTGTTCATCACAGAATTATATCATGTTTACAAAAACTAGTCACACAGAAAAGATATACTTTTCCAGGAAACCATTGTAGGAAAATATACACTTGAAAGAGAGGAATTTCTAACATACACAAAATCACCAGTCACTAACAACTAATTGTTACAGATCCATTTTGCCAACCTTCAACTAGCCCATTTCATTTTCTTTCTTACTTTCTTTCTTACTTATTTATTTATTGAGTTTTAGCAAGCACTATGCTATTTGCAAACCTTTTTAGGGTGTTAATTTATTTACAGGAAGTCATTCAAAAGGGACCTCTTGGCAGTCTATAGCTGAAATTGACAAGAATTCTAAATGTAATCTCCAAATCAATCATAACTTACCACTCACCATGCACTGCGTATGACCTCACATATGACATCACTCGTGACATGTGACATCAATGATATCATCACTAATGGCATCATATAATTATTATAACAGTGATAACAACCATCTTAGAGTGTTGGAGTACTTGGAGCAATTGAACACTCCACACCTTTGGAGAATTTTCTATTTGCTTTAATAGGATTACCCTCTTAAAGACTTCACATCACCCACACTTTAAGTCAAGAGGTTGACAGGTTTACATTTGCCACTGTAAAGACACCTGCTCTCAGGCCTTATGGACAATGTTATGTAGCTTAGTAAAGGACACTACACACATTCCTAAGATGGGCATAATGGCATACAACCTTCGAGCCATGCTTACAACACCAATACGAGATAACCTACTCTTAGGATTAACAGCCCTGCATGTTACATTATTCAATAATCTGTAAGATATCCACTAATGGTTAATGTAGTGTCAAAAGCAGTTTTGGCTTTTCTTATAGATGCTTTAGAACAGGGTTTGGCTTTTAGCCACAACCTACTTCCAAACGTACTTCTGACAATTCACATCAGACGTGCTTAGCCTTAAACTTTTTTTTTTTTTATATATGGAGTATTTTTTTCAACTGAAAACCTTAATAATTTGCAAGCGGTGCACAATATTACTTTGAAAATACACAGATACACTGTTTCTAGGGCTTACGCTACTTAAGTGCTATTGGCCCATTCATGTACACTCAAGTAACTGTATGCTGAATATAAGTGTTGTGTTATCAATGATGTAATCAATGATGTTGTTTGAAATGCCATTGACATAGCATGTGTGATGTCATTTAACATGGAATGTCCCATGTAATATGTGATGTCATAAGCAGTGCACGGGGCATAAGTTATAGTTTGCTCAGTAATCTCTGGTGATTTCAGAGTTTTTTGAAAATTATTTTCATCTTAGTTCAACATATACTATTATAATAACTTTGGAACCTTTGTTCTTTACAGTGAAGTCTAGTTATTATGTAGCATTACATAAGATCTTATCACCATACCTAGCTATAATGTTGATTTAACCTTTTGTTTTCTGTGAAATCTATGTTATGTTGCTATTGGACAGTTATAGTTAGGGCCACATTTGCATAGGAAAAGCTTAATTCCCAGAGCCTCTGGGAGGCCCTGGGGAGCTCACCTCTGGAACAAAATAATTTCCGTAAAGGCTCAGGGAGGTGGACAGCACACCCTCATCCCCTTAAAAGTAAAAATGAGCCAGTAGATGGGACCCCAGGGACTGTAAAGGCTTGTGGGAGGGGGCTGCATGCTTCCCTCCCTAATAATAAAAAAGGTTGTTCTGGGTGAATACCAGGACACCAAAATTAATAATAAATGAGTGGCAGAACCTGCTTATTGTTCACTAGTCCTTGAAGGAACACGCCATAATGCCCTGCAAGGTCTGTTTTGTTTATTTCTTTTTTTCTTGGTGTTGCCCCTAGAATAGGGAAGGGCTCCACCAAGCCTTTGTTTAATGGTGTGGTGACTGCAAGGAGAGCGGTAGCCCCCTAACAACATTAAAAAAACAGTAAGCCTCCTGGGTAATTGATTCCATGACCTGAGGAGAACTTACCATATTTTGTAAAAGCGCTCAACCCTGGAGTGTTTGCCCACATGTGTTTGACTGCAGGGCCTGGTCTGAACCCCACATTGTGTGCTGTAAAAGGCCGCGAGCAGTGTGAGTTGCTTGCCTTTGAGCTGTGCGCACCGGGGGTTGGCTTCACATATGGTAATAAAATGACTTTTTGTTTTTAAAAAAACCCTGAGAAATTCACTTAAAAAAACAAAGGTTAAACTGACATTATGGCCCCCCTCCCCGGTCTGATTTCAGCCTCAGGGACCTCATCCCCTAGGGCCCAGCCTAAACATTTAATTTTTTTGGTGGGGAGGGAGACCTTACAGCCACCCTCCACATGCCAATCTCAACCCTGGGGTCCCCATTTCTCAGGGCCTGGCCATGTCACCTGGGATACCCCCCAGGTGAGGATAATGGAATGGAGGCTGAAGGACCCTGTGGTCCTAGCTGGCTCCCTACCCCCTCTGGGAGCCAGCATTACTGTCACAGAGAGGGAGCTACTAAAGATGCAGCTCCCTCTCTGTGAGAGCAATAGTTTCCTCTGTTTCCCTGCCTGCATGCAGGGAAGCAGAGGAACCTCCGCTTCCAGCTGTTTGACAGCTCTCACTTGAAACTGGAACCAGAATGTTTGCGCTGACTTGACGGGAGCTGTTAAAGCTCCCACCAAGTCAGCGCAAACAGCTATGTCCCAGGAGTGGGCACCCTGGGACATAGCAGGTGCTGGCCCTGGGGGGTGGTGGTCCCCAAGGCCATTCTTGGCTCCACAAGGGAGGCCACGCAGCCCCCCTCCAACATTAGAATTTGCCCTGGGGAGGTGGTGGTCCCCGGGACTGGGGATTCTCAACGGACCACCTATTTTCTTTAAATTCAGCTCCGGGTGACACCCCGCATTTAATTCTATGTTTGGCCCTGGGGAAGTGGCAGTTCCTGGGGCTTCGGGGGGTTGGTCACCCCCGCATTTCATTGTACGTTGGGTCCCAGGGAGGTGGAGGTCCCAGGGCTGCACGGTGGCCAGGCGCCAGCCTGCATTTCATTATATGTTTGTCCCCCAGGTGATGGAAGTCCCTGGGGCTGTGGGGTTTGGTCATGCACCCCCTACATTCATTGTAATAATTGCCCCTGGGAGGTGGTGGTCCCGGGGATTCAGTAAGCCCAGGAGGGGGGCCCTATGCACCCCTTCCTATTTTTGACATTTCCCTGGGACCTTGCCCACCCCAGGGCTTCAGTAAAACAATCATGGGAACCCACGCTTATTTATTTTTTTTCTTTTTCTTTTTTACTGCATCCGCTGTGACTCTTTGTAAAAAAAAAAAAAAAAAAATACATGTTTTTTTTTTTTTTATTCTTGGGGGAGGGCGGTACTTCAGGGACCCCAGCACCAAAGCTAAGAGGTCAAGTTGTCACTGCCCTGGCACCTTTTCTTTTCTTTAATCTTTTTCTGCCAAGCCCCACGATGGCTAACAACATTTCTTTGTTGAAGTGTTGGTAGCCAATCAGATCTCAGCATGAGATCGGGAGGTTTTGCTGAGCCTTTGCGTCCCTATGTATACAAATTAGTTTTTTATTTAATTTTTCAAACACTGCTGACCGGATTTACACTAAAGGACGCCACGCACAATTATTACGATACGTAATACGGCACAGCGGTTTCCTGCAAAGTGGTGCGGTGCCGGCAGTGGAAAGCACCGGGACCCAACCCTTCCCAGATGGCCACCTCGCCAAAGCAGGTAAGTTGATCGTCTGAAACGTGGAGGTGGGAGGGTGGGGGGTATTTTGTGAATGTGTATGGTGTCTGCGAGTGTGTATGAATGTGGGGGGGTGTCTGTGTGTGCATTTGTGAGTGTGTGTATGCTGAGAGGGTGTTGTGTGTGTGTGAGTGCTTGTATGTTTGTCTGAATGCGGAGGGGAAAAGGGGTGTCAGAGTGCTTGCATGCAAGTGTATGTGTCTGAGTGCGTGCATGTGAGTGTATGTGTCTGAGTGCGTGCATGTGAGTGTATGTGTCTGAGTGCGTGCATGTGAGTGTATGTGTGAGTGCGTGCATGTGAGTGTATGTGTGAGTGCGTGCATGTGAGTGTATGTGTCTGAGTGCGTGCATGTGAGTGTATGTGTCTGAGTGCGTGCATGTGAGTGTATGTATCTGTTTGAGTGTATGTGTGCACGTGAATGGGTGTTTTCGTGTTCGTGTGTGCGAGAGAATGGGTGTATCTAAGTGCATGTTTGGGTGCGAGTGTGAGGGGGTGTATGTAAGCGAATGCGTGGGTGAGTGGGGGTACGTGAATGTAGGTGTGTGGTCATGTGGGAGTGTGTTGGCCGGCGATAAGAAAGGAGATTCCTTTTGGCGGGTGTATGACCGCCAGCATTTTTATGGTGGTGTGATCACCACGAAAATGCTGGCGGTCTGCCGAGTCGTAATACCGATGACGGTATTACAGCTATAGGCAGGCCGGAGGTGCTCACCTCCGCCTGGCAGTATGGGCGGCATTTCGGCGGTTTGGCATCAGCCAAACCGCCGAAGTTGTAATATGGCGGTCTTTACCGGCAACAGTAAGACCGCCATCGCAAGTCTGGAGGTCCAAAGACCGCCAGACTCGTAATGAAGTCCTAGGTCCTAACTATAACTACCTAGTGGTAAAATATACTGAGAATCCAAAGGTTAAAGTAACATTTTAGTAATCGTAATAAAAAGATCTGCTTTTGTTTTTAAAAAAAATGGTTACAGTGACTTTTATAGTTAGGTGAATATTTCAGTGACAACATTGGCGTTTTGAACTAAAAAAAACAGAGATTCACCAGTTATAGTTATAACTGCTTAAGACCTCACATAGTACATCACTCATGACAGGTTATATTTTATATATATTTATATATATATATTGACATTAAAATTAGGTGCTGAAGTGGGTGAAAAACTAATTTATAAACCATAATAATACAGAAATTTGCCAGTTATAGTTCACATCAGAGCTATTTCTCCATGCCATACAATTATTACATGTAAAGAATCAAGTTGACATGTAAAGAATGAATTTACACTATTGACCATGAGGCTTATTTGGTTTTTCGTTCCATGTCACTTCCAAGACTGTCATTGGTTTCAACATGCATGGCTACCTCTAAGGGGCACATATATATGTATTTCCTGTAAACGTCTATGATATACCGAATAGTTTGAGATGAAGAAAGCCAATTTCCAGACAGGAAATCGTTCTCTGGTTCTTTGGACACTCACTGTACACATTTCTATAGCGTGCCAGATCTAAACATTAAATAGGCTAATTTCAGGTTACTGGTTTTGATTGGAATGCAAAACTTTAGCATAGTTCACTGAAAATAAAATCTGAGGTCTATTCCTGGGTAAGCCTGCAAAAATCAGACACAAATGGTCCTGCTCCACGCCAAACGGCCAGTTTACAGCACTTTTTTAAAGTAACCCTATTCTAGGCACAGACTTGAATATTAATAATTATTTTCGTGCCTCTATCGCTACTTCTAGACAAGCTCCATTTGTATCCCTTCAGAAGAAAGGCCTTAAGAGTAATCCAGGCTTATTGGCTTTCTTGATTTTGGAGGTAAATCGGTATGCGCACACAGTACGGGAGAGGGCCTCCATGAATAGGTAGGTAGGAATAACCTTCCATCTTGATCTCAAACAGGCCTTAGGTCAGATAGAAGTTCAATTATTGGCATAGCTCCTTTATCAATGTTAGTCCAGAAAATAATACGTAGGGCGATATATATGTATGCTTTATAGCTATTTCAATCGACTTTGATGGCATTGTCAGGGGTCATCTATAGCAGTGGTTCCCAACCTTTGGTCCGGGGACCCCTGGGGTCCGTGAAGCCTCCTCAGGGGGTCCGTGACTGCTTAGAAAATGTAATAATATTAACAGATTAGGTCCTCAGCTTTCACTAATGACTCATTAGGGGGTCCCCAGGTTCCACTAATGATTCAGTGGGGGTCCCTGGGTTCCAGTACTGATAAAGTGGGGGTCACAGAAGTCAAAAGGTTGGGAACCACTGATTTATAGGAAAAGCTTTAAATCTGGGGCATTCCATCAACATTACTCAAGATAATTCAGCCTTTTGACTATGAGACGCAGGCTCAGGTAAAATTGGATGCTAATTCTGCACTGACAGTTAAAAAAACATTCCAATATAGGTCGGAAAAAGGTGTGGATTCTTGCACCTCCTTTGTTTAATCTATTTGCTGTAGTCCCATGATTTTTAATGGGGGGGGCTGCCCGCCAAAGTTAGTTGGATGACCACTTGCTATTAAGCAATATACACTTACAGATTACAACCTACACTTAGGGTCTTATTAGGAGTTTGGCGGTCTCAGGACCACCATGATGGCAGTGGCAGTTGAACAACCTGGCGTAGAAGACCGCCAAATTATGACCATGGCGGTATTCCCAACAGAATACGGCCAAAGCACCACAGGCACTGCCACTGCGGTCAGACCGCAATGAACGATGGAAGGCGCCTGCAGGCCGGTGGATACCCTATTTCCGCTGGACAGAATAAGAGACAGCACACCACCAAGGTTTCTGCCTCAGCCCCACCACCATGGAAACCTAGGCAGAAACGAACTGCATAAAAGGAGACACTCACCTTCAGGAAGCTGTACTCATCCGGACCCGCCATGGAACCAGAACTAGACGCTATGCTGCTGCTCCTACTTACACAAAGACTACGGAAACTTCGTCGCCACCACCAACAGCAACTGTAAGTACACACACTTACCTGTTACTTTTGTATTGTGTCAATGATTGTACACTCACACAAAATACCATCAGGAAGGGGGTGCGAGAGTGACAACCACATGCTACTACAAACCAACACGTGCACTCACATACAGCCACACACACAGTACACACACTACGTTCAACATACACATGCCAAAAACATACCCTTACACATGTATACACAGCACAGACCCAGTCACACACAATAACACACAACACAACACGGAACAACACCACACCCACACCATCGTCAATACGTTGGCAAGCACTCACAATTGACACTATCCAGGGACACATCACACATACAACACAACCTACAACCAACAGGCAACAAACACACACAAACACACAACCATACAACTTACCAGTCGACATACACATCACACACAGCACATTGAATCTATTGTACCATACACTAAACATGTACCCTGTCAAAACACAACAAGCCACACAACACAGAACAAACACATCACCACAAATGCCACTCAATAGCCTCACAACAAAATGTGTTGAACAGACACATACCAATCACACAGCACACACCATATCACTGTGGGAGAAAAGCACTGCTCACAACCTCACATACTGCCCAAACAATACAGGTAGCACAAGCACCACAGACAAACAAATACAGACACACAGCCATTTTCAGTTATGATCAACACCATACTAAGAAAAGAAATGCATGACAAAGATGTAACCACTAAATCAACAACAGGTTGGTTTTAAATATATTAAATAAGATCAGAATTGTGAAACTCAAAGGCCATCGGTAAATCCAGATACAAAGGTCTATATGCACACACCGAACATATTTGTGCCCGAACTTGACTCCTGGCTTCCATGTAACCTCCACAGGTAGGGGTATCAAGGGGGCAGGTAGGCATCTCAGGGCTTATCTGGGTGTTTGGGTGGCAGAGGGGGACCTTTGGGATGTGGCTTGGGAGGGGGATTTAAACTTAGGAGAGGGTTGGCATTTTTGGGAGGGGTAGACTTCTTTGCAGGGGGAGGGGCATGAGTACTTGCAAGTGGCAGGAAAGGCCTTGGAGGTGGAAGGTACGGGCTTGGGGAGGGAAACAGAACATTTTGAGATCTCAAGGGGGAGAGGAGTAGGGAAAAGCGCACACTCTGAAATTAAGGCTTTTTTGACACATGGGGATGGTCATAGAAAAAGGGTTTGGGAGTGGAGAGAGAGGGTGGGTGCATCTTTGTGCAAGGTATGCTTGTGTGTGCTGGGTGTCTGATTGAGGATGATTATGGGTCTTGGGAAGAGGCGGGTGGAGGTGCTGGGGATGCCATGGTGGGTGGATGACTGTTGGGGTGATGACTGCAGGTATGATGGATGTGCTGCATGTAGGAGTGTCAGTGATTGTGGTGTGGTGACTTGGGTGGATGTCTGAGGGTCTACTGTGGTGCTGTCTGTGGGTAGGATAGGTGCAGAGGCTGGATCTATGAATGTCAGTGTGGTGTCGGCAGGTGTGTCAGATGTGCTGTCTGGCGTGCTAGGGGTGGTAGGGGTGTCAGAGCAGGTTGTGACTGTTGCTGTGTGTGCATCTGAATGTTGCTTGTGTGTGTGCCAGTGGCATGTCTTGTGATGCTTATGTCTGTCTGAGCTACCCTTGGATGTTGAGGTGAATACATGCCTGTCTGTCTGTGTGCTTTGGCTGGGTCTGAGAAGAGGGGTTTGGGATTGGGAAGAGGAAAGTGGAGCAGGGACGGTAGACAAAGGGTGGCTGGCTGCCGTCAGTGTGGAGGCCAGAGCATGAAAGGATCTCTGTAGGTCAGCCAGTGCACTGTGAAAACCGTCCAGAAAGGCATTAATCTGTTGGACTTGAGTTGCCAGTTCCTGGATGACATTCACAATGGTTGACTGACACACAGAGATGGACCTCAGGAGGTCAATAGCCCTGCTACCCTCAGAGAGGAGGCTAACAGGTGCTGGGGCAGAGGTGCCTGAGACAAAGGAGATGCCCACCCTCTTGGGTGAGCAGGCATGGTCAACTGGGTTGGGAACTACAGGGAGGGCGGAGGTAGAAAGGGGGTGGCAGACAGAGATGGTGCTGGGGTGGTCCCAGATGGGTACGCTACCACCAGGGACAGTCCACTGGAGGAGGATTCACAAGATGAAGACGTGGATCCTGTCTCCCATGTGGCACTCCCCTCGTACTCTGGCCCACTGGGTCCCTCGGTATAGGTGGTATCATGACTTCAGGTCCCGTGGCCAGCAGCTTCCCGACTCAGCTGTGTCGTGCCTCCTTTGTCTGCCGATGCTGGAAAACAGAAAGAGAGGTAGAGCCATCATATTCTTTTCAGACACTAACATCACACTATACACATCAATCACATTACACTTGTTCTACAACCCCAGGTAGAACTAGGCTAGTGCCAACTACATGTCACAACTAGATACCATCTACACCCCTAAATTACAACAATTTCACACACCAGCTAAGCCACCTATCTCACACCTAGTACAGCATCATATCAGTAGAGCCATCATAATAACCATTCCATGACAACCTGACTTTCAACATGATTCTGAGTCCATATCCACAGCAACATAGTCAACCAACAACCAAGCAACGGGAAATAGTGGTAACATTCATTTCAACATATCACATACACAAAATCCACACATACCTACATTTTGTAGCTGATTTAATGTACCAGGAAAAGAGCATCATCATATGTCAAACATAAGACAGCATTTGCATACAAGACAGTAACATTTCATGTTACAGAGTCCACAACCTTCCCAATTTACATTTGCAATCATGCAAAAACTATATTTGCTTTTGAGAGAGTCGAAACACATGTCTCAATAATCATGTAAGAAAGGATGATAAGTTCTTTGTGGAGCTACCCATCTCAGTTATTCTGTACCTGTAAACAGTCATGTACACTTATAGGGGCCCACTTAGTCCACAGGATTTACTCACAGATAACCCCAGGTACCATACCAACACCTTAGATAGAATGTACACCTGTCATGTGCATGAAGGCCACATATAGTACAACTAAGCATAATGAGTGGCAACAACAATAGCCCATCATACAAGTGGCAACATCACTATCCACACTTCAGACATGAGCAATCTTACATCTGTATGTGAACATCACAATGCCACAACACACTTCTGAGCTTAACATGATAGTCATACACCCTGAGGAAAGCCAAATGACTGACTGCACATAACATTCCAAAAACATGTGAAGGTGAACTACCACACCTATAACATAATTAAGACTTTGCAAACAATAGGATCCCATACCAAAAGCCTTCAAAACATTTCCACAATAGCAAACATAAGTTTAAGTTGCATCACAATGTTGATATGTGGCTGAACCTAACAATGTACACATGATGTTGGCAAAAACTAGTGTAGATTGTACCTATTACTAAGATGTTGTTGCCTATTTAGCATGCCCACAACACATTGGGATAGGAAATTGCTGTGTAGCCCCTTACCATCCAGAGAACATGTACATGGTACTATTAGTCTGAGTTTTTACATCAATGATATGGGTTACATTAGGTGTCTAATTATACTACCATCGTTTAGTACATGCAGGATGTCCATTCTGATGTAAAATCACAGATGCCAATGTTTAGTCCTCACTAATGAGGACACCTCCTAACAGGTCTGAGTAGGTGTAGCAAGTGTGGCATGTGAAATGTCAGATTGAGATCGCAGCCTCACACTAAGTTGACACTCATTGGAAACCTTAGGATTAGTAGGCCTGTTCTCAACTTGTCAGACTCTATGTTGCACATAGGTCTGCATCAATGGGCATTTGAGTGAACAGAGGGCAAAGACCAGGACAACTTACCATCAGGGTATTGGGAGCATGGATCTATAGGTGACAATGAACAACCAGCAGGATATCAAGAGCAGTATAGTGGAGTGGTACCACATATGCCACAATCACATGCGCATCATCATATACTACTGTACAAAAGGGATAACATAGGTGAGTAATATCTCCCTATATGCAATACACTGTGCATACCTATGTACCAATGTTGAAGACTCTACATCTAGGTGTTCCTAGGAGACATTTAACCTTTTGCACTTACCACATTGTCACAGCTTAGAGGCTTTCACATTATACACTGACCTTGCAGAGGAATGTAAATGTGTAGCCAATACTCATCCCCTTCAGGCTGCTATGCTGCCCTCAAACGGCCATCCAACTCAGAGTAGGTCACCTCCAATGTGCGGGCTATTAGGGGGGTCAAGATCTGACGCGAGCACCCCTTACTCCTTTGGAGGACATCCCCAGCTGGGCCTCAGCTGTCTTACGGGCCCAGCGTATTGGGTCCTCCCACTGCTTTCTGCAGTGGGTGCTCCCCCGGCTTTGGATCCCCAGGATCAACACTTTCTTGGAAATGGCACCCCAGATCTCCTTTTTCTAATGGGCGTAGACCTACATGGATGACACAGACAAGAGCAGAAAGTCAAGTACACATGCTTCAGCCCAAAACAAGTATGGTGCACAATCAAGTTAGTGCAAGTAGCCAAACACACCTTCCTCACACTTCAAACTATTTTTCAAATCACCTTCTGCAGTCGGGGCATGTGTGAAGTGGATTTAGGCATACAACATGCATACCCAGTACCAGGTTTTGGATAGAAACATAGGACCAGACCACAAGTATTTCCTTAGAATGGTACATCTCTCCAACTAATTGTCGCACCAACATAGACGTTGATGCTGTAATGTAAATATGTGGATCAGGGTACATACATCGCACCCCACCTACTATGTATCGGGGTAATAGTCTTTTTATGCACATCACTATCTACCCACACATCATAGCCAATCCTTCATTCCTGCACATTTCATCTACATCATCGTACACTCTACCTTTCACCTACTGGTGTTGCATTTGACTCACCTGCTCCTCTGGTGCACCATATAGCTGTTCATACACAGGTAGGACCTCCTGCACAGGCTTGTCCAGCTCTCCTGGAGTGAAGGAAGGGGCCCTACCACCTGCAGGATGTGGCATGATTGCTCCCATAGGCAGTACACAGCAGCTCAGGTCCTGGAGGTCTTGCTGGCAACAATGTCAGGAGTCAAGTGAGGAATTGTGCAGAAGATGATGGCCATGTCTGTCATTTACAGGACTGTCACTGCTGGCGGACTTTGGCAGTGGCCTAAGTCCGCCAAAGGCAGCAATGTGTTCCAATGGCAATGTCCACCACAGTTGTGACCGCCTACCCCATGACGATATACACCGGCGGAGTAAGGTCACTTCCTGCTGTCCTGTACAGTAGGTCAGGCAGCTGCCATTTTAGGGCTCATATATGCATGATGACGTTATGAAAGTTGCATCATTTACTAAAAACTTACATCTATGACAATGTGTTAAGTGCTGGCTTACTGTTTACAAGTATCATTGTGCATGTCATTAGTAGAGAAAGTGAAATGAGGTATTTTGGGTTATCTACATGAAACAGTGTTGTCACCATACAAATGATAATACAAAGATGGCATAGGTGCAACAAATGTGTGTTACATGTCAACTAAGTTTATGTAACTTTCACTGTCAGTGACATGTAACTGCATATAGAGAACATGTGAGGGTTTAGGGGATTTGTATTGAGTACACTTTCATAGTTTGTCTCGCTATGTGCTGAATACCACATATTCACGGTTTCATTTGACATTATTTAGATATATGTGTGATGTGATGTTGTTGTGATCATACTTATGATGTATAGATTGAGTCATTCACATACATTCTGGTGTCCCATATAGTTACCCTGGTCTGGGGAGAGCAAGACAACCTCCTGTGTACCATCCACTAGCAGACCTGCAGAGCAATGAGGTGCAGAATGCATTCCAAATATTTCGCCTGGACAGGCATACAATTATTGATCTGTGTCATCAGTTGGAGCCAGATCTGATGCCTGCCATTTACACCCTAATAGCATACCTCCCATTGTTCAAGTCATGTTAGAGCTGCTCTTACTGGCCACTGGGTCCTTTCAGAATACAGTGGCACTGACTGGAGGGATGACTCAGCACATGTTCAGTCTGGTTTTGAAGGCTGTACTGTCTGCATTGTTAAAACATCTGGACAGCTACATCACATTTACTCATCATGAGGATTTGCCCTATGTGAAGGCAGATTTCTATGCTTTGGGACACATTCAGCATGTGGTCAGAGCCATAAATGGCACCCACGTAGGCTTGGTTCCCCCAAGTGCTAATGAACAGGTATATAGGAACAGGAAAACCACTGCTCCACAAATGTCCCAGTGGTCTGTTTTGCTGACCTATAGATTTCACAAGTTTGTAGAAGGTATTCAGGATCAGTCCATGATTCATTCATCATGCAGAACAGCAAAATTCCACAGCTGATGTCACAACTATACACAGAGAGGGCCTCGCTTGTTGGTAAAGTCATTTATATCATGTGTGTCTGTACCTATTTGTCAGCTACCATATGTGTGGAAGTCCTTGATGAATGTTAGGATTGGTGTTACAATACCTTACAGGGGACTCTGGTTATCCAACCCATCCTTGGTTTTTGACACCAGTGAGGTACCCGACCATGCCAGGGGAAGTCCACTTCAGTGAGGCCCTTGGAAGGACAAGGCGTGTTGTGGAGTGTACTTTTGGGCTCCTGAAGGCAAGATTTCCCAGCATAGACAAATCTCTATTCACCCTACAAGTTATGCCAAATATTTGTTGCCTGCTGCATGCTCCACAACCTTGCCCTGAGAAATCAGATACCATTCATACCAGATGTGGGGGAGCCAGCAGATCCTGTGGGTGGAAATGCAGATTTGCCAAATAAGGATGAGGCTGAAGCTGGAGACATCAGGGCAGATGTCATCAATCAGTACTTCAACTGACTCAAGGTATGTGATGTGATATTACTATAGTGATTCCATGGAGTTTTGTTGAGTGATGCATAGCATGTAATGTTCTTTTTACCACCATCAGTGTGGTCTTAAGTGGCTTTAAAGCCTATGACTCAGATAATCGTGCAGAATGTTACTTAGAGTTGTGTACAGAACTGTTATGTACATAGTCCTTTGTTTACCAAAGTCACGTTTGTAGTAATCACTTGACAATGTGATGAATGTGTTCTACTCTGGCCTGTACCTTATCTTTGTCAATCACAGATTTGCAGATTGGCTGTTTGGCTCATCCTCGTTTGGCAATCTCATACAGTGTCACAGGCAGATGGGAGTTGCAGACTGACATGAGAAGTTGACATGGATAGAACCAGGTACTGTTCAGCATTAGATTTGTGGTCTATACCCAGACTCTCGTGGTGGTGGTTTCGAAGTGTAGTATCCACCCAAAAGCACCTGTTTCATATTGGAGGTGACTCAAATGGTGGCATGTGTGTGTCCATTTGTGTCTCACACATGTCATAATGTGGTATCCAGACATTCTACCATAATTATGGTTTGTGTTGCATTTGACCTAACTTGTGCTTAGCTATCAGTGTGTTTCCACGTTGCAGACTAATGTGCATGTGTCTGAAGACTGACACAGGAGAGTGGCAAACCTATAGATACCTGACCATGGTAAGTGGAAGGTTTCATGACTGGGGAACATAGTATTGACCTCTATCTGTTTTATGGGGTATAGTTTTTTGGGAGTATAAGGTATGGGTATGTGATAAGGCTTTAGCTGATGATACATTGAACCAATCTGTCTGTCTCCAGGCATTGTGATAGAACAACATGTCCCTAACATCTGTATTCTGTAGGTTGGTAGTTGTTGTCCATATGTATTGTTGTGCCTCTTCGGGCCGGGTGGGTAACTTGAGTGCGCTGAGAGTTACCCAGCAACAGCTTATATGGATCACCCACCAACTTCGTCCACCATTCTGGGAATGCAGTTGGTACCCGGGGCAGGGCTCTTAGCCATAGGGTTATTTTAGAAGCATCTTCGGGTCTCCATTTGTTTCTTCTCACCAGCATACTTGCTCTGTACCAGTTGAAACCCCTACCAGTGCCTGCTGTTCAGCTGCTTGAAGTTCATTTATGCATTTCAGTGGATTGTGGTCACTCTCCACCCTCTCAGTGATTTCAAAGTGGCTGACGCTCTGCTTGAGCTTTTCCGATAGGTAGATGTAATCAATGGTAGAGCCATCCTTAAATGACGGAGGAAGGAGACTCCCAATCCGATTGTCCCTTTGCTCCTGTCAGGCTGACGATAAACTAAAAGTTGTGAAGAAGTTTTGGAATAGCTGACAGCCTCTGTCCAAAGGGAGGTCCTCTGTATTTACATCAAGCCCATGTGTGTTGAAATCACCCATCATAATTATTTCATGGCGGGGGTGGCTGAAGCTTTTCAGGAATTCGAGGATTGTTACTGCTTTGTATTTCCTAGGGGCATTTATGTAGCAGTTGATTAATATGAGATCCACGTTTTGTTGGTCAATGTTCACACCGCTAATTGTTATTACTTGGGCCATTTTACTGTTGATGGTGAGCTCAGTGGTTACCAGACGAACTGCATGTTTAATGAAGATGGATAATCCACCAGACGGTCGACCAAAAATACTGGGACATGTGGCTGACTAGAAGATTTCATAATAGCCTGGCAGTAGAGAAGGAGCACATTCCCAGGTTTGTTGCATGCAAATAATGTAATTGGAGTTTAAGTAGGATGTGGTCACACCAGATCTGCTGATATTCCTGAGGCCTGCCGCATTCCATGACAAAATTGACAGACTTTTCCGTGCTTGTGAAGGGTAGTGCTCTATGGTCCCCATGGTGCTAGGGCCGATACCTTGGCTCTTCCTGATCCCTCCGCTTGCTTTGTGGGTATGTTTGTATGACCGTATGAACCCCTCTTCTGTTTTGTGCGCAGACTATGGTTATGGTCCTTGGAGCCACAGTTGTATTGATCCTGTGATTCTGCCCCCCACCTGAGCCTCTTAGAACCGATTTCCGCTCTTGTGAGAGAGCAGTGCTTAAGAGGATATACGGATATTTGCCCCAGTCTGCGAACGACTCCCTTTCTTCCCAGACTGCTGTCCTCTGTGCTACCATATTCCAAGAAGTTTTTGTGATCTCGTTTTTTGCATTCAGTGCAGGGGGCTCAAACCTTACCCATTCCATGTTTTCTGAGGTGATGTGCCTAAGAGAAGGAATTTGAGTAACTAGACGCAATAAGTTCCCTCTATTTAGAATATCTATGAGTCCTTTTGAGGTATAATGTGGGATAAACATAAGGTCCAGTAATTCCTGCTCCACAGGGTCTGATGTAGCTTGACCCACTGGCAGTGCTTCCGAGCTAACCCAGTGAGTGGGATCTCTGCCGATGGAGACGTGATGAATTGCGTTTACTGCTGGGTGGAGAGTATGCTCTCTGTTATCCACTGAGGCAGTAATTTGACCTGACTCTGTGGGCTGGAATGGTTGTGCCCTCCTTGTGGCCATTTGCCGCTCTTGGTAATTGATCTGTGTGCTATGAGGCATGGTGTACTCCCTTGCCCCTTCCGTGCGGGTACAATCTGTTATGGACCTTGCCGATAATGTTTGCGTGGAGGGCCTTGTAGGTTGAATCATAAGGGCCTTGGAGGAGTACTGGGCCCCTGGCCGGTAGTTAAAGCAAATGGGCCGCTATTCCTACTGGCTGTGGTCGCGCCCGGACTGGTGGTTTCTCCTGCATCGTGATCCCCGGGGGTCAGAGTTATTGGCACTACTGTTTGATCTTGTAATTGAGCCTGGGGCGAAGACCGCAGAGAGGCAAGTAAAACTTTCCCCTCCCCACTACAGCGAGCCATCATCAGATCCGGCTTGTGTTCGTGTTGCTAGGCTATTGATAAGGTGCGTGCCTGAAACATTGGGAAGTACTTCACAGTGACCCTGACTTCTGTTGCTTCTGAGACGTTATTTGTTTTATGCCCTTTGACTGATCTGACGTGGGTCTTGTGTTTCCTAGCTTGTTTTTTTAATTTCTTTCTTGCTCTCTTTGTAAGGGCTGTGGATGCTCTTGGGTGGGCTTGATGGGGAAGGTGCGTGATATCATGGTTTCACAGAGAGTTGTAATCACGCCTTCGGCATTGGTTGCCAATTTTTCACCTGCGCAGGACATTGTGTCTCTGCCTGGGCTGGGAATGGTGACCAAGGGGAGGCCACCCGCCCGCAGATCTTGACATAGTGAACTGCTTGTATTCGCTCTTGCTATGGGGGTGTTTTGGTCTTGAATGAGGGCTGTTTGGGTGAGGTGACCCCTTTGGTGAGGCGAAGTGGATGTTCTAACATTGTCGGTGCTTGGTGTCAACTTGGCTGCTTCCACTAGTTCACGCAGAATGATCGGTAGGTCGCATAACTTTTCAAGGATTGGAGAGCACGGACATTGAGCTCCCATCATTGTAGTGGCAAGGAGATTCTCCATTTTTGTTACCTTTGTACTAATTTCAAGCAGATATGTAGCCAGCGACTGAAATAGGTTCAGTTGGAGCTCCATCTTGTTTGACTGACATAGAAGTGCCCTGGTCATAATATCCTGGGAGGCTCTAATAGCCGCCTTGTGCATTTGTGGGACACTCAGGAGTGCACTAACTGATGGGCCACCTCCAGCCTCGTTCTTTTCAGAGTGTTTTGTTGCTGTTGTTGCTGTTACTGTTGTAGCAAGAGAGAGTGTTCTATTAATCTGCTACTCTAGGTTGTTGAGGAACTGCTCGGATAGTGCCCCTAGCTCCTGATCTGTGAGGCTAGACCTGCCCTTGGTAATTGGAAAAATGTTTGGTTTACCACAAGGTGCCTATGAAAGCTCTGGGGGGTTGGCTGACTCCGTTTGCTCTGCTTGCACTCATGTTCACCAACTACTTGGGCAATTGAAGTGACATTGTTCTTTGCAGGTTTGTATTCCTCTTGCTTGTTGGCGTACTGGTTGGCCGTGTCTGCTGTATCAAATAGGCCTTTGTACAACAATGTTTGCAGTGTGACCCCTGGAGGGGAGCAATCCACTGCAGAATTGTAATACTGAATTGCACTGTGTAACTGTGGTGGAAAAAACTCTGGTCAAGGGTGGTGGTAGTGCAGTGCAGGCTTGTGACAGGGAGACGTTAAAGACTGCTGAATCGTGGTGGCCAGTGGTTAGTGCTGGGCATGAGAGGGATCTGTGGGCTCTGGTCCCTCCTGTAGGACTGTCTGTATCTGTAGATGTATCTGGCGAGTTTGTGACATGTGCGGGGGTTTGTTCCTCTAGGCTAGACTGGCTTTGGGCTTCCTCCTCTGTTGCATGCGGCCTTCCCCACTCTGGACTCTCTGTTGCCTTCTGAAAAGGAATCTGAGTATGGAGTCCCTTCCTTCAAGTCGGACCTGTTGGGCCTGTGCCTGTGCTGCCGTCTGGTCCGCCTGGTCTGGGTGGGTTCCTCGTCTTCGGACACCCTGTCGGCTGTCAGGTGAGCGGCGCGCCCTCCCGTGCATTTTTGGTTGTGGGGGTGAGCAATCCCCCATTCCTTGTCGATGAGTGTTGTATTTCCTTTTGAGCATTGCCCTCAAGGGTTGCAGGCCACTGTGCAGATTGATGTGCAGGGCGGTCTTGGGGACCCGCCCCTTGCATGCTACTGACTCCCCTGTCGGTGGCCCTCTGCTACACCGTATGCTTTTGGCCGAACTGGCTTACGTTGCTGAGCGCCGTCTCTCCTCCACGTCCGTGAAGTGCAGCCGGCACCAGGTGCCAGGCACCAGGGTGGCACTCGATGAGTGACAGAGACCTTAGAGGGGCACAAGCGTGCCACCTGGTGCTGAGCTGATGAGGCGAGTAAGTAGCGGGGGAGGGCTGCAGCACTATCCTTGCTGCACCATGCCCTACCCCCACACTTCTGGCACTTTCTGGCACCGGTGGCACCTCAGGCACTGCTTCCTAGCCCTCTCCCCCCCCCCCCTCCCCCCCACCCAGCAGCCTGCTCCCAACCTTTCTGTAGGCTGGGCTGGGCTGTGCTGCGGAGTGCTGAAGAGCTGAGCTCTGTATCCCAGGGACCAGGGGGGCAGGGGGAGCAAGGAGCCCTGCTTACCAGTGCGCTGCTGAAGAGCTGAGCTCTGGACCTCCTCGCGAAATCCTTCCAGTTTCAGCAGCGAGGGCAGGAGCGCCAGGAGGGGAGGCTGGTAGCTGATGGCGATGGTGATGGAAAGAGGGGCCGGGTCCCCCCCACCCCGTAAGCTGCTCCCAGTGGGACCACTTCTGCAGGGCTCCGTGGGGGCTGCTGCTGATGTCCCCCAGAGCTTCGTCCGAAGGCGGGAGGTGGGAGGAGTGCACTGGTCACTTTTCTAAGAGCCCGCGGCAGGGACCTCCGTCCCCCGTGCTCCAATACCCCGCTCGGCTCCCCTGCTGCTCCTGGCGCACTGGCCAGTGCTTCCATTTCCGGGTCGCTGGAGCAGTCGAGGAGTTGCTTCTGTGCGCAACAGGTGCCTTGAAACTCACGGCTGGATACAATCATTTCGAATTCTGCTCACTAGAAGCTCTAATGGTTTATAAAGGACATTCTGCAATTCTGGTTCCATTTAAGGGTCAAGCAAGGGACATTTAAAGTGAATTTCTAGCAATACTTTCAATCAATGAACATCCACTCTGGTCAGGTCCACGGCAATTATGCGATACTGTAGCTGTAACGTTTTCCGCATAATTATGAATCTGACACATTTACAACTTCATTCAAAATTTGCTGCTTAAGCTGCAGATTTTAACCAAAAAAATGTTTCTAGTGCAAGCGGATCAAAACTTACTGAAAACACTGTGACAGGTGCTCCTGAACAGTGGAAGGCCCTACGCAAAAATTGACTGGTCAGCTTTCAATAACTTATTGCAATATTCAGGTTCTAAACTGGTGCTAGTAAGGTGAAATATGTGCCCACACCGAGTTACTATGTGTAAAAATGACAATAATGGAATGTTATCACAATATGTGCGCTTTACACAGCATAACGTGCCTTTTCTTGCTGCATAATGTAGTCAACCTCTGACATAATTTGGTCCTCCTTTGTGGCATAATCCCAGCGGCCCTGATTATAGTAACACTTGTCGTATCACGCTTAAAAGGACGATAAATAGATTGAACGTGCATGGACAGAAGATGGAGTGTGTCACACTAGCATTGTTAAAACAATATTTAGCATTGCATATTAAAACAACAGCTTTTACACAGGACAAAATGGGATCTAGAAGGGATAAAGCACTGTAGTTTCGTTATGTGTAAACCATAGGCTTAGTGCAATATCTTGAAGCTCAAAAGTAAGTGTGTGTGTGTGTGATTTTGTTTTGGTGTCTTTGATCTTAGAGAAATTCTTTCACCATGGATATAAACGCACATAAAACGTAGTTTATATACGGTCTTGTCTTCTGTTATTTGAATCAGCATGTTGAATTTATTTGTTATCCTCGTAATGACGATTGGGACTGTGTATCTACAAAAAAACTATTCTGCTGACAATGATGGCTTACTGCTGAGTGGCTTGTTAAATTCATGGGAGTTGCTAAGCTTAAGGTACAATGTGGTAATTTCTAATATATTTTAACGATGTTTTATTAGTAGCCTTGTAACTAAAGTATTTATATTTGCTGTAGTGAGACCAGGGGCATGTCATTCTGTGTCTGCATGGTTATGGTTTTAATGAAGTAGCAATACAAATGAATGCAGTTCTTTTATATATTTGATGTCACCACTTAACTAGATTTTTCATAGTAAAAAATAACCTTTTAGCTAGTTTCTAAAATGTCCTATCTGAAATTATAAATAGTAGATTGTTTTCACAATTAGGCCTTTTCCTAGAAAACTATCACTTTGCTGTAGCCTTTTACTGAGAGATTTACCTTTTTTTAATATTTAGCATGTCCCAGTATTATACATTAGGCACTCAAACATGTAAGCTTACATGGTACACATGGGGTGCCCTACCTAATGTTTAATGATAGGGTTTTCCACAGAGTACAGTACGTTCTACGAAATATGTCAATGAAGTGGTTTTCTGCTTGTAACTGCAGCCAGCCAGACTACAATTATTGTGACTAGCGCCATACAGTGCAGCAGTCATACATGAGGGTTGTGTAAATATACATTTCTGGTCACACGTGACATTTATTTTCAACATCGTTCATGCATTTCCTCCATCAATATACCACAGCCTTGTGATAAAGTAAAAAAAAAGCCAAAGGTGTTTAGCCAATTTCACCTCCGATTGTTAGGGATAGAGCATATGCACTATTGGACTGAATGGCAGTGTCACAGTGCACAGAGTCATAAGGCCAGTACAAGTAGCTCATAAAGGGCCTGGATGTCTAATGAGTCTAAGCAGGAAAATTGACAATGCTAGACAGATGACCACCTGATCCTCCTTTCCCTCCTCCCAAATTCCACCCTTAGGGATTGCGCTCCCTATGCCTGTTAGCAGCACAACTGGTGCTACTGCTTCTGCAATATGGAGAAGGCACATGGCAAATATGATCCTGCGTTTCAATGAGGCCAAGCACTCACTGAAGAGAGGAATGCCCCAGATGAGAGTGTGCACACACCCAATCTACATAGCAATCCGTATAGCCAAAGGTCTGTACAAGCATCTGTATCCACTTCTGTAATACAAATGAACCCTGGGTCCAAGAAAAGGAAGAAAAACCACACTTTGCACTCCTGGGCACTTGTGTAATCGAGATACGGGTGCAAATCTCATATGTGTAATTGTTATGAATATGATCTCTTCTGGAAAACTATGACAGTTGTAGTTTCCTTGATGCAAGTGTTTACTTTTACAAGGATTCTAGATAAATCTGATCAGCAACTTGTTTTAAGTGTAGGATAAATCCTGTTGGAGCAAACATCTGACTTTTTTAGTGTGCACACTAATTGGTCACACATTGGAGCACACATACATTGGTCACTCAATTGGCGGATGGGTGAGGTATCATTGGAAAGAGGAAAATCTCCCCTTTCCAATGGTACCCCTTGCTAGTGGACCCCCGCTTAGGTATTGCCACAGGAGGGAGATGTCCAAACTGGGATCCACACACTAGACACCAGGGAGAGAAGAATGGCCCCTTAGGAGAGGGCTTTTGCTAGCCCCTTATTTTTTACCATAATCAGTCTTCTGCCACACTGGGGGGCATATAGGGACAATACCCCCGATCTGCCCCTCCCGGGTGGACAGAAAGCCCACTAGGCACCATGCATTTTCTTGTTATTCATCTAGGGGTGGGGGCTGCCCAGAATGGGCATTGCAATAACCCCATCCCTCCCAGAACAAATTGGTATACTATTTCTGCCCCCCCGAGAGGCAGATGGGGCAATAGGCCCCATCTGCCCCCCCTCAGGGTGGCAGAAAGTCCACTAGCACCAGGGATTTTTTTTTTTATTCATCTAGGGGTTGGGGTTGCCCAGAATGGACACTGTAATGCCTCCAGCCTCCCCCCCCCAAAATTGACATAGATGGGGACAATAGATCTTGATCTGCCCTCCCCCCCAAGGGGGGGCAGAAAGTCCACTAGGCACCAGGAATTTTTTTGTCAATGTAGGGGCAGCCCAAAAAGGGGCATGGCAATGCCCCCCCAAAATCAATGGCCACAGTATTTCTGCCCCCGCCACCATGGTGGGCAAAAAGCTCACTAGACACCAGGGAAGCAAGTTTTAAAAATAGAACTGTGGGCACTGCCTACCACCATGGGCATGGTTAAGCCCCTACCCTAACTGAAAGGGTTCCCTGGTGGACTGAAGCATCTCATCCCAATGGCAAGCAAGAGGACATTTGACTCTTTTGGGTGTTGATTTTACATATGGGCCAGGAGAGCTTGGCTAACTGCCAATATCGTCCCACTTACAATAGTGAATGGCTGCACATTTGGGCTTGGGTAGGCTGCCACCAGGAAAAACCTACCAGACCCAGGCACTTTTCAAAAGTAGATATCTGGGGGAGCCCAGGGTGGTGTGCTTCACATGCACCATACACCATTTCTTACCAACAGTGCACTTCAAACTTCCAACTTTTCCCCTACATTTCTGTGACGGAAACTTCCAGAATCTGCAGGAATCCACAAAATTCCTACCACCCAGCATTTCTCCACCTGTGCTAATTAAAAACTCTTCCCCACTTGTGTGGCTGGGCCTTAGGCTAGTGACTGGACTGTGACAATTTGAAAAATATCCTCTAAATCATACACTGGTGTGGGTACCAAAACATTCTCAGATGTAGAGATAACCACTGCTCTTAAACTATATACCTTGTGCCCATTTCAGAAATACAAGTTTCCTTAATGCCCATTTTTGACTCTGCCTATTTTACTATAAGAATTTGTCTATACTTGCACTCAATGAAAAACCTTTGTGTGGTGCAGCTCAGTCATTTGCTCTGGGCACCTTCGGTTCTTGGAACACCTACAAACCTGATATATTCCCACAACCAGAAAGATATAGAAGACATAATGGTATATTGCATTTGTCAATCGGTCATTGTGACAAAAAGTTACAGATGAAAATGTTGTCACACATTCACGTTTTTTACTACTCATTTTCAATTTCTTTTTTTACCAGCTATTTTCCTTGGGAATAGCTTGAGGGATCTACACATATGACTACTTGCTGAATTAAAAATGTTGTCTACTTTTTGGAAATGTATAGCTTTTCTGGATCACCCATGGGTTTCACACTGGTTTCCACCACAAACTGGAAGTAGGTTGAGCGCACAAAAAATTGGGTAAATAGGCTACGTCTTAGAAAAATGCTAAACTATAGTAAAATATCAGGATTTTTTTTTCAGTGCTCCATGTTCCTGAAATCTGAAAGGATGGTGACTTCAGTACAGCAAACCATTTGTGGATGTCATTTCTACAGAAAAGAAACAGACACTTTTATCTAGAGCACATTTTCCCTCTTTTTCTAAAAAAAAAAAAGTCTAATTTTTGCTAAATTTTGCCTATTTTCTCAGTCCCCTCCAAAGGGAATCCATAAGCCCTGGGCACCTTTAAAATCCCCAGGAAGTTGGCAAAAAGGGTCACAATTTTGGTCTGGATAGCTTATGTGGACAAAAAGATATGGAGGCCTAAGAGTGAACTACCTCAAATAGCCAGAAAAGGGCTCAGCACTGGGGAGGAAAAGACCGAGCAGCGAAAAGGTTAATATTTATATATATTTTTTTAAGTGTAATAAATGTTTAAAAATGCCCCTATACTTTAACACATGGAGGTATCTGCCCCAGTTGTGGGGGTGTTTGCCAAGTATGAGCCTGGGTATATCATTACTAGCAATAACCTTTCAGTCATAGTTTACATTTATTCAGACTCCACCCTCTAAACTGATGGTGGTGGGATATGTAAGTCATACTTTGTAGTGATTTTACACTAGAAAATATTCAATAGCTAAAAGTAATAAACTTACCATAAAGTCTAACAGTAAATTTACATATGTTGAGTTGCTAACATGAAAATGTAGCTTTTTGAATTGGTCCCTTTTGTGTGTCATCAGCACTACTGTAGGAAGACATAGGCAGACGAGGGGGTGTAACATTAGATTTGTCTTATTACATCAATTTATCCTAATAGAGTAAACATGAAATTTAAATATGAAACTTAGTCTTGACTAATTGTAAGCAAACGTGATGCTCTCTGCTCTTAATGTGTTCAGCAAGCGCCCTTGATTCTATATGATTCCCCTCCCTAGAAGCTACATGATTAATTTCCACATTTTCTTTCTCTGATGGAAGAAGCCCAACTTGAATACTGGAGGAGTGAAAGATTTGGACGTACGTTTGACACCAACTTTATATTCATTACTGCAATTATAGCTAAATTTGGACACTATGTTCAGAAGTTTCCATCATCAATGCCACATCCTTGTACGCTATTAATATCACATTAATCCAAACCAAAGAAATGTAAAAGTGTTTTGTAAAATCATGTAAGCTGAGAACTGACCATAATCACGAGACTGCAGCTAAATACATAGTTGTAGATAAGAGGTATCAGCAGAGTGGGATCATTTCACTACTTTGATTTTAGTCCCACACCCCAAAACCATTGCTGATCCACATTTAACTTGAGTGTGGTGCAATTTTACATGGTAGAACATTTGCTCTTTTGGGGGCAAAGGTGATTTACAAAATGGTGATCCACTGAAAGTAAGAGAAGGTCCAGAAACCTCAGAGTGTATGGGGACTCAGAACTTTCTGTTCAGCAGAATACTAGCCTGACTATATGCAAAGATTTGTCTCCGTCTTTGGCTGCAGAAACTCCATAGGAATGAATAGTAGGAAAAATCCCCAAAATTGTTGGCTTGGGGGCTGACTTAATCTTAGTACGTTATCCAAGAGGATGATAAAGACAATACAGCCCTCTGTCACTGCAAATCGATTTGAGCAATTCCATTCCTGATTTTCTTCTTCCTGGTTAACGTACACAGAAGGGTATTATGGAATGGGGTTTATGAAATTCATAAGCGATGTGTAAAGGTTTTGTATTAGTTTACCAATAACTACAAACCAATGATAAAGAATTTGATAATTCTGAAGATATCGTATTCTCTCTTACCATAAGCCTGCGTCTTACGCTTACCCTTACCATTACTCGCACCCAACCATTAACCATTATTCTTACCCTAAACATGGGTAACGCATATTAACGTTGCCATAATGCAAGCTGAAACCCTAAAAGTGACCCCTAAATTAATGCTAATCTTAACACTAGCCTCAGCTGTGACCCAACCCAAGCACAATTTCTAAAGGTAATGCTAAACCTAATCCGATTTATAACAATACCCATCCTTTCACTCTCTATCTCCTTTTAAGTAATCTAAAAAAAAAAAAATTACCAAAAATGCACATTGTTTCAATGTTATTTATTAAATCACCTGTTTACCTGTTCACTTTTACTTTTTTTCTTCAGGATTCGTTGCTGTTTCTCTATCATGGTTTCTTTACACGCTCATAATGGCAACAAAATACTGCTGAGATTTCTATTATCACTGGCACCTAATCTATGGCTTAGTTACATCATTGATATCATCAGTTTTGTTCATTTTAAGGGAAACAAGGTGTACCCCATATATCGCTGTTCATACTCCTCTATCACAATAGATGTGTACACTGTTCCAGAAAGGGATATATCTAGGGGAACTTTAATGTTCAGGAGCAAGAGCCCTCACACATCTGATAGGATGTCATGCTTCATCATCGGGTTGCTCCTCGTCAGACTGGCGCTGCAATGTCTGATGGGCTCCCCGTTAGGGGGCTCCTTGCCGGAGATCTTTTTATAAGTGGCTGCCGTAGTGATAAACACTCACTAGAAATTGTAAAGGTCAGGCACTTTTTCTGGCAGGAGAGTGATAGATTAAAATTAGTTCTCAGCCCACTGAAATCAGTATTGTTTAATATATCAGAATGGCAGGGCTAAGACCAAGATTAAAAACACAAGGAAAGTGGAAGATGAGAGATCATGCTCAACCACTTTCTAACTAGAACAGGAGACGGGAAATTATCACCAATCCCCTAAGATATGGTCAACATGTTTCGCGTACGATGGTCTATACAGATCCTATGACGCTTCTTCAGGACCAACAATTAATGGGACTTCTCCTGACTCTTAATAAGTTAAGAGGAATTAAATAATTTTAAATCAAATACAAAAAATGCAGTCACTTACATTCGAGTAAACTGTCTGTCAAAAATAAGGAACAAAAAAGGTCGCCCTAGAAAACAAATAATCAAATCAATATTCACAGTTAACGACTGAGACACCCGTGACAAAACAGTGAAAATAGGGGTGGTAACCAGTAGTGTACAGAAGCAAGCAAGATCGTATGCTTACCATCCCTCGTCATACGGGGGCCCCTTGGGAAGTAGCATGCCATAAGCGGTCACTACTAGTTGAATAATGGGGAAAACAAAGTCAATAAAAACTGAATCCAGTTAGATTTATACAAGCTCAGTAAGCATGAGGTTAACCAATTAACAATGATAATTTCAGTGAATCAAATGTATAAAAATATATATTCACAGTCTGATCACCTTTACTTGCTAGCCCAAGCCTCTGTCCTGTCACTCGTGGATTAATTAGAGGTAATGTGACGGTGGGTACCATCAGACCGAATAAAAAAAAAAACACTAGATAGTATCACCTGTAATATGCAGGATGTGTAGTGGTCAAATCAACCAGAATCAATATTATGTTAACAGAAAATCAAAATTGCAGTTGTCTC